>NC_031992.1:1807059-1813683 GCF_001879085.1 Nicotiana attenuata
GGGGGGGGGGGGGGGGGGGGGAATTGTCAAACAATTGGAACGTATCGCTACTCAAACGATATTACTGCTAAGGTATGACCTTCTCCTTTTTCCATTTGAATTTAAGACTAACTCGTTGCAGGTTTTAAAGGGCACTTTTCTACACGAAGACCTTAGGTTTTAAAGCACGCGTTGCACTCTTTTTCCCTTAGATCGGATTTTGTCCCAAATGGGTTTTTCCGGTGAGGTTTTTAACGAGGCAACAACTATGTGCTACCTAAGGAGAATTCAACAGTATCCAAGGCTTCTTTTCAATCAACCTCGAATACTGGGGGGGCATCACCCTCGGAGGTTATATTTCTAAGGAAAATACTTCATGCCAAAGAGGGCCTCGATAGGAAAACTTTGTAATGGGTCAAACGGTCGGATGAACCGCGTCCATATAGAATAGTCGAGCCCCGTTGCTAGAACCTCGATGGCAAAACATGTACACATGTATCAAATTATTCAAAGAAGCATTCTTTCTATATCAAAATATTTTGTGTCTCAAAGAATTCTACTATTATGCGAGCTACATACTTGAAATTCTGTGAGAAACGGATCAAGGTCCAAAACGCAAATGCACCTCGAATACTTGGGGACTGTCATCGACGGTCAACACATTCGAATATCTAAAACTCGAATTTATAAATGTTTACCGTGAAAATGGTAATAATAATTAAATTTGTTGATGGGGCTCTAAAAATACGTGATTTATTCTATGCTAGTTGTTAAGCAAATGATGCTATGTGTATGAAGTTTAGAGACAAAATAAGAGCTAATGATAAGGCGATAATCAAACCGAGAGGCTAACAATCGGGGCCTCGAGCTTGTCGATTCGGGGACCTCGAGGTCGGTTCCGTGGCTCAATAATGGGCTATCGGAGGCGATCGGGGTATAACTAACAGTTATAATAAAATTAATGAAGGCTCTTTATGGCCAATGATAAGCGATAAATGATGAACAAGTATGAAGATAACAAATGAAAGCAGAGAGAATTGTTTCTTGTATATTCGTGTGGAGTAACTGAAGCGACAGAGAGTTCCAAAAATGAAAAGGATACCCTTTATATAGGAGGGGAATCCCAACGAAGCACAAGAGGCATTAATTACAAAGATAGGGAGATGGGATAGCTGGATGACACCCTGGTTCAGATTCAGAGTAGACAAGCAGACTCTGTCAGCCCTAGGCGTGTGCCTTGGGAACTCCACATTTCTACCATTATCGTGATCAATGCTACCATGGGGCGAGTGTCGACGACCCTCGAGGAAAAATGCTCGACCATGGCCTCGAGCCTTCGAGGTGATCTTCCGAAGTGCCTTAATAACGAGAAATTGGGCCCTTCGATTTTGCCATATACAGATAGTCCCTGCGTTTCTTAGAGAGGAGCGATAAGAAAAGTTTTTGATACCCGACTCTACGGATTTCCCGTGATGACATCGTACCGATGATATCAACCTACGACGTAAGCCTTTACGATAACCGGGGCGTCCCATGGACTTGTCTTTTCAATGCCATTCAATGCGATGCCGATTCCCAGTCTTCAAAGAGGCAGTATCTCCGCCTACTCGGTTTTCAAATAATGCATTGATTGCGCCTGTCGATCCGTCATTCAAAGGTATTGATGACATTGTTGACCATGTGATCACCCCCTATAAATGGGGGCCTTCCGGTGTCATCTTTTTACCCAAGTGCCTTTCAACATCTTTCCATCCCTTTCTTCTTACTATCCTTCTCCATTGCTATCAACCATGCTTGGGGCCTATGGCCTCAAGATTATATGGCGGCGTTCTTACCAGCCACGCCATGACCTGTTGCCCGGGCTTTCCCTTGCCGAGCGAGATCTCGTTGTTTTGTCCCTGTTGTTGTCACGGCTGTTATTGCTGTCGCTGTTCGTTCGAGGTGATGAGATAGGGGGTCCGATTTCTTCCAACTCAGGAGGACGTTTGAGCTCTACACCGCTGCTCGGGAGAGCGTTCGGATTGTACACCACTGCTCACTCTCCTACCCTGGCCTGGTGTGGAACTTCATCCCCTAGGTGTCCCAAGGGATAAAATGGCACAACCGGCCGTTAAACTTGCATGGCACAATGTCCCGAAAGGTGGACTAGGAGTGGCCGTGGGAGTAGGGTTGAGGCTCGCCGAATCTTCAACCTTTGGCTTCGGCGGGCTATTTCTCTTTTTTCTGCCTCTTCTGCATCACTTTCCTCTTATTTATCTTCCCCGTTTCCTCTTCTTCATCTTCGCCCTCGGAGGAATTATTCCGTGTGATCGAGATGGGAACCTAGAGGAGGTGGCGGTAGAAGATATCACAATCGAGGATGCATGTTCGAGGAGACGATGCTCGAAGATGCTGCTGCCCAGGATAAACCTTCGAGAGTAGACTAGGCTCTAGGCTTTTACTATATGTGTACCCTTTCCCTTCTTTATTTCTGTGCAAGGACCCCTCGTGGGCTTTTGTAATCATATGTAAGGACCCCTCGTGGGCTTTTGTAGTTGAATGTTCATGAATACAAAGATATTTCTTCAATTCTGTCTTCGATGCTCGCTATTTTTTCTTTTATTTGTGCTTACAGAAACTCTGAATGCATGATCCTAGCGGTCGGTGTCGATATCGAGCTCAGGCGGGCGTGTATGTCTCTGACCTTTGATTGTTTAGTACGGCTCCCTGTGGGGTCATTTGCCTTTCCTCGGGGCAAACCTAGATTGGACCGATAGACTCGGGTAGTCGAGACCCTTACTCCGGGCTGAATGAAGATAACGCTTCGAACCACTAGACTTTCGAGAACAATCTTTAGGCCCTATAATATTCTTCGTGGGAAATTCGCTCGGGAGCCTAGAATGGGGTCTGCCTTTGAGCTCTCGGGGGAAGTCCCCGAGCGGGGTTCGTTCAAACCTGAGCCACTCGGAAACCTGTTTTGAACTTATCCTAAGGCATTGTAGGTAGATCACAAACGAGGTTTTACCCGAACTTAGATGGTACCCCGTGGTCAAGCCCATATGGGTGGAGTTTAAATGCTTATTTCTTTGGAGCCTAACTCTTTTTTTACGGAGATCCTCAAGGTCGGGTACCACCTCGGTACTTATAACGATATTATCGGCTTACTGGAGCCTAACTTCTTCTTGGTGGAGATCCTCGAGGTCGAGTACCACCTCAGGATTGGCGATAATGTTATCGGCTTCCTGGAGCCTAACTTCTTTGATGGAGATCCTCGAGGTGGGGTACCACCTCGGGATTAGCGATAATGTGGTAGGCTTCCTGGAGCCTAACTTCTCTTGATGGAGATCCTCGAGGTCGGATACCACCTTAGGATTGGCGATAATGTTGTTGGCTTCCTGGGCAGGCGGGTCGCCGCCGCTTTTTTCATATATAGGGTCATTTGTACCCCTTTGGAGATCCCTTTGGAGATCTCATTATTTTAAGTGGTTACCTCTCCCTTTCTGTGTTGAGCCTTTCGTTACTTCAGTGCTAACGTACTTGCACAAATTTCTGCTCTAGTTCTCCGATCTTGCCACCTCCATGGCTACTATATTGGGGTCTGTCCGGTAGAGGGGGGAGAGTTCCGCCTCCGGTACCCAGGACCAACGAGAGCGTACCTCGAAGATTGCTTCTTTGATAAGAGAAGAACACCTTGGGTTAGTGAGAAAAGACTATGGTTGGGGTGAGAAAGTAGTGTTGCAGATACTTTCCCCGGATGAGGGCGTCATGGATCGTGCCGATGAATTTTTGAATGTGTACACGTATCCCTTCACACTGGGCCCCCCTGATAGGGTTGTGCTAGATTTCTGTTTGAAGTATCGGGTTACTTATGCACAAATCCATCCGTCATTTTGGCGGATAGTGTTCATGATGAGATTTTTCGCGGAGAAGGCGGGGCTTGACTTCATGCTCACTCATCTCATCAGGTTGTACCATCCCTTTTATATCGGGGCCTGTTAACCTTGCGATGCCGGTCGACCACGCCTTTCGTCATCGATGATGAGGAAGATGGAGATTGGGAGTGGGTGAGTCAATTCATCCGAGTCCGGACAGCTGACATTATCCCTGTGGAACTTATGTCATTCCCTGAGGAATGGATTATACACGAAAGTGGCACATTCCGTACCTTCTAGGTTTCGTTTGCGGCGAAGGTGACCGTGCCATCTTTTCTTCTTCTGCAGTGGTTGCATGGGCGCCAGGTGACGTTCCCGACCTGCTGGATTGGGTTTGGAAGTTGGCGACCCACTCAACTTGTGACGAGCGCAGGTGGCGAGCTGTATCCCGGGGAGATGGGGAGAAAAATATCATGGTGTGTGTTGTGCTATTTTATCCTTTCCCTTCCTTCATTTGGAGAGGCAATTTCACTTTCTGCGTGTTAATCTTGTTGTTGTAGGAATCGGAGAGCCTTTCAAGGCGAGGTCACGTTCCTTTGAGGAGGGGGAAGGGTCGATAGCCTACGGGCTAAAGAACGACAACAATAAGCGGGAGATGCCTTTACAGGGTGATAGCACTCAAAGCAGGGTGAGGTTGGACCCGGGATCCGGAGCGGAAGCATCATCCGAGCTTGCTGTGCCCATGGTTCCCGGTTATGAAAAGGTGGTTTCTCCGTTGCTACCGCCTTCTTATTCCGTTGATAGTGCTTCGGGGGATACTAGAAACTTGGGGTCACCTGCTCCGAGTGGCCGTGTCATGACCAGAGTCAATTCTTTTAGATCTGAGGGAGCTAGGTTAAGGGACGCACGTTCGGCCTTCGAGGAAGCCCAGCGGCTTCACTTTGTGGTGAGTTTCGACATATGCCCTTTGAATTTCGCGCCTTGACTTTCTTATTAGGTTTTCTTTTGCAAGCCTTCGGCAGGCTTAAGTCCGAGCTGCTTCATCGTGAAGCCAGGCTGCGGAAAGCTCTATATGAGGAGAGATCCCTTAGGCTCCTTTGCGATGAAAAGGAAACCGAGCTGGAGCACTTGCGGTATAAGGTGAGTCGGAGCTTGAATTACGAGAGCTTCTTGGAGGAGCAGGTAACTTTCCGCCCTGGGTGAGTATGCGCCCCGCCTCCTAGCTTTTAAGGCTAATACTTCGTTTATTCCAACTGCAGAAAAGGATGGAGGCCCTGGAGCGTCTTTGTGATGAAGCCGGCCGAGCCAAGAGTGAACATGATAAGCTAAGAGCTCTAGCGGAGGTTCAGTCTTTAGAGGAGAGGGATGCCTTGGCTAAAGTTCCCGACCTCGAGGCCCAACTTCGCTTAGCCTGTGACAATGCTTCGGCTCAACCAGATGCGATTTCGAAGCTCAAATCCGAGATTTCAAAGGTAAGGGCCGAGATCGTTGATGCCCGAGCTGAAGCTGTAATGAGCCGAACTAAGGCTGACTAGGAGATGGCGATCTATTTAAAGGATGCTACTGATGCTCAAGCTGAGTTGAGAAGGATCCTTGACCGTGAAAAGAGGATCAAAGAATATGTTCGTTGCAAGTCTTGAAGGAATACTCTCGAGGAGATCTCTGTTCGGGGTTTTATTCTCTCGGAAGAGTTAGCGCGAGCGAGGGCGGGCGAGCGTGATGCTCGGTTGCTTCTGTCTGACGTCGGAGAAAGCGAAGATGAGGCCAGCAGGCCGTAGCTCCCAGGGGGAGCGTAGATTTCTGCCATCTGTATGTAGTATTTTCAAAGCATGTTTGTAGATGGAGATTGTGTTTTTCGTATATGTGTATAAGGAAACCCTTGTGGATTTATTTCTTTCGTATCTCTTTCTGTCTCGAATTTGGCCAGGAGATTTGGTCTTTGATTTGGTAGGAATCCTTAGATTCATGATACGGCCCTGGGGCTTATTAGGCTGGCGATAATGGCTTTTATGCCTCGGGTCGAAGTGACCTTTCAGTGTAAGCTGGCGTTAGAGCTCTTATGCTTTTTACCCTGGGGCATTTTTAGTTAACTGTTTGGGTTCAGTCTCCGGGTCGGATTTTGACTCGAGCTCGTGCGACCCTAAAGTTTTCAGATTTGCATGGGCTGGCGACAATGGCTCTTACGCCTTGGGTCGAAGCGACCTATTATGTGTAAGCTGACGACAGTGGATCTTATGATTTTAGGTCGAAACGACCTTTTTGTGTAAGCTGGCGTTTGAGCTCTTATGATTTTTTGCCCTGGAGCATTTTCAGGTAACTATTTTGGGTTCAGTCTCCGAATCGGGTTGCGAATCGAGCTCATTCGACCCTCAAGTTCTCAGATTCTGTGTGGGCTAGCGACAATGGCTCTTACGCCTTGGGTCGAAGCGACCTTTTATGTGGGCTTTATTTTTCCCTCTTTAAGGATTTCTTGCGATGTTTTTTGCCTGACTCTTCGACAGTTTGAGAAGAACCTCGATTATGAGCCATTTTGTGGCGATGATCGAGCACCTCGGGAGGTTTGGCTCGGAGGCTGAGTATCTCGAAGCCTGTGATTTGGAGCTGACATGGTCGAAGCTCTTTTGCCTATGTCGAGGGTAGCCTGTTTAACCGGTTCTTTTCGAAGTAGATTCGAAGTAATTGAAGGCCTGTGATTTTGTAGCGACGGTCGGGCGTCCCCGAGTCGCATTAGTTTGGCTGGTACAACCTTATGACCGTAGTCATTTGTGCTTGGCCGGAGCCATTTTTGATCCCA
>NC_031992.1:1813699-1848339 GCF_001879085.1 Nicotiana attenuata
CATTCTTGGCCATTGCATCTTTCCCACTTCCTCAAGTCCTCAGCATTGCAGTCAGCTCTCGTTTTGGTCACATCCACTCCTTCAGCATTTTCTTTGTAGTAGCCAAGGGACCGATCAGTGACTATGTCCCACGAGTTCATAGTCTTCTCCTATGATGTGGTCTCTCATCCTGTTTTTCCTACCAAGAGTAGTACTGGCCATTAAAGAGTGGAGGCGATCTATTTAAAGGATGCTACTGATGCTCAAGCTGAGTTGAGAAGGATCCTTGACCGTGAAAAGAGGATCAAAGAATATGTTCGTTGCAAGTCTTGAAGGAATACTCTCGAGGAGATCTCTGTTCGGGGTTTTATTCTCTCGGAAGAGTTAGCGCGAGCGAGGGCGGGCGAGCGTGATGCTCGGTTGCTTCTGTCTGACGTCGGAGAAAGCGAAGATGAGGCCAGCAGGCCGTAGCTCCCAGGGGGAGCGTAGATTTCTGCCATCTGTATGTAGTATTTTCAAAGCATGTTTGTAGATGGAGATTGTGTTTTTCGTATATGTGTATAAGGAAACCCTTGTGGATTTATTTCTTTCGTATCTCTTTCTGTCTCGAATTTGGCCAGGAGATTTGGTCTTTGATTTGGTAGGAATCCTTAGATTCATGATACGGCCCTGGGGCTTATTAGGCTGGCGATAATGGCTTTTATGCCTCGGGTCGAAGTGACCTTTCAGTGTAAGCTGGCGTTAGAGCTCTTATGCTTTTTACCCTGGGGCATTTTTAGTTAACTGTTTGGGTTCAGTCTCCGGGTCGGATTTTGACTCGAGCTCGTGCGACCCTAAAGTTTTCAGATTTGCATGGGCTGGCGACAATGGCTCTTACGCCTTGGGTCGAAGCGACCTATTATGTGTAAGCTGACGACAGTGGATCTTATGATTTTAGGTCGAAACGACCTTTTTGTGTAAGCTGGCGTTTGAGCTCTTATGATTTTTGCCCTGGAGCATTTTCAGGTAACTATTTTGGGTTCAGTCTCCGAATCGGGTTGCGAATCGAGCTCATTCGACCCTCAAGTTCTCAGATTCTGTGTGGGCTAGCGACAATGGCTCTTACGCCTTGGGTCGAAGCGACCTTTTATGTGGGCTTTATTTTTCCCTCTTTAAGGATTTCTTGCGATGTTTTTTGCCTGACTCTTCGACAGTTTGAGAAGAACCTCGATTATGAGCCATTTTGTGGCGATGATCGAGCACCTCGGGAGGTTTGGCTCGGAGGCTGAGTATCTCGAAGCCTGTGATTTGGAGCTGACATGGTCGAAGCTCTTTTGCCTATGTCGAGGGTAGCCTGTTTAACCGGTTCTTTTCGAAGTAGATTCGAAGTAATTGAAGGCCTGTGATTTTGTAGCGACGGTCGGGCGTCCCCGAGTCGCATTAGTTTGGCTGGTACAACCTTATGACCGTAGTCATTTGTGCTTGGCCGGAGCCATTTTTGATCCCAAGTGAAGTAGTTTGGGCGTCTATATCGAGGGTATGCCTTTTTAGGGGTCTTACAAGTTCGATATATAGCCTAAACTTTGAGATCGGGTTTATGCCTTTAGCAAGGTCTTAGAAAATTTTCATGCCGTTGAGGTCTTACAGTTTTTAGATACTTGGTACAAGTATGGTTCATGCCTTGCTTGAGGTCTTACAGATGTTTCCACTTGGTACAAGTGTGGTTCATGCCTTGCTCGAGGTCTTACAGATATTATTGCTGCCTTATGTAGGTCTTACGAGGTCGAGTCTACCCGCTTGGCGTCTTATGGCCTCGGATTTTATAATGAATGTTGCTTGGCGACAGTCCCCAAGTTAACGAGGGCATCCTAGCTCGGGAGCCGTTTACTTGTAAGCTTGGTGTTGCCTCATTGAGGGCTTACGACTTTGGCAATTCCGACCCTAAGGTCATATAATTTTTGAGATTTTGACGCCAGTCCCCGAGTGTTCGGGACAACTTTCAGCCCTGGAGTCATTTCGTGATTTTTATGTTGCCTCGTTGAGGGCTTATGAGCTTGGAGTCCTGACCTGGAGGTCGTTCGGAGGTTGATTTGTCGACACCAGTCCCCGAGTATTCGGGACGCTTTGACGGGGGAATCGTTTTTTGCGAAAATGCTGAGTTTCTTTTTGAGTGTGAAATGCTTCGACAAAAGGTATTCTTCGATTACTTGGTACCAGTATACATGTTTTCGCCATTCGGGGCCTAGCAATACGGACACGGTTCGTTCGATCGTTTGGCCCGGTACATCATTTTCCTATTAGGACCCCATTTGGCGTTTCTTGGTTTTTTCGATGAATGGCCTTCCGGGGGGATGCTCCGTAGTGTTCGAGGTTGATTGCAAAAGAAGCCTTGAATATTTGTTGAGTCTTCCTTAGGTAGCATGTGAATGTTGCCTCGCTAAAAACCTTGCCGGTAAAAACCCTTTTCGGGATAAAAACTCGGTCGAAGGAAAAGAGTGAAACGGATGCTTTAAAACCTTAAGGTATTCGAGCTAGATTAGCATCTCGACTGCTTCAATCGGGCACCTGCATAAGGGTTAGCGTGAAATATAAAATGAAAAAGAGAGATGGTGATACCTTATCATGGGATGTGCCGGTGATGTTACGAGGTCCGATATGTCTCAGTCGCTTACGATGAGGACGCGGTACAGTCCTTTGTTTTGTTTGATCGGGCTTAACCAAAGATGTAGTTTGATTATCCTTTGGTTCTTTCGCGGGTGGAGGTATTGGTGTTGGTGTCACATTGTGCACAGCGAACATTTCCCTCGCTCCATGCTGTTCCTCGTAGACAGTTTTAATCCCATCCTTTGTCAGGAATTTCATCATTTGGTGGAGGGTGGATGGTACTGCTCTCATGTTATGTATCCATGGTCTCCTGAACAAGGCGTTGTACCTCATGTCTCCTTCGATGACATGGAATTTGACATTCTGGGTCGTGCCGGCCACGTTGACCTTGGAGGGTGATTTCTCCTTTCATCGTTTCACTTGCCATGTTGAATCCGTTGAGGACTCGAGCGGCGGGCATGATTTGGTCAAGCAGTCCAAGCCGCTCTATTACCCTCGACCTGATGATGTTGGCCGAGCTACCTGGATCCACGAGTACACGTTTTACTTGAAATGTATTTACGAGGAAAGAGATTACCAGTGCGTCATTGTGAGGTTGAGACAAGGTCTCAGTGTTCTCTTCACTGAACGTGAGGGCATCCTCGGGTATGTACCCCCGGGTTCGCTTTTCTCTAGTGATGGATATTTTTGTCCTTCTCATCACGGGTTTTTATGGGGCATCAACGCCTCCCAAGATCATGTGGATGACATGTTGCAGCTCGTTCGTTTCATTCTTCTTGGCTGCTTCTCTTTCTCGAAACTGGTTTTTGGCCCGATCACTTATGAATTCCCGGAGATGACCCTTGTTGAGTAGTCTGGCTACTTCCTCTCGGAGCTGGTGGAAATCCTCGGTCATGTGGCCATGTGTGTTGTGAAATTCACACATTAAGTTATGATTCCTTTGCGAAGGATTCGATTGCACAGGCCTGGGCCACTTGGCGTCTTTGATTTTGCTGATTGCGAAGATAATATCCGATATATCGATGTTGAAGTTGTATTCTGACAGGCGAGGTGCCTCTGCCAGTCCTGCGTTCCTGTAGAATCCAGCTCTGGTGATGAGTCCCCGAGGATTCTGTCCTCGGTCTATCCTTCGGTCATTTCGAGGTGGGCTACGCCTCGGGGCGTTCCTTCGGTCTTTGATGTATGGCTGATATCTTTCTTTGTACACCGAGCCCGAGGGGGCCCCCAGCTGGTCGTCCTCGACCCTAATTTTTGACTGGTATCGGTTATGAACATCCGACCAAGTCATGGCGGTATATTCGATCAGATTCTCTTTCAGCTGCTTTGAAGCCACCGAGCTTCGCTCATTCAGACCTTGAGTGAAGGCATGTACCGCCCAGTCGTCAGAGACCGGTGGTAGCTCCATTCTTTCTATTTGAAAGCGAGATACAAATTCTCGTAGCATCTCGTTCTCCCTTTGTTTGATTTTGAAGACGTCGGATTTCCTAGTGGCCACCTTGATGGCCCCGACATGCGCCTTTATGAAGGAATCTGCCAACATGGCAAACGAGTCTATAGAGTTTGGGGCCAAGTTAAGATACCACATCATCGCCCCTTTAGAAAGTGTTTCTTCGAATTTTTTCAGCAGGACGGACTCGATCTCGTTGTCCTTCATATCGTTGCCATTTACTGCACAGGTGTAAGCGGTAACGTGTTCGTTGGGGTCCGAGGTACCATTGTATTTTGGAAGCTCCAGCATTCTGAACTTCTTCGGAATAGGTTTTGGGGCCGCTTCCTGTGGGAACGGCTTCTGCACGAACTTCTTTGAGTCTACGCCCTTCAAGATCGGGGGCGCTCCTGGAATTGGGTCGACCCTGGAGTTGTAAGTCTCGACCTCTTATCGTTGGCTTCTATTATTTTCTCGCCCGATTTGATCCTTCTGGTGAGGTCCTCGAGCATCTTTACGATGACGGGATCGGCTTCGACCCATTATTGCTTGATCTCTCCGGCACCTGTTCGGCTGGGGGAACTGTCCCCGGTGCTACTGTGCTAGGAGTTCTCTGGTGACTTTGCAGCTGAGCAATAGCCAGCTCTCGTGCCTGCAACATTTCAAAAATAACATGAAGGTTAACTTCCCGTTCTTCCCGAGCTAGGGTTTTTTGGGGTTCCTGTTGGTCACCTTGGTGTATGCTCCTGTTAGTGTGGGAGCTTATTTCGATGTGTCGAGCGTCGCATTAAGCTTCGTCCACCGGAATTGGTCCTGGTGCGTTCTCAAGGTTTTGTGGTGGCTCACTAACACCTGGAACAGCCACACCATTCTCTCCGCGGTTCTCAATATTGTTGTTTACTAAATCAGACATTGCAACCTGAAATCAAAGATCTTCGGACAAGAAAAAACATGAAAGATAACTTGCGTTGTGTAACAAAACCAGCAAGAAAATAATCACTATTATTTTTAGCGGGCGCCAAACTGTTTACTGTGAAAATGGTAATAACAATTAAATTTGTTGATGGGACTCTAAAAATACGTGATCTATTTTTATGCTAGTTGTTAAGAAGATGATGCTATGTGTATGAAGTTTAGAGACGAAATAATAGCTAAAGATAAGGCGATAATCAAACCGAGAGGCTAACAATCGGGGCCTCGAGCTTGTCGATTCGGGGACCTCGAGGTCGATTCCGTGGCTCGATAATGGGCTATCGGGGGTGATCGGGGTATGACTAACAGTTATAATAAAATTAATGAAGGCTCTTTATGACCAATGATAAGCAACAAATGATGAACAAGTATGAAGATAACAAATGAAAGCAGAGAGAATTGTTTCTTGTATATCCGTGTGGAGTAATTGAAGTGACAGAGAGTTCCAAAAATGACAAGGACCCCCTTTATATAGGAGGGGAATCCCAACGAAGTACAAGAGGCATTAATTACAAAGATAGGGAGATGGGACAGCTTGATGACACCCTGGTTCGGATTCAGAGTAGACCAGCAGACTCTGTAAGCTCTCGGCGTGTGCCTTGGGAACTCCACATTTCTACCATTATTGTGATCAATGCTACCATGGGGTCGAGTGTAGACAATCCTCGAGGAAGGATTCTCGACCATGGTCTCGACCCTTCTAGGTGATCTTCCGAAGTGCCTTAATGACGAGAAATTGGACCCTCCGATTTCGCGTATACAATAAGACCTCAAAAAGGCATCCCCCGACACAAAGGCCAAGGCCATCATACTCAGGGACTAACCTTTTGGACAAGTATGAAAGGTTATCAGGAAACAAGTCTAAGAGACACACCCGAAGGCTACGGCCATATTAAAGACTACGGTCATATAAAAAGGCTACAGCCATAATAATGCGGCTCCGAGACTTCCAACTTCCGCCATAAGTTAAAGGCCTTCAAACACTTTGAAAAATCGGTTAAATAAGGCTACCCTCGGCAAAAGAAAATAAAAAGGGCTTCGATAAAATCAGCCCTCGAATAATTTAAAGGCTTCGATAATGTCAGCCTTTGAAAAAGCCTCAAGAGGTATTAACATGAACGGGTTCTGATCGATTGAACCCTCAAAAAACCGAACGGGTACAAAAAACACATGCTAAGGCATAAAGAAATTTCACTACGTCATTTAGCCGAAAAAAGGGAAAAAATATAGCCGTCTTAGAGGCCGAATTGGCCCAACTTAAAGAGCCTAAGGGCCGACCTAAAAGAGCCTAAGGGTCAATATAAAAGAGCCTAAGGGCCGAAGCATGTAGAGTTCGAGACCTTGCTCTCACTCAACTCGGACTCAAGAGTCCCATCATCCCGAGCTCGCATCAAATCAACTTAAGCATAGCTCGAGGATTAACAAAAACCTTAAGAGGTATTCTATTATAAGTTCAAAGATCACCGATTGATTCACTAAAAAACCTAAGGGTTTGCTCTATTCTGAGTCCGAGCCAGTGTTCACTTGATCATTGAAGTTATAACATCAAAAATTTTCACAAAATGAAGATAAAGCAGAATTCAATACAAATCGGAGATGAAGCAAAGGGAATTCCTTTTATTTATGAAGGGTATTTACAATACCCACAAGGGGCCTTACACAAAAACAAAGAAACAAAAACAAAATCCTAAGAGCCTAATCTACTTTGGGAGCCACATCCTCGGGAACCTCCTCCTCGGGGACTCCATCCTCATCTCCCTCGCCCTCGGAGTGACTAACAAAATCTTCATCATCGGAAGAAACGAGAAACCTAGCATCAATTTCCAGCGCCCTTGCTTGGGCTATCTCCTCAGTGAGGTCGAAACCTCGGGCATGGATCTTTTCGAGGGTCTCCCTTCGGGATTGGCACTTGGCCAAATCATTACTCCATTTTTTCTGGTTGGAGGCCTCCCTTAGCTCCGCTTGAACAGCCTCGGCATCCCTTAAGTATACAGCGATGGTTTTATCAGCCGTGGCCTTCGTCTTCTCAACTTCGGCCTTGGCCTCAACAACCTCAGCCTCGGCTTCAGCGAGTTTGGCCTCGAGCTCCTCGATCTTCTTGGCCTGGGACAGATTTTTCACTTTAGCACCTCGGAGCTGGGTCTCAGCCAAGGCCAATTCGGCTAGAGCAGCCTCTTTATCAGCAGCAAGCCGATCCATATTTTCCTTCCATCGGTTGCAGACGGCTTTAACCTGATCGACCTCGCCCCGAAGCTGCCCGATCATCTCCAATTTTTGCTGCAGTTGAGACATTGAAGTGTTGATACCCAATTTTTCCCATAATATTTTTCAAAACTATGCTTTGGTATCAACCATTATTTTTCATATAATTTCTGCATTTTGAAAACATTTTAATTAATTTATCCCAGCATTTGTTTTACAAAAACAATCTCTAATTGCGTCACAAATAGTTTTATAATATTTTCGTAGCTTAATTTGATTATTTGCACTTTGACCAAGCCTCAATTATTACACAAATAGCCACTTTTGTATATTTGGCTTCAATTGTAATTACTTTGCAATTATAGCCCACACACGCATTACTACATTATTTTACCAGAAAAACAGTCTTTTATATTTTTTTTAAATATTAAGTAATTATTTTAATATATTTCCAACCTTGAAAATTATTTTTTACAGTCTCTTGGTTATTTTTAAAAATTGTTTTATCAATTAAACAGGTTATTTAACAAATAGCCCCTTTTTCATTTAAAACCCAGCCTATTAACTAGCCCAAACTCCTTATAAACCAGCCCAGGCCCAATATCCACCTGCCCCAACCCAATACCCGGCCAAATCCTTGTCGTTGATCATTTTGATCAACGGTCCAGGTTTCCCCTTTCCAAAATTAAACCTAATGAACCCCCCCCCCCCAAACCTCTCATTTCCCTCACCTCCCCCGCCGTCACTAATCCCTTCTCCTCTCAAATGCTCTCAATTCTAAACCCTAATCGAACCTCGGCGTCACTCATCTATGGCCATCCATGGTGGTTTCTCACCACCCCCAGGCCTCTAATGGCCTCTCCTGTACTGGTATCACCATCTTCAGGGGCCTCAAGGGACCAGGGTTAGTTTGCTTGCATCTATGGCCCTTTCTCGCCTGTTTTAGGCTATTTCGGTTTGATTCCGAGTAAGATCTTCATGTATCGCCTTAGATCTATGGGTTTCTGAGCCTACTTCTTCATATATGTGATTGTTCTTCTCGAAACCCTAATTTTGGTCCTTTGAGCTTCTTATATCTGTGCAAGATCTTAGATAGATTGAACCTATTTCGTATAAGTTTTACAAGAACCTTCTGATTTTAACAAGAACCCTCTGATTTTCGAATGGTTTTCCATTTTTCTAAACTAGGGTTTTCTGGAATTTTTTTTCCAAAACATTTGATAATTTTGAGTGTTTGATCTTCTGTTTATTACGTGTTTTAACCGATTTCGAAAGGTTTGCTCTAACCCTAACTCATTTATGCTAAAAGCCCTAATTTTTCAATATTTTGCTTGGTTTCTGAGTTACTTGTGTACTGACTTTGTCCTTGCTTTGGTTCTTGTGATTTTTCTTTAGCCGATTAGATGTCTTGTGATTTTTTTTATCATAATATACCTCTACTAAGTTTTTGGATCAGATTTTCTATTGATTCTAATATGTCTATGTTCATCCTTGCTATTAATGGTAAACCGATATTTTTCCTGCTTAAATCAGGGTTGTTTTGAATTCTTGATTTACCAATTTGTTTCGTTAAAACCTATGTGTTGAATCCTGACTATTCCTTTCTTGCCTATTTGCTGACTCTTTACGTGATTTTCTCTTTAATTAAACCCTTGACTATTCTGAAGTTCGTATTTCTAGTTTAATTTGAAATCTATTCCTTAACAAAACCTTTGATTCTTACCTCTCTACTCGGTTTGATTGAACTTCTTGCCTTAATTAGTTTTCTCTTGCCTTAATTGAATCAACGATGTTATTTGCTGATTCTTACTAATTGTTTCCTTAATTGAACCCCTGTACATTCACCCCTAATTACCTACTCTGTACCCAAGTCACTTGATTTCCTTCCTTAAATATCTGTCTTGCTTTTACCTTTGATTGATTATCCCTTGATTAAGGGGAAGACTTTACTGATTTCATGTGTGTAACTGATTCTGTAAATTTCCTTAATTGCTACATGATTGATTCTTTACCTTATTTTGTTTAACTCTGATTACTATATATGCCCTTACCTATTCTCACTTCGAGGACACGAACACTAGTTCATCCACACTCTCGCACTCTAAAAGTTCTCTATTCACTTCTGTAACTTGTAATTTTCACTAACCCAGCCGGCTGTAAGCCAAGGCTGGTTATTTTCACCATCTCTGCTCTATACTCTGTACTCTCCGCATAACTGGTATGTCTTGATTCAATTCAAATCCCAAAACTATGTGTTTCTTTGTTGTTACAGTTCATTAGTTGTGATTTCCAGTTCTGTTTACTATTCTACTATCATGTGCAATATGTAATCATCATACTTAGATTACAGTGCCTAATTACTGTGTCATTCAGCATGTTTAAGTTTGGTTCTGTTAAAGATTACAATTAGTATACTGTTTAGCACGCCCAATCCTGCTTTAGATAATTGCATGAATCCTATTTGTTCACTAGTATGTTCAAGCTGCATTGTTTGTGTATTGGTCATGGTTAAAGACCTATGTGTTCTCAACATATCTTTGTAACTAACTTGTCAATTCCACAACTTCTTGAGGAATCTGTGTATTTGTTTACTATCACTAAGGTGCATCCATATGTGTCCCCTACCCCCTTTCTTCTTGTGTGAAGTCTGTTTGCCCAAAATGTTTCTGAAACTGCGTGTTCTGTGACTTGCTCTCTGATCTCAAAATGTTCTTCATGTTTTCTCAAACTGTTTTCCACCCTAACTAGTATTAATTTCAGAAAATCTTTTACCCCTCCCCCCCCCCCCAAGGCCCCATTTGCTGCTGCTTACTCAACTCTTTCAAAACATTATGCACTCTCACATTACTCTTAGATTACTAAGTCCTGCCCCTCTGGTATGTGCACTGCACTTGAGACCCTTGAGATCTTTCTGAACTCTGGCATATCAGGGCTGGCCCTTCCACACTGCACATAAATCAGTTCATACTGAAGGCTTGGAAACTACTTTGGGCCAGCTTCAGGCTCCCTATAATTTAATGTATATTGTATTTTATGTAATTTATTCAGTTCCTGGTCTGTAATAATTAATTGTAAGCAAACATTAGGGTGACTAGTGAAAAAGGGAGGGTAGTTGTATATTGTGGGTAAAGTTGGGTAGATAACATGCCTATAGGGTTTATTTTGATGTGTTTGTTAGATAATTTGCCTATAGGATCTGCTTTGGTTCAAATAAATTCTTGCTTGCTTTACTTTCAGACAATTAGAAATCGTGCCAACAGGGTCTAAACCAGCCTTAATAGAAATCATGCCTACAGGGATTCCACTTTGGTCAAATAAATTCTGCTTGTTTCGCCTTATGCTTTAATAGAAACCATGCCTATAGGATCTAAAATCAGTCCGACTTTAACTCACGCCTGTAAGTTCTGAATAACCTACTCAATCAACATCACTGGAAAGCATGCCTATAGGACTCAAATTGCCATTTTAAAATTGCTTAATGTTTTACTGCATTCCTGATTATTGATTAGATACCATGCTCATAGGACATCACTATTATGCGCCTAGGCAAGCCTGTAGGGCGACTAAAATTCTGCAACTATAAAACTGCGCCTTGTTATTTGAGATTGCTCACACTCAACAAGTCTAAAAATCAGTAGGCAAATGGATTCAGTTCTTTCACACTTTGGTCCTAATTCGATACTGCATATTCTCTGATCACCTAGATATCCTGTTCTAGGGTTTCTTTAAATACCTGAATCTGTGTTTAAGACGTGCACTTATTTGCTCTGTTTGTGGAGGTAAATATGAGCCTTTAATTGTTCTCTTTTCAATGCAGTCCTAATTGTTTTTGTTGACGCCTAGATTTTTCTCCTTTAAATACCATAGGATGGTCTAGAACTACCTGAATTGGAGGTCCTAAATACCTTCAGGACCAAAAGGAAGGGACGGGTAATGCACGCCTAGGATATCTTTCAAGGTTGCTAGAACGCTTTAGGCTATGACCAAGGGAGGGAATTGGGTAGTAAGGATATGATGACTACGCGCTAATGCCACGTGTAGCCCCTCATTGAGGAGTGATTACCGGGCATTGTGTGGGTATAATCCTGTAGGCTAACCAATCTAGGACCCCCTTTTCCCAATTCCATATGTGTTTAAATTTTATAAACTTCCTTCTCTTTACATATACATGTGCAAATTTATTCAAATTTCTCTCTTTCCTGAATCGTGCCTGTATTTAGAATATGAAAATATGCCCTTATTTGTAAATACGTGGTGAAGATGTTTACTTGTTCAAAATGACTGATTCATATAAGTTCGGTCGGGACCTACCGTTGAGGACCGCGAGGGGTGCCTAACACCTTCCCTCAAGGTTATTTCGAGCCCTTACCCTAATCTCTCGTAATGCAAACTAGTCATGAGTTAATTACTCTAGCTGCCCTAACGCACCATAATCCGTTAGGTGGCGACTCTTCAAATACCCAATTCCCAAAAGGAAAAGAGTTGATCCCCCATGAAATGTCGAAACCCCGATGTTCTACGTGAGGAGGAAAAAAAGGGGCGCGACAGCATGGCGACTCTGCTGGGGATATATTTAGGCTCTTACCATAACGAACTTATTTTATAAATCAGCTTAAGCATGCTCTATCCCACGTACCCTTTCCCCTTACTTGAATTTAACTGTTTACTTTTAAGCATTCCTTATTTTCCTCAAACTGACTTGTCTCTTTGTTTTCTTCTTCTGTAACTGTTTTTCAATTATTTAAATACTGCATTTATCATTTTTACGTGCAAATACTTGACAACATGCTGTTATTGTTGCATATATCATACTCCACATCATATTCCACTCGTGCGTATCAGATTCCTATAGCAACGCTTGATGAGTGGTTGCGCTCTTCCAATTTATTACACTTAAATTCGGAAAGGCTTATTTGCGATAAAACTAGTCGATCAGCGGTGCAGTCGACGGTTCCGTGCCTTTTCCCCTCAAGTTGTCTGCTTGAGGGTACCAGTCTAGACCCCCATAGTAACCTTACTTTGATCATATTTGTGCATGCATCATGGTCAAACCTAGTCGGATTAATATGTTTTCCACATAATAATCCTTTAAGACGAGCCTTATCCAAAAGTCTGTCGGGGTTTCCATAATCCCAATGGACACAACCACGTTCTGTGCAGTAATTTGGAGAACTAAATGCCAATATGCTAATCATGAATGTACAAATAGTCGAGTCTGGTGGGGGAGAAGGGCCTAACCCTTTTGTTTTGCAGAAAATGAGGCACGAGGTCCCCAGATTCGGTATGGTCAGCAACATTCCATCATTGCTACTCGATTGTTGGTAGGACCTTTCCTCAAGTGACAAGAAACACGTAAGAAAGCACTTGGGCAATTTACCTTCTCTACTAGACATTGAGCCAAACAATAGGTTGATCGAGGCTGCCACTTTGTTTTAGGATAGTGAAAGGGTTGTGGTCGGTTTTGGCGACATAGAAATGACACCACTCCTAGAAGAAATTGGGGTACTTGCGGGACTGACTTGGGATAGCCCTGGGTTATTGGTGCACGAGAACCGTACTGGTAAAGGGTTTTAAAGATGATGGGGCTGAAGAAAAATGCTGACTTGGGATGCCTGAAGGAATCCTACATACCCTTCAAATATTTGTATGAGAGATATGGCCATAGCAAGTCAAACCGTACCTTTCATGACGAGCTTTCTATCACTTCTTTGGGCCACATCCACCGCAGAGTGTTCGTGTTCATTGTGTGCTTCTTGGGCCTGATAGTATTCCCAATGAAAAGGGAAAGAATCCACACTAGGTTGGCCATGGTCGCCAAGACTTTGATGGAAGGGATCAATGGACAGACATACACTATAGTCCCCATGATCATAGCCGACATCTACAGCGCTCTGGAGCGCTAACAAAGGGGGATCAAGCATTTCGAAGGTTGTAACCTGTTGCTGCAGTTGTGGTTATTAGAACATCTTCAAAGGGGCCAGTATCGCCAAGAATTTCCGCGTATGGCTTGGAATGACCATATTGCCTTCCATCACCCCAAGCGGATGACCTACATTCTGGACAAGTTTGCTCAGCCGGAAAGTGCCAAATAGTGGGTAAAGTTCTTCGACAATCTGACCGAGGAACAAGTGCAATGGATGTTTGAATGGTTCCTAACCAACGAATTTATCATCAGATCCAGGGACGCTCCACACTTGGTACTGATTGGGTTGAGAGGAATATACCTTTATGTCCATATCCGAGTTATGAGGCAAGCAGGCAGGAAACAGGTTGTAGCAAGGGTTGCCAAGATGAGTCATTTCAGAGCAGACTTTCAAGACGACGACGTCCCTTACAAGTGCCAAGCACAGCACATGTGGCACTGCAAAATCATTATGGAAAAGAACACCATTGAGCCTAACAGGTATCATGCAGGGTGCGAACCTCTCTACCCGGCATGGTTAGAAGTAGGGGTGTGCATTCGAATCGGTTTATCGATAAATCGAATCGATTATTTGTTATCGAAATCGAAATCGAAAAAATCGAAACCTTATTGAAACAATAACGATAAGCATATGTACAAATTGGAAATCGATAAGTAATTATCGATAAGGGTCAAAATCGAATCGATAAATCGAATGCACACCCCTAGACTGTAGACACTTGTTAAATGAGTAATTACCTATTTGTGTAGATTAATATAACATACAGAACGTATATATATATTCCGCTACTATTTTGAAAGCGACTATACAATATTATTTTCCCTAATCTATACCCTTTCCTTTACCCTAAGTCCCTTACCCTATTATTTCCTCTACCATATTTAAGGAATGATCATATTTAAAGATCAAGGGAATGAATTTCAAATTAATGGAAAACAGAATTAGCCGTGATGATGTGTTTTATTTTGTTTTGTTTTTTTTATACCGTTGGAGTGTTGGTGGCATACATTTGATCCCTTACTTTAGTTTTGTTGCATGTGCTTGTTGACAAAATTTTTATATTATAAATGGTGTTCGTCTTATTTTAGCTTCTTTTTGTCCATATTAGTTAGGCGCGTTTATAGCGATATACTTTCCGTGGAATCCCGCAAATTTTCTTATTGGTGTAATCGATAACCGAATCGATAAGCCCCCAAAATCGATAAATCAAAATCGAAAAAATCGAAACCTTATTGAAACGATAACGATAAGCATATGTACAAATCGATAATCGATAAGTAATTATCGATAAGGGTCAAAATCGAATCGATAAATCGAATACACACCCCTAGTTAGAAGACAATCTAAAGGGAATGGTGAGGCTAGGAGCCGGCCGAGGGAATAGAATCATAGACGAAGAAGCTGAAGCTCAAGCCAAATACAACAGGCTGCGCAAGAGGGTCCACGACTCTGAGAATGAGCACCGGGAAATACATGAGAGGAATGTGAGGTTGATCGAAGAATGGAAAGAAATGGCAGTCACTTCCTACAGAAAGCTGGAATATCTGGAGCGAGGATTAGTGGAGTTGTTCATAAAGAGGATCGAGGATTGCCAGAACACTGAAGGGAGTGAAGGAGGGCATCTGGCCAGAGCCTACCTGCTGCTGGGTCTGCGCGAGCTGGGGAACCTGTACGATGGAGTCAGGAAGATCAAATCTGGGGAAGGTCCTTCTGGGACCAAATAGACTAGATTTATTTGCTTTCTTAAAATGTAATAAGGCGAAGTGCCAATAGTGACTTACTTTTCTATTATCTTGGTGTCGTTTTGGGATTCGTCTATTTTTCATATTATGAAATGAGGCATTTGTTGGAATCTAAAGTTCTCAAAATTTATTTGTCGCTAGGCCTACCTCAGGCATAACGAGGCTCCCAAATTAGGACACGGATTTACATTCTGGCAATATGTGTTTAAATGCCGCAAACATTTTAGAACACCTTACTAACTTGTTACCTTTTTGTTTTTTCCTTTATTTTGATTATTCCCATTCCCTAAGGTTGGTTCACTCATACTGGCATCATCGGCGTATCATACTAGATCTAGAGGCCCTCCACCTCCTCCTCCTCCAAGCAATACAAAAATCAAAGGAAAAACAAAAATGGGCGACTTAAGTGGTATTCGAAAGGAGAATGTTGAGAACGCAGAAACTTCAGACGGCCGGAGCACTCCGGCACCAAATGATCTAGTCTTGAGATTGGAACAAAAGATACTGGAGCTATAAGGAGAGCTTGAGCAGGTTCGCAACTAGGCAAACTTATCACTCACCCTGAATGTCCCCGACATCAACCAACAAAACACAAAGAACCCAGCACCTCCCCAAAACACATCAAACCAACATCCACAAAACCCTCATGCACCACATCAATACACAACCCCACCTGAAAATCTCAATCCCTTACCAATGCCAACTCCACCACAACACCACCACCAATTAATCCAGTTGCCACCAACCGCCACTTACCAGACTCCGCAAAACACACCACAACCCATTCCTGATCCTCAAAACTCAACCAATGACCATCATTACACCCAGGTCCCTGGCAATCATCAAAACAACCCTATATATGTTGAGACTGTACCTCACTCTACTCAACCAACTCCCCATTTACCAGAATCCTCCGAGAAGGACTTGCTCATTAAAAATATGGCTGAAAAGCTCAAGAAATTGACAAGTCGGGTTCAGGGTGTCGAAGGCAGCAAAGGGATAGAAGGTTTGAATTATGAAGACCTATGCTTACAGCTAGATGTAGAACTGCCGGAGGGGTACAAACCTCCTAAGTTTGAGATGTTTGACGGTACAGGTGATCCTAGGGTTCATCTAAGGACCTATTGTGAAAAGCTTGTTGGAGTCGGAAAAGATGAAAAGATCTGGATGAAACTCTTCATGAGGAGTCTTACTGGTGATGCTTTGTCCTCGTACATCAGCCAGGATCCCAAGAAATGGTCCAATTGGGTAAGTATGGCATCAGATTTCTTGGACCGATTCAGGTTCAACACAAAAAATGCACCCGATGTTTTCTACATCCAGAATCTTAAGAAGAAATCCACCGAGACTTTCCGCGAGTATGCTACCCGCTAGAGGTCGGAAGCGGCCAAAATCAGGCCATCTTTGGACGAGGAACAGATGAACAAGTTCTTCGTCAGAGCACAGGATCCGCAGTATTATGAAAGGTTGATGGTTATTGAAAACCATAAATTCTCCGACATCATCAAACTTGGGGAAAGAATCAAGGAAGGCATCAAAAGCGGGATGGTAACAAATTTTGAGGCATTGCAGGCCACAAATAAGGCATTGCAATCAGGCGGCATATCAAAGAAGAAAGACGTTGGGGCAGTAATGGTGGCTCAAGGCCCGAAATCTCCACTTACCTATCGAACACCTCCACCCACATATCAAACACCTCCATCCACATACCAGGCACCACCACCTACATATCAACCATCATCTCCCAGATATTCCCAACCAGCTACTGTCTACCATACCGGTAACTCCCAACCATCTCATTTCCAGTCACCTCCGACTCGCCAAAATTATCCAAGACCAAGACAAAATTTTGACCGCAAGCCACCCAGACAATAGACCGCTATCGCTGAACCCATTGACCAGCTGTATGAAAGGTTGAAAGCCGTAGGTTACGTCACTCCTGTTCCCGCTGTGGCACTAAAGAATCCATCCCAATGGGTCAATCCTAACAAAACTTGTCTGTACCACTCCGGTATGAAGGGGCACACCACTGACGAGTGTCGAGCATTGAAAGATAAGATCCAGACGCTGATTAACAACAAGGTCATACAGGCAAAGAAAGCCACACCCAATGTTCGCAACAACACTCTCCCTGATCATAGAGGTGGTGGAATACATGTGATAGAGAGGAACGAAGAGTGGGATCCTGAGGGGTCGATTGGGCTCATTCGAGAAGGTGATGACTTTAAACTCTCAGTCACGCTCACCCCTATTGTGGTATAGACTCAGTCACAAATTGAGTTTGAGGTAGCCACATCAGTTCCACTTGAGGTAGAGGTGGCTCCACTCGTAGCCACCCCTATTCCGTTTGAAGTAGAAGTGGTCGCACCTTTTACAGTGACAATATCAACCACACCTCCTTTCAATTCAAAAGCAATACCTTGGGATTATGTTGCCGAAGCTAGGCGAAAAGGAAAGGAAAAGATGGAGGAATTTAATGCCGCACAAGGAATGACTAGGACCGGAAGAATCTATACACCTGAACACCTGGGAGGACCAAGTAAGGATGCCACTGCCAAGCAGCCTGTCATTGAAATAGGTTCAGATGACCTTTGGAGGAAAGTACAAGCAAAGGAGTATTTCGTCATTAATCATTTGAACAAAACCCCAGCTCAGATATCCATCCTGTCACTGTTGCAAAATTCAGAAACATACAAGAACGCTTTGATGAAAGTGTTGAGCGAAGCTTATGTGCCCAATAATATCACAAGTGGAGAAATGGCTAACATGGTAGTACAGGTGCTAGAAAGTCACAAAATTATTTTCCACGAGGATGAGTTTCCGCCTAAAGGTTTGAATCACAACAGGGCATTGCACATCACAGTGCGATGCGAGGACTACTTCATTGCCAAGGTCCTGATTGATGGAGGATCCAGCCTCAATATTTGCCCATTGACAACACTGAAGAGGTTGGGCAAGGGCCTATACGAGATACGAGAAGGGACCATGAACGTGAAGGCTTTTGATGGGTCTCAAAGAGCTACCATCGGAGAAATTAATCTCTATCTACAAATGGGACCGACGTGGTTCGATGTCGAGTTTCAGGTGCAGGACATATCTGCGTCCTACAATTTGCTGTTAGGACGATCATGGATACACGCCGCTGGGGCTGTGACATCAACCTTGCATCAGGCAGTAAAGTTTGATCATTCACGGGGACGGGAGTAACCCCATTTACACCAGCCAAACCATCCCGGTTATTGAAAACAGAAGAAGGCTAGAAGGGGAAACCTATTATCACATCGAACGTGTCAACGCCGTTGAAAAGGGCAAATGGTGGAGCAGCAAAATAGAAAGCATTCTGGCATGGTCCGGGTATGAACCCGGGAAAGGGCTCGGGAAGAATCTCCAGGGTATTACCAAACCAATACAGCTGAAGGGTCATAGTACTACTTTCGGGCTCGGATACCAGTACACTTGGCAAGAGTATAAGGATTGGTCGCCTCCGTGGCATGGACCGTATTACCCTCTCGAGCAACCAGTGTCGCATCTGGATCAAGCTTTTACCAAGCTAACACGATATGGGGAACCGTAGAAGAAGAAGCATTAGCTGGGCTGAGGAATCTGTTCTTGGAAGACGAAGACATGGACTCAGTACAATAATTGAGGAGGAGGAGGAAGAAGGCCTCAATATTTAGAATATGGAGAAGGGAGCTGTTCTTAGGAACTGGACCGCCACACCATCCCGGGCCCGCCGAGTCCCTGGGTTGCTTGGCAGATTTTATTTCCATAGCCATTCTAGGCACTTAAGATTTTTAGTAACATTATTTTAAAGACTTATTTGTTTCAAAATAAATGCTCGATTCATCGAGCCGTATTTGTCCAGATGTTTTTCAGTTTTAATCAAATGCATTGCTCTTTATTATTCATTATTATTTTCTACGCTTTTCTTTCTACAGCGTTATTATTACTTTTCCTGATGAACCGGTGACTGTGACATGTAATGAGGCAACGCAACATGAGGATAGTGATTCAGATGAAGAAGACGAGATACCCGAGGAAGTTGTCAGGGAGGTTGAAAACTTTGAGAATAAGCGTAAGTCCAATCTGGATGAAACCAAAGCAGTAAACTTGGGGGACGCCGAGACCGTTAAGGAAACTCGCATCAGCATTCACTTATACCAACAGAGAAGGAAGAGTACATCCACTTCTTAAAAGAGTATGAGGACATTTTCGCATGGTCATATGATGACATGACCGGTTTGAGCACGTCCATAGTGGCTCACAAGCTACCTACCGATCCAATGTGTCCTCTAGTGAAGCAGAAACTCAAAAAATTCAAACCAGATATGATCTTGAAAATCAAGGAGGAAGCTGAACTCAGCGATGCAGAATGGATAAGGAGCCGCTATGAGCAATTGGCCCTTATAGATGGAAAAAGGATGAATGCAGTATGTCACGGTCAGCTTTATCGGAACAGAATGTCCAGAGCTTTCAACAAAAGGGTCAAACCAAGACAATTTGCACCAGGGCAGCTAGTGCTGAAGAAGATCTTCCGATATCAAAATGAAGCCAAAGGGAAATTCTCTCCCAACTGGCAAGGTCCTTACATGGTTCACAGGGTGCTAACAGGAGGAGCACTTATACTTGCAGAAATGGACGGAGAAACTTGGCCAAAACCAAGCAATTCAGATGCAGTCAAAAGATATTATGCTTAGACTATGTACATTTCCTCATCTGATGTAATTGAACTACGCTTGACCTGATTCCCGTTTAAGAGGGGATACATAGGCAGCCTTATGGGTTCGGGCATATCATAATAAAATTTCCATTCTCCCCAATATCAGAAACTGGNCCCCCCCCCAAGAACAGAAACTGGGGCAGAATTTTGAGAGGACCCTCAAAATTTCGGAGCAAGTCCAGCCAACGCCAACGTATGCCAGACGATAAGAAATCGGTTAAGAAACTGGGGCAAAATTTTGAGAAGGATTCTCAAAATTCCGAAGAAGGTTCAACAAGGCTCGTTACTCGCAAGCGGCTGAAAGATCATCTACCAAACTGGGGCAGAATTTTGAGTAGGACCCTTAAAATTCTAACATAAGGAAGCCGCAGTGTCTCTGAAATGTGTTACAGTGACTAGTTCATCTAAAATACCTAATATTTCAATATGTTTCTAAATAACTCTATTTTTTATCAATAATTGCACATTTTCAAAAACTCTATTTTTTCGTAACAGTCAGGTGTTACCCAGGGAAACTCGAAAAAGGCCTCCAGAATGGAGCAAAGCAAGGCCAGCGGACAGAAGCACGAACCAACCTCCCCCTTCACAAAACTTACAATTTTTCTTTGAACGCAAGTACATCTGACGTAGAAATAGCGTCCGCAAATATATACACGTAACAAGATCACTATCAATCAGGCCATCAGACACCGAATATATCTCCAGCTAAGACATATGCTACTCTTGTTTTCTACTCGCTCTTTATATGAGGCTAATCCTTGCCTCCCCATTTGCATGAGGCTAATCCTTGCCTCCCCATTTGCATGAGGCTAATCCTTGCCTCCCCATTTGCATGAGGCTAATCCTTTCCTCCCTATCTGCATGAGGCTAATCCTTGCTTCCCTATCTGCATGAGGCTAATCCTTGCCTCCCCATCTGCATGAGGCTAATCCCTGCCTCCATACCTGCATGAGGCTAATCCTTGCCTCCCTACCTGCATGAGGCTAATCCTTGCCTCCCTATCTGCATGAGGCTAATCCTTGCCTCCCCATTTGCCCGAGGCTAATCCTTGCCTCCATATCTGCATGAGGCTAATCCTTGCCTCCCTACCTGCATGAGGCTAATCCTTGCCTCCCTACCTGCATGAGGCTAATCCTTGCCTCCCCATAATTGCATAAGGCTAATCCTTGCCTCCCCAATTTCATTAGGCTAATCCTTGACTCCCTATCTTGCATGAGGCTAATCCCTGCCTCCATAATTGCATGAGGCTAATCCTTGCCTCCGTACCTGCATGAGGCTAATTCTTGCCTCCCTACCTGCATGAGGCTAATCCTTGCCTCCCCATCTGCCTGAGGCTAATCTCTGCCTCCATAATTGCATGAGGCTAATCCCTGCCTCCATACCTGCATGAGGCTAATCCTTGCCTCCCTACCTGCATGAGGCTAATCCTTGCCTCCCTATCTGCATGAGGCTAATCCTTGCCTCCCTATTTGCCCTAGGCTAATCCTTGCCTCCATATCTGCATGAGGCTAATCTTTGCCTTCCTACATGCATGAGGCTAATCCTTGCCTCCCTACCTGCATGAGGCTAATCCTTGCCTCCCTATCTGCATAAGGCTAATCCTTGCCTCTCTACCTGCATGAGGCTAACCCTTGCCTTCCATCCTGCATGAGGCTAATCCCTGCCTCCATATTTGCATGAGGCTAATCCTTACCTCCATCCTGCATGAGGCTAATCCCTGCCTCCACATTTGCATGGGACTAAGCATTGTCCCTCATTGCATAAATATTGCTCTATTCCGGCACTATCTATTTGCTTTGCGATCGGGCTAGGCTTTGCCCTTCATTTTCACAAGACTAAGCCTTGTCTTATTAACATCATATTATTGCACCTCATGGGATGAAATATCGCCAATCTATCCAAAGGCGTCATAGTCTAAAGGCATCATCCTAATAGCCGGAAGACACCATGTCATGGCCTAAGGATCTCTCAAATTTGCATATCATTATTCAAAGGCGTCATCGTTCGGAGGCACCATCTTCATGGCCCGAGAACATCATTTCATGGCCTACAAATCCCGCACTAAATAATTCATGGCCCAGGACATCATGGTCTGAGGACGTCATCCTTAACCGTCCAAA
Organism: Nicotiana attenuata; assembly: GCF_001879085.1. NCBI lineage: Eukaryota > Viridiplantae > Streptophyta > Magnoliopsida > Solanales > Solanaceae > Nicotiana > Nicotiana attenuata. The sequence goes on from NC_031992.1 coordinate 1,835,368, forward strand.
GACAACTTTCATGGTCCAAAGGGAATCTGCATCATGTTTAAATTTTCACACAAATACGGGTTCATAGCATCCCTTTATCTGCAGGTGATCAGTAAGCAACCGTTATCCTAGCAAGAGCGGCCTCGCTCCAGTTCCTTTAACTATCTCAAACTTAACCGTTCACCATAATCGTTTTTGCACCTCGTGTCCGTTCTTGCAATAACTTCATCAGTACGTTCCTCCAATGAATCTAGAACTACACATGGCATGATTTCTGTAAAACCGGAGATATGTAGGCAGCTCAAAGACCGGAGTCTGGCCTCTGTCTTTCAAAACATCCCATTCGGTCAAAATTGGCTATCATTTATTTACCCGAAAACTCTTTCATCCTTCCCGGGTAAAGAGGGGCAGCTGTTGATACCCAATTTTTCCCATAATATTTTTCAAAACTATGCTTTGGTATCAACCAGTATTTTTCATATAATTTTTGCATTTTTAGAACATTTTATTTAATTTATCCCAGCATTTGTTTTATAAAAATAATCACTAATTGCGTCACAAATAGTTTTATAATATTTTTGTAGCTTAATTTGATTATTTTCACTTTGTACCAAGTCTCAATTATTGCACAAATAGCCACTTTTGTATTTTTGGCTTCAATTGTAATTACTTTGCAATTATAGCCCACACACGCATTACTACATTATTTAACCAGAAAAAAAGTCTTTTATATTTTTTTTAAAATATTAAGTAATTAATTTAATATATTTCCGAGCTTGAAAATTATTTTTTACAGTCTGTTGGTTATTTTTAAAAATTGTTTTATCAATTAAACAGGATATTTAACAAATAGCCCCTTTTTCATTTAAATTCCACCCTATTAACTAGCCCAAACTCCTTATAAACCAGCCCAGGCCCAATACCCACCTGCCCCAACCCAATACCTGGCCAAATCTTGGTCGTTGATCATTTTGATCAACGGTCCAGGTTCCCTCTTTCCAAAATTTAACCTAATGACCCCCCCCCCCCCCAAACCTCTCATTTCCCTCACCTCTCCCACCGTCACCTAATCCCTTCTCCTCTCAAATGCTCTCATTTCTAAACCCTAATCAGACCTCGCCGTCACTCATCTATGGCCATCCATGGTGGTTTCTCACCACCCCCAGGCCTTTAATGGCCTTTCCTGTACTGGTATCACCATATCCAAGGTCCTCAAGGGACCACGGTTAGTTATCTATGGCCCTTTCTCGCCCGTTTCAGGCTGTTCCGATTTGATTCTGAGTAAGATCTTCCTGTATCGCCTTAGATCTATGGTTTTCTGAGCCTACTTCTTAATATATGTGATTGTTCTTCTCGAAACCCTAATTTTGGTCCTTTGAACTTCTCAGATCTGTGCAAGATTTGAGATAGATCAAACCAATTTCGTATGAGTTTTACAAGAACCTTCTAATTTTTACAACCCTTTGATTTTCGAATGGTTTTCCATTTTTCTAAACTAGGGTTTCCTGGAATTTTCTTTTTCCAAAACATTTGATATTTTGAGTGTTTAATCTTCTGTTTATTACGTATTTTTACCGATTTCATAAGGTTTGCTCTAACGCTAACTCATTTATGCTAAAAGCCCTAATTTTTCAATATTTTGCTTGGTTTCTGAGTTACTTGTGTACTGACTTTGTCCTTGCTTTGGTTCTTGTGATTTTTCTTTAGCCGATTAGATGTCTTGTGATTTTTTTTATTCCAATATACCTCTACTAAGTTTTTGGTTCAGCTTTTCTATTGATTCTAATATGTCTATGTTCATCCTGGCTATTCATGGTAAACCGATATTTTTCCTCCTTAAATCAGGGTTGTTTTGAATTCTTGATTTACCAATTTGTTTCGTTAAAACCTATGTGTTGAATCCTGACTATTCCTTTCTTGCCTATTTTAATTGCCTATTTGCTGACTCTTTATGTGATTTTCTCTTTAGTTAAACCATTGACTATTCTGAAGTTCGTATTTCTAGTTTGATTTGAAATCTTTTCCTTAACAAAACCTTTGATTCTTACCCTTCTACTCGGTTTGATTGAACTTCTTGCCTTAATTAGTTTTCTCTTGCCTTACTTGAATCAACGATGTTATTTGCTGATTCTTACTAATTGTTTCCTTAATTGAACCCCTGTTCATTCACCCCTAATTACATACTCTGTACCCAAGTCTTACTTGATTTCTTTCCTTAAATATATGTCTTGCTTTTACCGTTGATTGATTATCCCTTGATTAAGGGGAAGACTACTGATTTGATGTGTGTGACTGATTATGTAAATTTTCTTAATTGCTACATGATTGATTCTTTACCGTATTTTGTTTAACTCTTGATTACTATATATGCCCTTACCTATTCTCACATTGAGGACACGAACACTAGTTCCTCCACACTCTCACACTCTAAAAGCTCTCTATTCTCTTCTATTACTTGTAATTTTCACTAACCCAGCCGGCTGTAAGCCAAGGCTGGCTATTTGCACCATCTCTGCTCTATACTTTGTACTCTCTCCTTAACTGGTATGTCCTGATTCAAATCAAATCCCAAAACTATGTGTTTCTTTGTTGTTACAGTTCATTAGTTCTGATTTCCAGTTCTGTTTACTATTCTTCTATGATGTGCAATATGTAATCATCATGCTTAGATTACACTACCTAATTACTGTGTCATTCAGCATGTTTAAGTTTGGTTCTGTTAAAGATTACAATTAGTATATTGTTTAGCATGCCCAATCCTGCTTTAGATAATTCCATTAATCCAATTTGTTCACTAGTATGTTCAAGCTGCATTGTTTGTGTATTGGTCATGGTTAAAGACCTATGTGTTCTCAGCATATCTTTGTAACTAACTTGTCAATTCCACAACTTCTTGAGGAATCTGTGTATTTGTTTGCTATCACTAAGGTGCATCCATATGTGTCCCCTACCCCCTTTATCCTTGTGTGAGGTCTGTTTGCCCAAAATGTTTCTGAAATTGTGTGTTCTGTGACTTGCTCTTTAATCTCAAAATGTTCTTCATGTTTTCTCAAGCTGTTTTCCATCCTAACTAGTATTGATTTCAGAAAAATTTTTACCCCCTTAAGGCCCCATTTGCTGATGTTTACCAAACTCTTTCAAATCATTATGCACTCTCACATTGCTCTTAGATTACTAAGTCCAGCTCCTCTGGTATGTGCACTGCCTTGAGAACCTTGAGATCTCTCTGAACTCTGGCATATCAGGGTTGGCCCTTCCACACTGCACATAAATCAGTTCATTTGGAAAGGTCTGGGTGTGAGCACTGCCTGGGATCCTTGAGGTCTTTAGGGAACTTTGACACACCTAGACATGAAATTGGCTATGGAACTTTGAGCACTTGAGGCTACCGAAGGCTTGAAAACTACTTTGGGCCTGCTTCAGGCTCCCTATAGTTTAATGTATATTGTATTTTATGTAATTTATTCAGTTCTTGGTCTGTAATAATTAATTGTAAACAAACATTGGGATGACTAGTGAAAAAGGGAGGGTAGTTGTATATTGTGGGTAAAGTTGGGTAGATAACATGCCTATAGGGTTTATTTTGATGTGTTTGTTAGATAATATGCCTATAGGATCTGCTTTGGTTCAAATAAATTCTTGCTTGCTTTACTTTTACACAATTAGAAATCATGCATATAGGGTCTAAACCAGCCTTAATAGAAATCATACCTACAGGGATTCCGCTTAGGTAAAATAAATTCTGCTTGTTTTGCCTTATGCTTTAATAGAAACCATGCCTATAGGATCTAAAATCAGTCCGACTTTAACTCACGCCTGTAAGTTCTGAATAACCTACTCAATCAACATCACTAGAAAACATGCATGTAGGACTCAAATTGCCATTTTAAAGTTGCTTAATGTTTTACTGCATTCCTGATCAGTGATTAGATACCATGCTCATAGGACATCACTATTATACGCGTAGGCAAGCCTGTAGGGGGACTAAAATTCTACAACTATAAAACTGCGCCTTGTTATTTGAGATTGCTCACACTCAACAATTCTAAAAATCAGTAGGCAAATGGATTCAGTTCTTTCACACTTTGGTCTTAATTCGATGCTACATATTCTCTGATCACCTAGATATCCTATTTTAGGGTATCTTTAAATACCTGAAATTGTGTTTAAGACGTGCACTTATTTGCTCTGTTTGTGGAGGTAAATGTGAGCCTTTAATTGTTCTCTTTTCAGTGCAGTCCTAATTGTTTTGGTTGACGCCTAGATTTTTCTCCTTTAAGTGCCTTAGGATGGTCTAGAACTACCTGAATTAGAGGTCCTAAATACCTTCAGGACCACAAGGAAGGACGGGTAATGCACGCCTAGGATATCTTTCAAGGTTGCTAGAACGTTTTAGGCTATGACCAAGGGAGGGAATTGGGTAGTAAGGATATGATGACTACGCGCTAATGCCACGTGTAGCTCCTCATTGAGGAGTGATTACCGGGCATTGTGTGGGTATTATCCTGTATGCTAACCAACCTGGGACCCCCTTTTCCCAATTCCATATGTGTTTAAATTTTGTAAACTTTCTTCTCTTTACATATGCATGTGCAAATTTATTCAAATTTCTCTCTTGCCTGAATCGTACCTGTATTTAGAATATGAAAATATGCCCTTATTTGCAAATACGTGGTGAAGCTGTTTACTTGTTCAAAATGACTGATTCATATAAGTTCGGTCGGGACCCACCATTTTGGACCGAGGGGTGCCTAACTCCTTCCCCTCAAGGTTATTTTGAGCCCTTACCCTAATCTCTGGTAATGCAAACTAGTTTCATGAGTTAATTACTCTAGGTGCCCTAACGCACCATAATCCGTTAGGTGGCGACTCTTTAAATACCTAATTCCCAAAAGGAAAAGAGCTGATCCCCCGTGAAATGTCGAAACCCAGATGTTCTCCACGAGGAGGAAAAATGGGGGCGCGACATGAAGTGTTAGCCTCCACTGTAAGGTCAAGTAGACCATACTCTTTTAAAATCATGGTTACCTGCTTATCTAGCTCGGCCTCATTTTTATGAGCTTTGGCCAAATCTGCCCGAAGGTCCTTGAGCTCCTCCTCGTTTTGGCTACAAACGAGCCTCAGGGCCTTCTCTTCATCCGAAGACTTCTTTAGCTCGGCCTCACATTGGTTTAGCTCGTCCCTAAACTTGGTAATGGCCTACACAAAAAACTAAAAGGTGTCAATCGGGATAAGGGAAGAAGAAGAAATTGCAATGGAAGGAGCTAATACTTACCTGGGAGAAAAGACGATGAGCCTCTTCGAAGAGGGTAGATGCGTTGTTGAGGTCGGCGGCATCATCGACCCCGGCAAAGCAATACCGGAAAGGATCTTCTTCGCAGGGGAATCTGCTCGGTTCAGGCGTTCGCAGAGCTCGAGCTTCATTTATTGCCTCCTCAGAATAAGATGGCAAAGAAGGAGAATGACCTATTGTCACAACCCCGAGCAAGCGACCCGGGGCGCTCTGTTCAGCCCCGTGGGTCTCGGTACTTGCTTCCTGTGGTGTACTTGTTGAAGGCGGCGGAATAATCTCAACCCTAGGAGATTCAGGGGCTTTGCTCAAGTCTTCCTTCGGAGTTTCCTCACCACGAGGCAAGGTCTCCGGTTCGGAGGGTTTGGCGGCCTCAACTGGTTTCCTAGTTCGGGTCACCAACGTCAATTCCTCGCCCTCGTTTCCTTCATCATCCAAAAACTAGTGAATCGAGTCTACATCCACATGAATGACATTCCTCCTGCGTCTTCGAGGAGGAGCCTTTTTGTCCTGGGGGTCTTCGGGTTTCGAAACCCTTTTTTCTCTTATTATCTTTCCCTGATTTAAGAATCGGGGACTCGATCTCTTCCCCAGGAGGGGCCAGCCTTATCTCGGAAAAATCTCCGAGGCCTGCATAAATCAAAAATTGAGTATGAGGAAACAAATGACTTCGGTAAAGAAGGGAAGCGTCAAAGGCTTACAAAGAAAAACTCACCATGGTGTTTGGCTTCCCATTTGCCCTTCGACAAGTCACGCCATTTGCGCTCGTCATATGAGGAGGTCGCGGCTAACTTCCGGACCCAGTCTTCGAGGTTGGGGATCGCATGCGGCATCCAAGCAACAGCTGCAAAAAAGGTAAAGGCATCACACAATGCGAATATGAAGTATAAAAGGATATCGGGAAAAGGATTTTACTTACGATCGGGGTTCCATTTCTCTGGGAACGGCATTTTTTCCTCGGGGATGATGTCTGAGGTCCTCACTCGGATGAACCGGCTCATCTAGCCTCGGTCTTTGGCCTCATCATTGCTAGCAAAGAAGGCTTTGCTCGATTGGCGTTGGAGCTTGATCAGTCCTCGAAAAGATGAGGCCGATACAATCGGATGAGGTGATTGAGGGTAAACTCCAGTCCCTTGGCCTTGCTGGAGAAATAACGGAGCATGATCACTATGCGCCAAAAGGAGGGGTGGATATGGCCGAGGGTGACTTGATATCTTTTGTAGAAGTCAATCACGACCGGATCAAGAGGACCCAATGTGAAGGGGTAAGTGTAAACACTTAGGAACCCCTCCACGTGGGTGGTGAAACTCTTATCGGGGGTCGGGATCTATACCACGACCTCATTCCCCCAGCCATAATCCTTTCTCACAGACTCGAGGTATTTCTCTGTTATCGAACAGATACACCTCGATGCATGCTCACATCAGCCGGGAACAGTCGCGCCCCCTTTTTCTCGCGAAATCGGGTTTATGACATTTGGTTGGGACAACTCTTTCCTTTTGGGAAAGGGGTTTTGCAATTTTGAAGAGTCACCACCTAATGATCAGGGTGCATTAGGACACCAAAAGAGTTTGATTTGGATAACCAGAGATAGGGTAAGGGCTTGAAATTATTCTAAGGGGAAGGTGTTAGGCACCCCTCAGAATCCACTAGTGTGGTTCCCGGCTAGACAATTATTGTGAATTTAGGTGCAAATAACATGTAGATAAATAAAGCTTCAAATAAGAGGGGATTTTCACATAATGGTTTACAAATAAACAAAGTTGGAAAGAACTATTAGAAAAGCTGATTTTTCTAAAGGAAAGAGTTGAAATTGCTAAAAGAAGTAAAGAAATAGAGGGAGGGGGGGTCCTAGGTTTATTAAAAATATGGATCACCCCACATAATGTCCGATAATCACTCCTCAATGAGGGGCTACACGTGACATTATCGCGTGGTCATCATATCCATATCTACCCTTCCCACCCCGTCAAGGTATTAAAGCGCGGAATGGTCTAGATTACTTATTGCATGCTATTACCCGTCCCAATCCTATCAGTCCCGGAGGCACTTAGGACTACTAATCCTAAAAGGGGAGGGATATTGGGCTTACTTGAGGTTTCAAAAGGTCAAAAATCTAAGGCGACATACAAAATACACATTGCACATTTTGGGGGGAAGCATGTAAACAAACAGAGGCTCAATCACACCTCCTTGAACAGAAAAGCACGTAATTAGCATGACTTTCACATATTGGTTAAAGTCTGATTAAATACCAAATATGAGAGAACTTAAAGGTTGAGGCATACTGATTTATTACATTCAGATAAGAAGCCCGAATCAGGCCTGCCTGCTGGTTGTAATTAATAGAACAGATTCAGTTTATAGTTATTACCCTATGGCTTGCCTAAGTGTTAAGACGGGGTCCTATAGGCATGATATCTACTGAATTCAGAAAATAGTAAGGCTTGAAATAAATTGTTTGAATGCATACTTGTTAAACTTGCTAAGTGAGGGAATCAGATTATTTAAAGAGAGGCAGGATTTAACGAATTGATTATAAATTCTGCAACTGACAGTATCCATTATTACTGGTTTTATATCTAACACTGAGTGAGGCGAATCAGATTCGATTAGAAATTCCTATAGGCATGCTTTCTATGCGTTGCTGATTTTAAACTTTATAGATATGGTGTAAAAAAAATGCAGAAACCTTATAGACATAGTATCTAAATGCATAAGGCTTGTTTTAAACCTATGAACATGGTATCTAGATGTAATTGAATATGCAGAAGTGAACAATCCTATAGGCATAATTTCTATACGAAGTTGGCTATGCAGTATTCAGAATAGACTTATAGGCATGATTTCTATTTGAATATGCAGAATTCAAGATACCTATAGACATGGTTTCTATATGAAGTTGGACATGCAGGAATATAGTAGTCCTACAGTCATGATTTCTATATGTATTTGAAATATGCAAAATTATAATAGACCTATAGACATGATCTCTATATGTATTTGAAATATGCAAAATTATGATAGACCTATAGACATGATCTCTATATGTATCTGAATATGCAAAATTGTAATAGACCTATAGACATGATTTCTACCCTTTGCATGCATAGTTACCCACCCTTTTTCACTAGCCAGCCCCAAGCGTTTATTACAACTTATTACAAAACAGAATGAATAAAATTACATCAGAAAAAAAAAAAAGTACAACCAAAGGAGAGCCTGATTCAGACTTCCTGTCTGAAATATGAGATAGACCAACTCAAAGACCACTGATCCAAAGCCTTTCTCCAATCTGAGTGTGTCAAAGTTCCCTAAGAGCCTCAATGGGACTCCGGGCAATGCTCACACCCAAATTATATCACCAGAATAGGGACAAGTGCAGTGTGGAAGGGCCAGCCCTCAAGTGTCCAAGTTCAGAGGGAGCTCAAAGGGTCCCAAGGCAAGGCTCACAAGAGGGGGGCAGAACTTAAAATCTAAGAGAGAGTGCAAGTGAAGAACAGAATTCTAAGGAATAAAGGAGAGGGAAACAGCCACAAACAGGTACACAAAAGGGGTTCAGGGAATAGGGGAATTGCAAAGAGCCTATTGCTTAGGCTAGGGCAAGCTTTAGGCATACCCAGCAATGGAGGATGCTGGCATGCCTATAAGTCTGCCAGAACACATCATATTAGAGGCTAGGATCCCAGGGGATCAAGTTTGAGTCATGGACAATAATTTGCAGTACTGCCATGCCTCAAACCATAGCATAAACACATAGGGAGTGGGGGTTTTGGGATTCACAATAGATTTAGAATAGGCAGAAGGAAATTACAGCATGCTAAAGTAAGCATTGAACTACACATAAGCAGTAGGCAGACATGCAGGTAAAGGTAGTAAATAACACATTGTTGTGATTGCTGAAAACCTTAATCAGGACATACCAGTTTCAAAGAAGCAAAATACAGCAGTAGCAGTACTTGGAAAACAGGCCACAACACAAGTAACAAGAGAGAATGCTTTTGAATGTGAGTGTGAGTTCAGAAAACTAAGAGTGTTCGTGTGTGTTGTGTCAATGAAAGAGCAGGTATTTATAGTGTGAAAACAGGCAGAAAATAAGGCAAGAAATAACCGTGTACCAATTAAAATCAATCAGTAGAAGAACTTCCTTTAATTAAGGAGTTCAAACTTAAACGGTAATGAACAGAAATCATTTAAGGAAAGAGATCGAGTAAGCATCTTGTGCAAAGTAGGCAATTAGGGGTAAATACATAGGAGTTTAATTAAGGGAAGAATCTTTAAAATACACGGTTAAACAAATAAGGTAAGATACCCAATAAAATCAATCAGTACATAGTAAATCAAGGAGTCAGGGATTCGAAATCACTGGTTCACGAGTAAACCAAGTCAGAAAGGCTAAGGAAAGTTTTTGAATCAAACCAAGTAACAGGGAAATTAGCACAACAAGGAAAGAATCAATCAGATTTACACAAAGGAGGTCTGAAATCAGTCAAAAAATTGAAAGTCATTTTAGAGGGGAAGTTCAGCATATATAAAGAGTACACAAGTATTAGGCATGCGAGGCTGAATTTAGGACAAAGAAAAAGCGTCATGCAATCACAAAAATTAGTAAGTAGTGAACTATAGGAACATGGTAGTCATCTTAGTGACAAAGAAGAGGGATAGTATCAAATAGCATGCAGAGGGTCCAGTAGAAAGACCCTAGAAGAGTTTAGCAGGAAATCAGAATCATCTAAAGAAACAAAGGTTGAAACAAAGATTTCAAAACTCAGTCGAGCAGTAGATGAAACAATCTTCAGAAACTCGAATAGGTCCAAAGAAGTTTGGGTTTTGAAATCAAACAAGTTCAAAGATGAAGAACAAGCAAATCACATAGCGAATAGTCTCAATACTCAGATGAAACCCCAAATTTAGGGTTTTGCCATCAATCGAGTGTAGAGATGAAAAGACAAGTAATCAAGGCAAAAATACTAACGAAATAAGTTCAGAAATCTCAGAAAGGAACTGAGACTTTTAACATGCATTTTCCAGTAGAAGAAACAATCATAAGAAACACAGTGGTAGAACACATAAGAAATACATTAGAAGAAACACATAGGAAATACAGTAGAAGGAACTTATAAGAAACACAGTAAAAGACACATATGCGAAACACAGTAGAACATGCTAATGATCAGAGAAACTTTAAAGGATAACTTAACGAAACCCTAAATCGGAAAAAGATGAAGGCTTTGAAGGTGTAGTTTTGAAAGAACTTTGAGAAAATGTTTAGAAGCTTAGAGAAAACACTGATATACAACGGATCTAAAAGAATCGAAAAGACCTCGAAGCGTTAGGGTTTCAGAAGAACCTAGGTGATGAGAAAGGCTTGAAAAGTCATTGATCTGAGCCGGAGAAGTCGAGATCAGGCTCGAATAACCATGGCTGGCCGGAGCAAGGTCGGAGACGGCCATAGAACTCGAATCAAACAAAGTCTGGGCCAAGCTTCCTCATGGTTAGGCCTTGGAACCACAATAACCAGACGTGTAGGAGTTATGGGAGGCCGGTATAGGACTTCAATGGCCTTGGAAGTCATGGATTCCGATGGTTTTAGGGTGGAAGTGGAGGGAGGCGACTAGGGTTTGAGAAGCTTTGAGAGAGAATTGAGAGAAAGTGGGGTTTCAAAGGCGGCTGGGGATGCAAAATGACTAGGGTTTGGGGGTAAAGGAAAATTAAAAAAAAAAAGATTAAAAGGTGGCCATTGATCATTTTGATCAACGGCCTGGATTGAGTAGGGAATCCTGGCAGGTTGTTCAGAAGGGTCATGGGTCGGGTAGATTAGGTTATTGGGTTGGGTAATTGGGTTTAGGAATTGGGTTTAATTAGAGGTCCAAATCCGGCTAAAATTGAAATGCAAATGGGCTATCATTTAAATAGCCATTTTTCCCTTATTTATTTCATAAAAAAATAATAAATAACTTCTGGAAGTAAATTAAACGCACTAAAATGATTAATAACATATAATTATCAATTTGAAAATACTGGACTTAATTTTTTATAAATATAAACGTAATTAAATCTTAAAAGGGGCTAATATTGCAATTATATGCAATTTAGCTTTAAAAATACTAAATAAATTCGTAAAAAATATGGAAAAAAATATATTAGCTATATTTTAGTATAAATATGAGAATCCAATAAATGAATCACCAAAATGATAATATTGGGAATTATTATTGGGTTTTTTTTATGAATAAAAGTAGGAGAATAAATTGGTTTAAAAATCTTTAAAAATTAAGGAAAAATAATAAAAAATTTGGACATGCTTATATATGCGTACATATGCTATTTTGAAAGTATTTTGCATATTAAAAATATACAGGGAAAAATTAGGTATCAACAGCTGCCCCTCTTTACCCGGGAAGGATGAAAGAGTTGTCGGGTAAAGATATGATGGCCAATTTTGACCTGGCGAAACAGTTTGAAGAGGTTTGGCCATGCTCTGGCTTCTGAGCTGCCTACATATCCCTGGTCTTACAGGAATCAGTCCATATGTAGTTCAGGATCCGTCGGCGGAATATGCCAATGGAGACTTTCCAAGAGCAGACGCAATATTCAGGACGGGGTGAATGATTAAGGTCTGATGGGGCTGCGGGAACTGGAGCGGAATCGCTCCTGTTGAGATGGCCGTTGCTCGCCGATTTACCTGCAAATAAGCAAATACAAGCATATATTGTGCATAAATTTAAACGTGATGCAAATTCCCGTCGGACCATGAATGTTGTCTTTGGACGGTTAGGATGACGTCCTTAGACCATGATGTCTTGGGCCATGATGCGTATAATAAAGGATTCGCATGCCATGAAATGATGCTCTAGGGCTATGAGAATGATGCCTCCGAACCATGATGCCTTTGAATAATGATATGCAAAAGATTAACGGAATCCTCAGGCCATGGCATGGCGTTCTCGGGCTATGCAAATGGTGCCTCCGAACAATGACGCCCTTGGATAATTTGGCGATCTTTCAGCCTATGAGATGCGTAAATAAAGCGGCGATCTTTCAGCCATGCAGGATGTAAATGAGGTGGCGATCTTTCAGCCATGCAGGCGTAAATAAAGCGGCGATCTTTCAGCCATGCAGAACGTAAATAAAGCGGCGATCTTTCAGCCATGCAGAACGTAAAATAAAGCGGCGATCTTTCAGCCATGCAGAATGTAAATAAGGTGGCGATCTTTCAGCCATGCAAGCGTAAAATAAAGCGGCGATCTTTCAGCCATGCAGAACGTAAAATAAAGCGGCGATCTTTCAGCCATGCAGAATGTAAATAAGGTGGCGGTCTTTCAGCCATGCAAGCGTAAATAAAGTGGCGATATTTCAGCTATGCAGATGCAGATGGAGACAGTGTTTAGTCTCGGAAGGCAGAATGGTAGCCTTATGCAATGCAGACAATGCAGATGGAGACGGTGCTTAGTCTCGGAAGGCAGAATGGTAGCTTTATGCAATGCAGACAATGCAGATGGAGACGACGTTTAGTCTCGGAAGGCATAATGGAAGCCTTACGCAATGCAGAAAATGCAGATCAGATGGCAATTGGTAATAGAGTTTCTTAGCTGATAACATGTTGCGATAATTGTGACTGCTGGGGATATTAGTGATATAGGGCATATCACCGGTGTGCGTGGATAGCAAATGACTGGTAAATGCTAACGAATTCCGAGAGT
>NC_031992.1:1851153-1864037 GCF_001879085.1 Nicotiana attenuata
TAAGGAAAGAATAACATGGACAACCTTAGTTGCTAGGAGTAGATTCATTATGAAATAGCGTATCGTTTATGTTCGTTTCACTTTAGATCATGCCAAAAGAATGAAGGAAGAGCCTTAACATACCTTAAACATGTTGAGTCCTTAATACCTTCCAAGCAACTCTTCAAACAAGTCAACTCGATCTATCATAGCATAATGAGATTCAAAATCAGTGTTGAACAAAGGCTAAGTCTGTAACTTAAGCTAGTATCTCGTCTACGTAAATCGGGCAGCATCTCCCTTGTAACAAGGGCCTCCTCCAATACCATATACCAACAACAACAGCCAGGGAAGTCCAACAACCTATAAATATCAATAACAAGACACCATATAACAACAACAAGTCACAACTACTTCACGACGAGCGGCAAGCTCCGATTGGAATCCGTATAACCATATCACCCCTTATAGACTTCTTACATTAATTTAACAGTATCATTAACATGATAATTAAGTCATTCATCAATGATTCCATCCTTATACCATATATTTATAACAAAGGAAACAATCCTCAACTCCAACTATCTTCAATTAGTAACTTTATTCACTAGTTCATCTCTACTCCATCCATTTAACTTAATCAACATCAATATAACCTTAGGCACATGCAAGAACACAATATACCTACCTCCTATAGTAACTTCAAGTCGAAATCCAAGTTATATTCAGCTTACAACAACCCTCAATGGCAATACAACACCATAGAAGTGACTTAAGCTAATCCAAGTATTATCTTGTAGTTTATCATCCTAACAACTTAACCAACATACAAGAAAGCTTAAGCACAATTAGTAGGCTGTTATACTCACCATAGACAGCAGCAAAAACTTGGAATTTCATCCAAATACAGCCCACAACAATCCTCAATGACAACACAACCTCAAAGAGGTGTTGTTCTTCACTAGAACTAGGTTTTGATGTTGAAATATGGTGTAATCACTTTGGAATCACTTCAAACCCTTGTGGAATCTGTTTAGAAGGGTTAGGAGAAGTTTGGAGACGAAGTTGAGTTGAAAATAAGTGAAAAATAGGCGTCCAAATCGTTTATAAAGTGAAGTAGGTCGACCACCGCCTAAGTGGGTCCCATTGGGAGCTGCTTGCGCGGTCTCGCGAAAACGCGAATATCTCTCTATTCCGATGTCGTATTGATGAACGGTTTAATGTGTTAGAAACTAGACTCGTAGATATTCAATTTGGTAGGTAGAACACCCCATGATTCCAAGTATATTTGGAGAAAAGTGCATCTACATTTGACCTAAATTTCAGCACATTATAAATGCAACTTGTGATGACCTTTGCTAACTTTGTTCCATAACTCGTTTGACTTAAAAACATAACACACGACTATCATATGACTACAATAACTCATAAATTAACCTCCTCATCATGTTAATCACCCTAGTCTCACCCCAAAAGAATATGTTATAACATTCCAAACATGTCGATTTTTGACGAAACTTATTTTCTTCAATTGGTTTAGCTTCTAAGATTTCCAACCCTCTTGGTACTTGTTATTCATGATCTTAAATATTTGTAGCCTCCAAGGTAACATGATTAACTTACTTTATTTGCTTCCAAATATAATCTCATTTCCGAGCTTACATCAATGACTTACGACGTACTCTCACGTATGAAAACTTGGGGTGTAACACTTAGAGTTCTTGGTTGCCCATTCTTCTCGGACCTGATGTATGAGTAAGTCTGAATCCCCAATTACTAGCAACTCTTGAACGTTCATGTCAATGGCCATCTTGAGCCCTAGGATGCAGGCTTCATACTCGGCCATATTGTTGGTGCAGGGGAACCTGAGTTTGGCAGACACCGGATAATTCTGACCGGTTTCTGATACTAGGACTGCTCCTATGCCAATTCCTTTGAAATTTGCCGCTCCATCGAAAAACATTCTCCAGCCGTCATAGGATTCTGCAATGTCTTCTCCTACGAACTATACCTCTTCATCGGGAAAATATGTTTTCAAAGGTTCATATTCTCCATCTACGGGATTTTCAGCAAGGTGATCTGCTAGTGCTTGTCCCTTGATTGCTTTCTAAGTCACGTAGACAATGTCAAATTCACTCAGCAGGATTTGCCACTTGGCTAGCTTGCCAGTGGGCATGGGCTTCTGGAAGATGTACTTCAAAGGGTCCATCCTTGATATGAGATATGTAGTGTAGGCACAGAAGTAGTGCCTCAGCTTCTGGGCCACCCAAGTCAGAGCGCAACAGGTACGCTCTAACAGAGAGTACCGGGCCTTGTACGGAGTGAACTTCTTGCTGAGATAGTAAACGGGCCGCTCTTTCCTCCCCGTTTCATCATGCTGCCCCAGGACGCAACCGAAAGTACCATCTAATACTGCAATGTAGAGTAGTAAAGGTCTACCCGGCTCGGGCGGGACCAAGACTGGTGGTGTTGATAGGTATTCCTTAATTCTTTCAAAAGCTTTCTGGCAGTCATCGGTCCACTTGGTAGTGGCATCCTTCTTTAGCATCTTAAAGATTGGCTCACAGATAACTGTGGACTGTGCTATGAACCGACTGATGTAGTTGAGTCTCCCTAAGAAACTCATCACGTCCTTCTTGTTCTTTGGCGGTGGCAGTTCTTGAATGGCTTTGACCTTTGATGGATCCAGTTCTATTCCTCGGCGACTCACAATAAACCCTAGTAATTTTCCAGCGGGTACCCCAAATGCGCACTTCGCGGGATTCAGTTTCAAGTTGTACCTTCGCAACCTATTGAAAAACTTTCTCAAATCTTCCATGTGATCGGTGGCCTTCTTGGACTTGATGATAACATCATCTACGTACACCTCGATCTCCTTGTGTATCATATCATGAAAAATGGTGGTCATAGCCCTCATGTAGGTGGCCCCTTCATTCTTTAAACCAAACGGCATCATCTTGTAGCAGTACATTCCCTACGGCGTAATGAAAGCCGTTTTCTCAGCATCTTCTTCATCCATCCAAATCTGGTGATAACCGGCGAAACAATCCACAAATGATTGCAATTCATGCTTGGCGCAATTGTCGATCAGGATGTGTATGTTTGGCAAAGGGAAGTCGTCTTTCGGAGTGGCCCGGTTGAGATCCCGGTAGTCGACACAGACTCTAACCTTCCCGTCCTTCTTTGTTACTGGCACAATGTTAGCTAACCATGTCGGATACTCAACGACCCTGAGAACTTTAGCTTTGACCTGCTTAGTGACTTCTTCCTTGATTTTCAGACTCATATCTGTTTTGAACTTTCTGAGCTTCTGCTTTACCGGTGGACATGTCGGGTCAGTTGGGAGTTTGTGAGCCACAATAGACGTGCTCAGGCCCGTCATGTCGTCATATGACCAGGCGAATATGTCCTCATATTCTCTTAAAAACTCTGTGTATTCCTTCTTTTCTGATGACGATAAGTGAACACTGATTCGCGTTTCCTTGACATTTCCTTCATCCCCCAGATCAACAATTTCTGTCTCGTCCAGGTTGGATTTTGGTTTGTTTTCAAACTTCTCAACCTCCTTAACAATTTCTTCTGGTATGTCATCTTCCTCTAAATCTATATCCATTTGTTGCGTTGTCTCATTGCATGTCACAGTCATCGATTCATCAAGATAAGTAATAGTAATGTTGTATAAGTAGAGTAATGAGAGAAAATAATAAGAGTGTTTATTTATAAGAAAAAATTGAAATGCTTTGATAAATTCCATATCTGTTTTGAACATTGAAGATCTTATTGCGGAAATTTAAAATGCGAAAGAAAAACTAGTAAAGTTAAAAGATAGTGCATGATGTTTGTTCAGCCTTGCTACCCTGAGGCTCGCCGGGCTCTGGTGGTTCTGATGATCCAGTTATTAAGGCATGCTCCTCCACTCACAGCTTGTATGGAAGGGCCTTCCACCCCTTCCTCCTCGGGAACGACGCAACAATCCATATCATCATCTTCTAGGAACAAATTCTTCACTGTTGCCAGTGCTTCCTCTTCTTCTGACCCATAGATAACATCGGCCGGTTGGAAAGTCTGTTCCAAGTGTGGTATTGGCTGCTCCAGCAGATAGTAAGGATCGCACCATGGTGGCGACCAGTTATTGAATTCCTCCCAGGTGTACTCATATCCCAGACCGAAGGTGGTGCCATGCTTCTTGAGTTTTATGGGATTCCTTGGAGGTTTTTGCCAAGCCTTTTACTCGGTTCGTACCCACTCCAATTCAATATGCTCTCGATTTTGTTGTCCCACCATTTGTCCTTGTCAACGGCATTGACTCGCTCGATGTGGTGATAGGTCTCACCACCTATCTTTCTTCTGCCTCTGACTGTCGGGATGGTCTGGCAACTGTATATAGGGTTGCTACCGTCGCCGTTAATGATCACCTCCTAGTGATTCCACTCAAACTTTACTTCCTGATGGAGTGCTGATGATACGGCCCCAGCAGCATGAATCCTGGGTCGTCCTAACAGCAGATTATAAGATGCTTGCACGTCTATCACTTGAAAATCAACATCGAACCATGTAGGCCCCATTTGCAAACACAGACTAATTTCCCCAAGGTGGACCTTTGGGAACCGTCAAAAGCTTTTACGTTGATGGCCCCGTCCTTGATCTAGTGCAGTCCCTTTCCCAATGTCCTAAGTGTGACCAATGGACAAATGTTGAGGATGGATCCCCCATCAATCAGGACTCTGTTGATAAAATAATCTTCGCATTGCACGGTGATGTGCAATGCCTTCTTGTGACTCAACCCTTCTGGTGGCAGCTCATCTTCATGAAAAGTGATCTTGTGACTTTCCAATACCTGTCCCACCATGTTAGCCATCTCTCCGCCGGTGATGTTGCTTGGCACATATGCTTCACTCAGCACCCTTAACAAGGCATTCTTGTGTGCATCGAAATTTTGTAGCAAAGCAAGGATAGAAATTTGCGCCGGTGTTTTGTTCAGCTGATCAATGACCGAGTATTCCTTGGCCTATATCTTTCTCCAGAGATCATCTGGCCCGGTCTCGGTGATGGTTGGCCAGCTAGAAGCCTGCTTGCTCGACTCAGCCAGATGTTCTGGGTATAAACTCTACCAGTTCTCGTCATACCCTGTGCCGCAATAGCTTCCCTGAACATAGCCTTGCCTTTCCTTCTTGCCTCGGCTGTGTAGTCCCATGGTATAGCCTTTGTATGGAACGGTGTTATGGCTGACATTGTCACCGGAATTGGCGTGGCTATCTTTACTCCTAACGGATCCTGCACCTTGGGCAGTAAAACTGCAACCTCGAATGGTGTAGGTGCCTTTGCTGGAGACACGAATTCAACCTCAATTGGCGCTGGCGTCTTTGCAGATAGTGATGCTTCAAACTCCAGCGGTATGGACATATTTACTTCGGCATCCCCAGAGGGCTGAATCTGGACTACAATCGGATTAAGGGTGACTATCGGTTTCTTTGGGTCGTCACCTTCTATGATCAAACCGATCGATACCTTGGGATCCCAATCATCCTCTATTTCAATCATGTGAACGCCTTCTCCCTTATGGTCTGGCATAGGGTTATGGCGGACATTTGGAGCAGGCTCTTTTGCCACAATAATCTTGTTATCAATTAGAGTCTGGATCTTATCTTTCAGAGAACGGCATTCGTCAATGGTGTGTCCTTTCATGCCAGAATGGTATGCACAGGATTTATTTGGATTAACCCACTGAGAAGGGTTCTCGGGGGTTACAACAGGGATAGGGGCGACATAACCAGCAACTTTAAGTCTTTCATACAACTGGTCGATAAGTTCAGCAATAGCCGTATATTGTTTTGGAGGTCTTCGGTCAAAGTTTGGTCGAGGTCTAGGGAAGTTTTGGCCTGCAGGTGGGGATTGATAGTGGGCTGGTTGAGTATTGTAGGCTTGGTAAACATGTGCGGGTTGAGAATATTTGGATGAAGTAGGCTGATATGTGGGTGGTGGAGGTGATTGATAAATGGGTGGTGGAGTTTGGTAAGAGGGTGAGGGTGCTTGGTAGTTTGGAGTAGGCTGATATGTGAGTGGAGGCATTGGGTAGGTTTGGTATTTGATGGGAGATTTGGTTCTTTATGAACCCATCACAGCTCTTATGTCTCTCTTTTTGGACACACCACCGGACTGCAAGGCCTTGTTTGTAGCTTGTAAGGCCTCGAAGTTTGTGACCATACCGCTCTTAATGCCTTTTTCGATTCGTTCCCCCAGCTTGATGATGTCAGAAAATTTGTGGCTTTCAATCATCATTAGTCGCTCATAGTATTGCGGGTCTTATGCCCGGACAAAGAATTTGTTCATTTGTTCCTCCTCCAAGGTAGGTCTGACTTTAGCGGCTTCCGACCTCCAGCGAGTAGCATACTCGCGAAATGTTTCTGTAGGTTTCTTCTTCAGATTCTGAATGTAGAACACATCCGGCGCATTTTCTGTGTTAAATCTGAACGTGTCCATGAAATCAGAGGCCATACCGACCCAACTTGACCATTTCTTAGGATCCTGGCTGATGTACCAGGATAGTGCATCTCCTTTTAGACTCCTCATGAATATCTTCATACGGACTCTCTCGTCTTTTCCTACCCCAACCAACTTGTCACAATATGTCCTCAAATGGACCCTGGGATCACCTGTACTATCAAACATCTCGAACTTAGGAGGTTTGTACCCATCGGGCAGTTCAACATCGGGCTGTATGCAAAGATCTTCATAGTTCAGCCCTTCGATTCCCTTACTCCCTTCAACGCCCTGAATTCTGCTAGTCAATTTCTTAAGTTCTTCAGCCAGGTTCTTGATAAGCAAATCTTTATCATCAGACTCGGGTGTGTTTGAGATGGGTGGGGTGGAGTGCGGCACAGTCTCCACGTAGATGGGGTGTTATGGTGGGAGTGGCAGTGGTCATTTGTGGAGTTTTGTGGTTCTGGGATGAGCAGCGGGATATTGGAAGTATGGAAGGTGTTGCAGTGGTGGTGAGGAGCGGGATGGTTTTGTTGCTTCGGGATGTTCTGTGGAGGTGTAGGGTTCTGAGCATTTGGGAAATTGATATCTGGAGTAGTGAGGGAAAATGACAGATTCGCGACGCATTTGCTCCTCAAATCGGCCTCCACGCGCATCGAATCTAACCAAAACCAGAACGAATACGTCACAACAGGCTAAGGGAACAAAACCCAAGCGAAAACAATCGAAAAATATCGAAAATCCCGAAATTAGCGAAACCCGAGCCCCGGACCCACTTCTCGAAACTCAGAAATTTTTACATCAACGGGTTCCTTATCTCTCCACGAGTCTATGCATATCAAGAACTCTCAAATCCGAGCTCAAATGACCCTTCAAATCCCAATTTAAAATCTCAAAATCCCAAGCCCTAGTTCTTCCAATTTTAGCTAAATTTCCATGAATTTCTAGGTTAATTTCACATAATAATCACGTTTTTGGTCCATAGAACTTACCTCCAATCAATCCTCTTCGATTCCCTCTTCAATTGCTCCCAAGAAGCTCTAAAAATACTCAATAATGGAGGAAAATGACTTAGGCTCGCGGATGAAATATTATTAAAAACCCTTCTGCCCAGCTGACATTTCTTCTATGCGAACGCGGTCAAACCCCTGCGTTCGCGACGAACACATTTTTCCTTGACCACAATTACCCTTTGCGAACGCGTCTGCACTCCCACGAACGCGAAGACTTGGGCTCCGGAACCTACACGAACGCGACACTATATACGCGAACGCGATGAGCACCTAAGCTGGACCCTCACTTCTACTACGCGAACGCGGACCCCACATCGCGAACGCGAAGCACCAGGAACCTACCTTCCGCGAACACGAGACCCAAACGCGAACGCGAAGTACAAAACTCAGGGCCACTCAACTCCTTACGCGAACGCGAGTTCCTTCTCGCGATCGCGAAGGCAAAAATTGAACATGCACTGCTGCTGCATTTTCTGCTGCATTTTTCAACTCCAAACATCCT
Source organism: Nicotiana attenuata (assembly GCF_001879085.1). Classification (NCBI taxonomy): domain Eukaryota; kingdom Viridiplantae; phylum Streptophyta; class Magnoliopsida; order Solanales; family Solanaceae; genus Nicotiana; species Nicotiana attenuata. Next base: position 1,859,128 of record NC_031992.1, read on the forward strand.
GTTAGCCATCCGAAATCACCTCGAGGCCCCCGGGACCTCAACCAAAAGCACCAACACCTCCTATAACATCATTCAAACTTGTTCCAATCATCAAAACGCCTCAAACAACACCAAAACCATCAAATTACATTGAATTCAAGCCTAAGTTCTTCTAAAACTTCCGAAACACGCATTTGATCAAAAACCCAACCAAATCACCTCCGAATGACCTGAAATTTTGCACACACATCCCAAATCACATAACGAATCCACAGCAACTCTCGGAATTCCATTCCGACCCTCGGATCAAAATCTCACCTACCAACCGGAATTTCGTCAAAATACTAACTTCGCCAATTCAAGCCAAATTCTACACCGGACCTCCAAAATCAATTCCGATCACGCTCCTAAGTCATAAATCACCCAACGAAGCTAACCAAATCATAAAAATTCTGATCCGAACTCATATACAAATAAGTCAACTCTTGGTCAAACCTTCCAAATTCAAGCTTTCAACTGAGACTGTTCTTTCAAATTCATTCCGATTTTCCTGAAAAACCAAAATCAACGGTCTACATCAGTCATAATACATTACACGGGGCAAGTCATGCCCGAGAACTGGCGATCAAAGCGCAAAAGCTCAAAACGACCGGTCGGTCGTTACATAGTGGGAGTTATCTACATAATGAAAAAGAGTAATGGGAGTAACTTCTTTAGGAGTTATAGACATCCACTAATATAATTATAATATTTCATAACAGTTCTCCATTTATGTCATTTTATTTGATATTATTAATATCTGAAGAGTCAAGCAAAAAAATTTCTGTGCATAGTTAAACATATTTTAAAACGATATCTGAAATTATAAATAATTATGCGTGAAGTACTTCTTTTGTTTTCTGAATAAATAAATTTAATTTTCTAAAAATTAGAAAATTAGTCGAATGCGAATTAGAACTTTACCTAATACTTTGATACTTGTCCCTCGAGAAGTGAGTACTATAATTTTCGCGCTTAGCCTAATCAATGGTACAATTTTGTCTATTGTATACAGTTAGCATTGATCTGAATCATACTCTACTTTGTGCAGAAGTCTCTAAGAAATAACTAGCTAATCTAAGAAAGCAAACATGTCCAAGCTTAATGCTCGCATGATGACAACTATCGAACGTAATTAGCAGTTAATGATTGTATTTGTCTTGTAATTTTGCAAATAGTGATGACAATTTTGTACTTATATAGCTGTCCTACTTTATTTTATTCTTTTTACATTATCCGAAATTTATGTCCAACTTTCTTTAAATAAAGTTTTTTGTGTTGTTTACGATTGTGAATATATACTTTTTTCTTTTGTTACTCTATCGTAGGGGTGGCATGTGGGCCGATCAGGGCCCTAAACTGGTCAAGTGAGCCGGTCTAAACGGCCCGTGCCGTTCCTAAATAAACGGGCCAACCGATCCCGGACTAAACGGTCTTTTTGTAAGAACCTGCCCACGAACTCATGGTCCCGGGTTAAATGGGTCGGGCCCGCGGACTAAATGGGCTAAGTGGGCCCAACGGCTAAATATTAAATTTAAAAAAAATTAATAGAAATTAGAGACAAAAAGATATTAAAAAAATATCTAAGGTAATGCCTTGTAAATTTTATTATAGAATGTGACCTAAATTTTTTAATTCAAATTTAAAGACAAAAATATTATAAAAAGATATTCAAAGCAATGCCTTGTAATTTTATTATAGCATTAAAAAAGCATGGGAACATCTTTCTTATTCTCCCCCTACCCCCCCCCCCCTCCCCCCCTTATGGAATGAGCACAACAAGGTGCTAATATTACCATTGAGAAAAAAAAAAACTAATCAAGATGTGCCAAAATACAAGTTACATAATACATACTAATTTTTGTTCATACAAGTTACATGGTATCTCTTACAAACATCATAAATCCTAATGCCCGGAGGAATTTTTATTGGTGGTGGTGGAAAAGTAGCTTGGTCATTGTCGCTTCCATTGTCGGGCGAAGCAACATCCTCCACAAGTTCAGCTAGCATTTCTTCGTAAGCTTCGTCTTCCTCTGGTTGTGATTCAGCAAGTCCAAAATTTCTTCTTTTCGAACGGATCAAATCTCTGAAAAGTACTAATTTTTCCAAGCGCTCCCTCATAGACGCTCTATAATCACCGAGTTGAAGTCTTACTTGACTGAAAGACCTCTCAATGCCACTATTGAAGCTTGAATAGTTAAAATGTCTCGGGCCATCCTTGAAAGAACCAGAAAATATTTTTCTTTGTCCTTACACCATTACAAAAAGATAAAAGGAGCTGTCGGTATTCACTTCCTCAATTTGCCGCGACAAATAAACTTCAAGCTCATTTAGTTGTGAAAAATCATTACTACTAGAACCTTGAGAACCCCTAAACCCCGCCCAAGCACTAAGTGATCTTACTCCCGCTGTTCTTTTAGCTGATTTAGAATCAAAAGAAGAAAGAGTAGGAACATTTGGTCTAAGCATGATTTAATGCAACTTGATAAGCATTATAAATAGTTTGAGCATTTATTCTAATTGAGGCTATTGCTTCCGGAAGTTGAGGCAACTCATCATCTTCAAGTGCTAAACCATTATAAATAGTTTCATACCAACATTGAGGACCTCCTAATTTCCTACAAGAATTTAACAAAGCAGCAATACTATAAATAAGGGGAATAGGGAAAAAATATTTTTTAAACTTTTTTCTCATAGAATCAATAGCAAGTTTATAAATTCCCCACCATTTGAAAAATGAGAAAACAAATTTGCAAGTTCTGCAATATAAACTAAGCAGTTAGAAATAGCATGATAATATTGCCCCGAAAATTCATTTGTAGCAATATGAAATTTTTCTAAAAGATCAACAAGCATTTAAACATTAGCCCAATCCCCATTCGTAAGGTGCTCATCGTCATCACTTACATGTGCATTAAACATTGAGTTTATGGGGTTTCTATATTCATATGCAACAACCAAACTTTCATACATGTAATTCCATCTAGTTGGACAAGGTTTAGGAACCTTTCTTTCTCTTAGGCCACATTCATCGCATCTTTTAAAATATTCTCTAAGTCTACTTCAATGGTTTGAATAAAAAAACAGTTAAGAGCCATTTTAACCTTTTCAATTTGAATATTTAAAATTCTTTTCCACATTGCCCACAATTAAATGGTAAATACGACAAATACATCTAACATGAAAAATGTTACTAAATGCAGGATTAAGCGTAGTTGTAATCAAGTCTATAGCATTTGTGTTATTAGTAGCATTATCCATTGAAACCAATATTATTTTATCATTAATGCAAAAATATCTGCAAATATCCATAACTGTGCTAGCAATAGACTGCCATGTGTCACGTGAATTAATTATTTTATAAGCAATTATGCAATTTTGCATTATTCAATCCTCATCAATCCAATGACTGGTAACATTAAGGTAATTACAGCCATTGCCACTTCTATCAATATCAGTTGTAATAGCAACACGATAATTTATATGAGTAAATAAATAGCGCGATATTTCATATTCATGCTTATATTTGTAAATATCGCTCTTTCGGTTGTGCGAGGAAAACCTTTATAAGTAGGATTAAAAAAAATTCTGATATAATGAACAAACGAAGGGTCAGAAGGAAAACTATAGAGTAAGCACATAACAGTTGTCATTTTTGCCAATTCTTCCCGATCATTTTTTGGATCAAAATATAAAATACTACCTGTGACAGTGTTAATTCTCGGTTGAAATTGATTTGAACCGGTACTAGGGTCAGCCTGACTAAGACTAGGTACACTTTTCCACTCGGCTAAAGCTTTCAAACGTTCATATCTGATTCTATCTTTAGGGTATCTTTTATGTGTCTAGTCAAAATTCTCATCCCCTCCCCCCTCCCCCGCGATCCAAAATAATTAAAAGCTAACTCCTTACCACAAGTTTTACACTTAGCCTTATTTTGTGGAATAATTTGAGTTAAAGATGGCCAAACAGGAGATGTTTCCGTCCGTTTGGTAGGTTGTATTGAAAAAGTAGGGGCAGTAACAGGAGTATCAGATTGGTCATCAATTGGATTAGCAGGGTTATCACTAGTTGGGTTAACATCAGGAATATGACTAGTGGGTGTATCATCATCTAGTTGAGTTCCATCAAGATCAATTTCCTCATCATCATTTTCATCAATAGTATTATAATTATTAGAATAAAAAACATTCATTAATTCATGGTCTAATTATTCACGGACTGCAATATGGGGTTTGGTTCGGGGAGCCGGGGGCAGGGGTGGAGGAACAGCATAACCACTAGATTCGCCACTCTTGGATTTTCTCTTATTCTTATTTTTACCAAAAAAAAATTTTTTAAGGAAGCCATCTTAATTAATTAAGTAATAGCAAATAAATAAAACAAACAAAACTATAATATTAAGACTTAAAAGTTGGGACGAGTTTACCGAATTGACGAACAACTTGTTGAAAATTGATTATCGTTGAAGACTTGAAGACTTCAATTCATCAACTTCACAATTTTTTCACAAATTGTAACAAGCTTAAAAATAATTATTATTCTTTATGTAAAACTTAAAAGAAATATTTCACAAAATATTTTCGTTTTTTTAAACTAATGCACCAGTAGTCCACTAATTTAGTAAAGCCTTCTTCTTCTTTTTTTGTCAGTTTTTACAAAAAACAATTCAGTTTCTACAAAAAAATATTCTTGTTTTCATTTTTTCAGTTTTTTTAAAGCATTGTTTTTCAAAAAAAAAAACAGAAAAAAAATTGTAAAAACAGAAAAATATGTTTTTAATAAAATATTTTCGTTTTTTAAAAACTGAAAAAATATTTTCAATAAAATATTTTCGTTATGAAAAATATTTTTTTCATTTTTTATTTTTTTGAAAAAATGAAAATATTTTT
>NC_031992.1:1864378-1866434 GCF_001879085.1 Nicotiana attenuata
ATTTTTAATTTAGCATTGACCTAACGGTCAAAGGGCATAAGTGAACCAAAAAAGTGGATGGAGGGGTATTTTTAGCCCAATAGGTGGATGAAGTGTATTTTTAAACCTTTTCCAATAGTTTAGGGGCATTTTGAACCCTTTTCCGTTTTTTTTTCTTTTTTTGGAATAAATAAGCAATTAATAGTAGCAAGTACAGAAAAAAATTAGACAGAGATTGTGATAGATTGATATTGATTTTGTAAGAAAAATGAAAGAATGAGGGGCTATTTATAGTGAAAATAGAAAAAAAATATAATTATAAAAAGTTTGGGGTTAAAACAAAGTTGGGGGGGGGGGGGGGTAGGGGGAGGGGTTAAATGACTATTTTCTAAATAGCCAACGGCTATTTTTTTAAAGCCCAACGGTTGTTTTCTTAAATAGCCAAACAGCTACTTTTTAAAAAAAAAAAAAATTAACCTTTGGGCCCGGTCCCGGTCCTAACGGTTCAAAGCCAAGAACTGGCCCACGAGACCGGTCCAGGCCCACCTTTATCGGTCCTACTGGTCCCAGCCCACTTAGTCCACTTAGCCCGTTAGGCCCGCAGTCCCGAGCCGGTCCCGGTGCCGGACCGGCCCACTTGCGAAACCTGAATTAGTAGAGAAGTATATTATGTACTTCTGGTGTCCCTCCAATTCTTGTAAAAGGTTATGTAACATTTTTTTCCCCTTTAGGAGTATCAAAATAATTGACATATTCCACTGATAATGTTTGTTAAGATAATTTTCACGTATTTAGTTTTTTAAATTGAGATTTAGTGTGCTGTGTTATCTACTGTCGAGCTAACTTTTTAATGATAATAATAATAGTAATAATAATAATGTATACAAATCAAATTAATATATTTTACTTTTTATTTTGGGGTGTCCATTTACATGGCATCACATAAAATGTAATCAGGAGAGTAATATACTCATTTCTGGAGCAGCGAAAATACGTGGGCACAACATGTGAATTTTAGCGGACTTGAATTAAAATGTACTCCAAAGAAGCATATAAACAAATTAAAGATGATGAAACAATCTTTCCATTTTCCAAAAGAACTTTGGAATGCGAACATGACCTGTATCAACTTCTCTTCAAAAAGGACAACCTAAAATGATCATAAGATTTTATTTTATACATTAAAAAGAAGAACATAAGCACCAGAATTCAAGTGCAAACGGAACAGTTGTGCTCTTCATAAAATGCAATAAGACACAACATTTCCTCTTAAAGTCAAGTCTCTGCTTTATCTTTTGCCAAATATAGTATAGCTCAGCTGCATTTTGCATCAGTTCCTTTAACGGGAAAAAAGGTAGAAGGAACAAGAGTCACTAATTATTTTTTCATTAAAAAAAAGCAGCTGAAAGATTATTTTCTGAAAATTACTTTCTCAACGCATAGAACAGATTATATTTGTTGAAGATTGGGACAGTTCCCTACTACTAACAAAGATAGATGATTAGAGAAATGGTCCTAGCTCCAATTCTATTAGCGAGATGATAGGTGGATAGATAGCGAGACTCAGGGTGTGTTTGGTATAACGGAAAATATTTTCTTGGAAAACAAGTAGTAATCTTATTCAATTTCCAGTGTTTGGTACGCAAATTAAGAAAAATGACTTCTCAAGAGTATTCATAAATAATTTAGATATAATAAACATGAAGTCATAAACTTTCAAACCAACAACCTTCCGAACCCATATTTTTCATAAGCTTTCGAACCGCTAAACTTTCGAAACCGCGAAATTTCTAACCCGTAAACTTTATAATTTCTAAACCCGTAAACTTCCAAACACATAAACCTCCGAACTCATAACTTTGGAACTTGTAAAATTTTGAACCTTTAAACCGATAAATAAAAAAATTAAAACTGAAAAATATGTTAAAAAATATTTTTTTACGGGGGGGGGGGGGGGGGGTTAAGGGGAGGTTGAGGGGTGGGTGGTGCGGAAAACGAAAAACAAAATTAGAATTAGCATAAAAAAACTAATTTTTGTGTACGGGGTGGGGTGGAGGGGTAGGTAGTGTGGGTGGTA
>NC_031992.1:1866454-1871227 GCF_001879085.1 Nicotiana attenuata
CGGAAAAACGAAAAAACAAAAATTTGAAATTGCAATAAAAAAAAATATTTTTTTGCGGTAGGGGGTGGGGTGGAGGGGTAGTAGTGTGGGTGGTAACGGAAAAACAGAAATTTGAAAAAAAAAAATTTTTTTGGAAAGAGGGGGTGGGGTGGGTTAGTGAGGGTACGGAAGGTTGAGAAGAAGTTTTGAAAAATGTTTTCCCTTCTCTTGATAAGGAAAACATTTTTTATAAAAAAAATATTTTTCAAAACATTTAAGCCAATCAAACATGAAAAAATTAAAAAATATTTTCCTTTTGTACCAAACACACCCTCAATTTTATTAGCATTGAAAATGGATAAGTATGGTAAGATAGATTTTCCTTCAAATGGGCCTTAAGTTCATTAGCTGCTAGCTTTGAATGAGTGAGTAGCGAATACCACAGTTAATTAAAAAAAGGGATTTTTACATTCCTATACCACATATGAAACCTTAATACCCTCAATGTTTAAGGTTTGATTTAATTACAAACCCGTATACCAAATTACCAATCCTATACCATACTTAATTAAGGGTCTAATTAATGGGCATTTTTTACTCCTTAATTAAAGGTATCCATATATCCCACGTTTCTCTATCCTCATAATTCCTAAGATATTCTCAACCGCAATTGGTGGGATATACTAACTATCTCCAACTACGCTAATGGTCTGGTAGAAGTTGATACAACGAGGGTTCAGAAGTTTATAGCAAAGAAGAGATGATTTTGGTAGAAAATATCCATATTTTCATGGTGAATAAACAGAAGCTTAGCAGTAACTTGTGCAAGGAAATCCTTCTTCTCTTCTTTCTGTTTCTTCATCTTTTCTTGTTTTTGTTTCTGCACGTCTTAGTTATTAGTAGTTGTATTATGGATCTTGAAACCCTATATTTTTTTTGGGATTTTTACATTCCTATACCACATAGGAAACCTTTTGTAGTCAACACTTTTTTTCAACATAGATCGTAGTTTAATTGTAGTATAAATGTAGTAATTTTGTAGATACCCTTAAAAATAATACAGCTTTATACAATACTTAAACTGATTTGTAGTTTATTTGTAGTTTTTTTGAAGAAATTTTGTAGGTCAAGAGAAAATTTTGTAGTCAATATTTTTTTTCAACGTAGATCGTAGTTTAATTGTAGTATAAATGCAGTAATTTTGTAGATACCCTTAAAAACAATACAACTTTAGACAATACTAAAACTGATTTGTAGTTTATTTGTAGTTTTTTTTGTAGAAATTTTGTAGATGAATAGAAAATTTTGTAGTCAACATTTTTTTTCAGCATAGATCGTAGTTTAATTGTAGTATAAATGTAGTAATTTTGTAGATACCCTTAAAAACAATACAGCTTTATACAATACTAAAACTAATTTGTAGTTTATTTGTAGATAAATGTAGGAATTTTGTAGATATTAACATAAAATCAGACTTCCTCTTCTCCATTCCTTCTTCTTCTCAAAAAATACAGAGATGAGACCTATTTTTTATAATCAGATTTTTTCCATTCAATTGTAGCATGATCGGGATTTTAGACACGATTGAGTGTTGTTGCTGAGGTATTGTTCTATATTTTATTATTTTTTTGATTTGTGTATTGAGAAAAAAAAGATGAAGAACAGATTTGATTTCAGTTTGTTGAACCTTTTAGTCTTTTTTTTTTTTGAATTACGAAAAAAATTTCAATGGCTTTGCCTACCAATCAAATCTGATCTGGAGAAAAATACGCAGATGAAAAATCTCCTTTCCCTTTTTAAAAATTGAATTTAATGTAGAATTAATTAACACCAAGATTCTCTCCTTAATTTTAGCGCGTTTTTTAGGGAATATTTTGTCCTTTTAATGTCTAGTAATCGAATGGTATATAAATTGTAGTAAAAGTGTAAACTAGGCGGGTAATTAACAAACTATGCACATTTAGGATAATAAGGTTTCATAGGAAGTATAGTTAGGAAAAAATAATATTCAGACTGCAGAAGTATACAACATGGATTCTCTATGAGTAATTAAATAAAACAAAAATTAGTGGCCTAGTCAAACAGTTCATGATATGACTTGACGGGGACTTTTAGGAAAAAAGTTTGAGAAATGGGCATTCCTTTGGCATGAACATAGTGTTCAATTGGGGATATCCCTTTCGGCAAGAAAAAGTGATTTGAAGGAGAAATGAAAAGACATCAGAGGCCAAAAAAGTAAAAGAAAAACAAAAGGATGTAGATTGACATGGTCTTGTGAGAAGAAAAAAAAGGAAAAATCAAAAATATCTTGAGTTGTTATCAAGGCTGCTAGCTCCAAAATTTATTTAAGATGATAGCTTACAAGATTAGACGGATTTAGAAATGAACGATTGAACTAATTAGATTATGAATTCTTTGTTAATATGTTTGAAATTTCATTTTATAGGTTATTGACAACTTCCTCCCTTTTTAGTAAAACTTTGAATGATGGTCTAGTGATAATAATTTTGAAATTTCAATTACACACTTATGAGACGTATTACCCTCATGCTTGTTTAAACTATATATCTTCTATCACCATTAGACCTATTTCTATATTATAAATGGGAATAACCAGACAGCTCATGATCAACTGTTCGAGGTTAATTTAGTCATTAGCTTGTAGTCCTCCTCTAATCATTTATCCTTCCGCATTGGAGGTGTATATTCTAGCGCAGAATGTGTTAATGGAAGAAAATGTCAAGTTCTGCCTACTTTGTAGAATTGACTTTTACATAGATTTGTATTGGCCTTACTTTATCTCCTTATTACTTACCCTTTTTTCTTAGTTCTCCGTAAATCCTATGTACTTTAAACCTCTTTGGTAAATTGCTCTGCATCAGTTTTGAATTTTTCATTACCATGGTGGGATCCATTTGAAATTTCACATACATTTTGTTTGCTCAAAAGTTATCACATATCTTATGAGTGCAAAACAATACAAATAAGTTACGGGAAAATCATAGCAAATCGTAATAATCCATTGGACCACAAGAAGGAAACGAAAAGAAGTACTCAGGATTAGGGGGAGAAACATTAAAAGCCTTTATTGATAATATTGGTTTGGTCTGCCTCTCCATGAAGAGGTTTAGAGCCTTACAATGATATTTTCACTTCCCATAAGATGGGTGTGTTTTTCTCTTCTCTCTCTCTCTCCTCCATAGTGATGAAGAAGCAGCCCCTTTTCTAGGACTTCCACTCTTAGTATTTATAGCTGTGAGCATCGTGATCTGGCGATAAGTGGCCGTGACCACGTCGGGATCTCGCCTGTATGGTGGCGGATAGGCCATGGCCTTGTCGATCGAACCAGATGCGGGTTGAACATCGTCAATTCTGAGTGGTCGTGCCATTAATTAATCATGAATTAACTTAAAACGGGATTAGCCTCGTTAATTATCGAGGGGTCGAATTCTGACCCATACAGTTAGTCCCTCCGCTTATTGAGGTAGCGCCTTGGCCGAGCTCGATGAGCGGATTCCATTGGCTGTATTTCGAGAAACACGGATGGAGATGTCGACTGTTGCTTCGGTCGAAGCCGAATTCTTTTTGGCTGTGGCCCTTAGCCTTGTAGAGTATTAGTATCTTGTTATTGGGCCATCAAGTCATCGTTCGATCGAGGTCGAACTCTCCTTCTGGGCGAAGGCACCCTTTTAACTTACTTCGAGTGAGGTCGAGCTGCATTGTGCTCTGATCCCTACGTTTGTTTTGGAAGCATACCCGTCGGCCGTGACGGACGGGTCGTATGTTGTGCGGCCGAGGAGTATGAGGGCACGCTTGATACGTGCTCGGTAGCGGCCTTAGCCGTTTACACGTTGGAGATGGTCGTAGCCTTTCATATATTGAAGATGGCCGTAGGGAATGAGTATGCGCCGGGTACGTATTTGGTCACGTCCAGAATTTTGAAGGCGTACGGCACATTCTTTCAATGTTCGCAGGCCGTAGCGATTATTCTGACGGCGGTACGTTGGCGGATGGCTGAGAAGTCGCTTTGCGGAGCTTGTCATAATGACGCTTGCTTCGGCAGAACCGAACCGTTTTACGGTTGGTCGTGCAGTTAATGATGGCTATTGGGTTTCGCGAAAGCCATTTATGTTGCCTATAAAGGTGGGTTGAGGCATTCATTTCTCATATCTTCATTGTTCATCTGAGAGAGATTCTGAGGAAACTTTTTCATTCCGCAAATTCATCTTCTCCTTTCTTTCCTTTGATTGTGATAATCTTTGTCTTTAGTAGATCAACAATGACAGGCAGTTCTTCTCACGATGCTCTTCCGATAGACATTTCGGTAGTTGAAGGGCCACCTCCGGCAATGGGAGGTGCAGAACAGATAGAGACCGGAGAAGTTCCGTCGGTTGACGAGGTAGTTCCTCGGCTCGGAGGTCCGGCGATTGATTTCACTGTCGAAGGTGGAGTGGAACCGGTGGATGAAGCCCCGTTAATGAGGGAGATTGGGATGGCCCGATTACGGGAACAGGGGGCCATTCCCACCCATGCAAACATCATTCTTGCTAGAAGCGAGGAGAGGGTCCACACCGACCGCAGGGGATACTGCATTTTTTACGCCTATCCTTTCAGGTTGGGGTTCAAGATTCCGCTCCCAATGCTGGTGGTGGATTTCTGCCGTTATTACGGGGTGTGCCCGGGTCAGCTCACTCCTTCCCTCTACAAATTGTTGGCAATGTTCATCAAGTCGCGGAATTGGCCCGTATGGAGGTCACGCTGCAGCATGTGCTGAGTCTCTACGCTCCCCAAAAG
>NC_031992.1:1871327-1883825 GCF_001879085.1 Nicotiana attenuata
ATGTGTTCCGGATGTGGATAAGCTTCGGGAGAGGGTAATGGTGAAGGCTCATAATTCCAGGTATTCCGTGCACCCAGGTTCTACGAAAATGTATCATGATTCAAGGATATTTATTGGTGGAACGGTATGAAGAGGGGTGTGGCAGACTTTGTATCTAAATGTCCGAATTGTCAGCAAGTGAAGGCTGAGCATCAGCGGCCCGGTGGGTTAACTCAGCTTATGGAAATACCAATGTGGAAATGGGAGATGATCAACATGGATTTCGTGGTAGGATTACCTCGCACTCAGCGCAAGTTCGACTCAATATGGGTAATAGTGGATCGACTCACCAAATCAGCTCACTTCTTGCCAGTCAAATCCACCGATACTGCAGAACAATACGCTAAGTTGTATATCAAAGAGATAGTAAGGCTTCATGGCACTCCACTTTCTATTATCTCGGATCAAGGGGCCCAGCTCACAACTAATTTTTGGAAGAAATTTCAGCAAGGTTTGGGTACTCAGGTGAATCTCAGCACACCTTTCCGTCCACAGACTAAGGGTCAAGCGGAGCGGACTATTCAGACGCTTGAAGATATGTTGCGGGCTTGTGTCTTGGATTTCAAAGGTAATTGGGATGATCACTTGCCACTTATAGAATTTGCTTACAATAACAGCTTTCATGCTAGCATTCAAATGGCCCCATTTGAGGCATTGTACGGAAGGAGGTGCAGGTCTCCGATCGGATGGTTTGAAGTGGGTGAAGCAGAATTAATAGGACCGGATCTTGTGCACCAGGCTGTGGAGAAAGTTAAAGTCATTCAGGAAAGGATTAAAACTGCTCAGAGTCGCCAGAAATCCTATGCGGACGTTCGTCGAAGAGAATTGGAATTTCAAAGTTGATGATTGGGTATTCTTGAGGGTATCTCCTATGAAGGGAGTCATGCGATTCGGGAAGAAAGGTAAGTTGAATCCTAGGTACGTCGGGCCGTACCGGATCGTTCAAAGGGTAGGGCAGGTGGCCTATAGGTTGGAATTGCCTCCCGAAATGTCATTAGTGCATCCGGTGTTCCATGTGTCCATGTTGAAGAAAGTGGTTGGAGATCCATCCACCATCGTGCCAGTAGAGTCTATCGAGGTTAATGAAGAGCTGTCGTATGAAGAAGTTCCGGTTGCCATTCTTGATAGACAAGTCCGTAAATTGAGAAATAAGGAAGTTGCCTCAGTTAAGGTGTTGTGGCGAAGTCAACAAATTGAGGAAGCTACGTGGGAAGCGGAGAAAGAAATGAAGGAGAAATATCCCCATCTATTTGATCGAGTCTAGAAGAAATTATGTGACCTTTCTATCTCTAAAACAACTACCATTGTGTCCAAGTTGATTCCTTCCTAAATGCTAGTGAAGTCCCTCTAGTTGTGCAAGACTTATAGGTGTAAGGATTGTTTCAAGTCATGTGAACATCTCTTTGGTAAATGAAAGCCTTATAAAGACTCTTGTGTTAAGTAATCAATTAATGGTTGTACAAGTTGGTAATGAATTACTCGTATGCTTGTAATGTGTTGAAATGGCTAAATTATGTGAAACTCATTGAAATAACTGATTCATAAGCAAAATGTATCATGTGATCAAATGTGTGCAACTGTTAAGGTAGGAAATTGTATGATAGTTGTAGGGATGGTTGTAATTCTGTTATGGTGTTTGGAATTTGTGTTTCGGGGGCCCTCTGTCAGGTGGTGAAGTCCAAATTACAAAGGAAACTCTGGCAAAATTTTTCAAAAAAAAAATATGGGAAATAGTGAAAGGTGTAAGAATCTGCATAACATGTTTATAAAACCAAACTGATCTTTGAAATACTGAAAAAGGATTGAAATAGGTCCTCATTCGGGGACGAATGATTTTAAGTGGGGGGGGGGATGTGAGGCCCCGTAAAATTTTTGGCTCAAAAACCTAGTATCTTGTGGTTTCGACTCCGAATATGTGTTAGGAATACGTAGAATTCTTCGCGGCGGGCTTGCGAGCTGCGGTTCGGACCCTTGGTATTGATCTAAGCTTGTAAAAAAAATCAAAAGAACCAATTTCCCAGAAAAAAAAATGCCATTATGCGGTCAAGAATGCGGTCGCAGATCTGGTATGCGGACCGCATTCCTACCGCATAGAGAAGTTGTGGTTTGGTTAAACTTGAGATCAAGATGCGGTCTAAAATGCGACCGCATAATTGATATGCGGACCGCATTTCTACCGCAGAGTGAAACAGAAGAATTGTCAAAATTAGTGTTGAAAATGCGGTCTATTATGCGATCGCATAACCAATATGCGGACCGCATAATCGTCGCATAAATTGCTCAAGGATTTGTGAAGGTCAGTTCTGCGGTGCATAATGCGACCGCATAACAGGAATGCGGACCGCATTCCTGTCGCAGACCCAAACAGACCCCTCAGAGTTTTGGGGGCACTTCTGCGATCGCATCTGCGGACCGCATTTCGATTCTGCGATCGCAGAATGCGACCGCAGATCTTGCTCGGCTTCTATTTGTCTAAATTTTAAAACTCGACCCCTTTTGTAATAAAACACCCAACCCCTCATTCTTTAACGATCTTCTGCACAAAATAAGAGAGAGAAAGAGAGGGTCTTGAGAGAGAAAGTCATCTCCTCCATAATTTGATTCTTCAAAACTATCCGGGCCGGGAAATCTCAAGCTTATCTTCATCCCCCTCTTTCTTGCAGGTAAAATCCCTAACCCTTTTTCATTGAATTTCTGGTTTAAACTAGGGGGGGGAGTCTCATGCATTGGTTCTTGGAAATAATGGCTAAAATTGTGCATGCATGTTTATTAAAACCTAAAACCTAGTGGGAGTAATTGGGTGGGAGCAAAGACTTGTTTCCGGAGTTTTATTTTGATTTTTATGTAAGGTATAGCCAGAGCCTTGTTACCGGCAAATACTATATTATCCTGTTGAACATTTAGAGGCTCCGTAGACAGTAGATGTGGGTTAAGAACTTGTGTAAGGCTATGTTCATATGTTGGGCAATGAACTTGTAATTTCATTAACTATTAAGTACGCATGTATGTTATGAAAAAGGATGTTCTAACTTAACTATACGGCTAATCCTTGGAATATTGAGTAAGGAAAACGTGGTGTAACACGTGGGTTAGGAAAGGCACCCAGGTCTGCTTGACCGAGGCTACCCGGTCGGGCGCAGGTCATGTCCCTCGAATTCGGGGCGTGACACTTGGTCCATCTCGTAGGACTATTAAGTCGCGTATTTTACTTGAAAACTATTTGATATTGTTATATTTTGAAAAATATTATTGTGTTTGGGGCTAAATGCCGGGTCTGGGTCTTGTGCCGATTGTTTTGACCCTTAGGGGCTTTTACTACTGTTTTTCCTCACTGTTTTGGTTTAATGTTTACACTCAGTCACGCTATGTTCTTATTATTTTCATAACTCGGTTTTATTCACTCCTTTTGATTTCATAAATGATTTTTAGCAGAGTACTTGTTTTAATGTCAGCCCGAGGGGCTTGAGTGAGATCTGACTGAGTGAGGCCGAGGGCCTGTGTTGTGAGGGTATCATGGGATCAGGCTACGCGCCACAACACGTGGTACTAATTTGTGATATATGAGAGGCCGAGAGCCTAATTTATTATGCCACGAGGTGTCTTGTGATTGATATGAGGCCAAGAGCATGTTTGATTATGCCACGAGATAGCTTGTTATTGTGCTTGGGCTGTAAGGGGGCCCTCCCGCAGTCTGTACACCCCCAGTGAGCGCGGGTACCCAGTGCGAGTGATGTGTTGTAGCCCGAGGGGCTACTGTTATTTCATATTGAAGCCCGAGGGGCTATTCTTGATCTATGTTTCCCGAGGAGCGGTTCTTAAGTGATGCTATACCCGAGAGTGGGTGTTGATTGCTCAGTGGCAGAGTCATTGGAGTTAGCAAGGTAGCTGCCCGACGTTCGCAGCACTGCTTTTCTCCCTCTTATCTTCCTTAGACTGTATTTAGTACATTTTTAGACTCTTAGTTGTATTCAGACCTTAGTAGATGCTCGTGACTTGTGACACCCCAATGTCGGGCTTGTGTATATATTCCGGACTATTCATTTACACTTACATTATGAGAAATCTGATTAATTAAAGGCTTAAAAATGATTGTTATTCATTAAAGGGTTAAATTCGAGAGTTGTGTCGGCTGGCCTAGTTTCACGATAGGCGCCATTATGACCGGGTCGGTTTTAGGGTCGTGACAAGTTGGTATCAAAGCCTAGGTTACATAGGTCTCACGAGTCATGAGCAGGTTTAGTAGAGTCTCGCGGATCGGTATGAAGACGTCTGTATTTATCCTCGGGAGGCTGCAGAACCTGTAGGAAATCCCACATTCTTGTACTCTTATTGTGCATCCTTAATTCAGCTTGAAATATAACTTTTTGAATTCCTTCCACGCATTTGTATGCGCGTATGAGCGCTCAGTACCAAATATGCATCGATGGCTTGTGATTCCCTGATCAGGGGATGAGATGTGATCTCTATGTGTTGATGTTGGGCCGGTCTGGAAGACTTGAGGCCGGATTTTGCCTATAGCTTGAGTCCTGAGGTGCTAGTTGCGCGAGCACGTGTTTCTGGATCTATATGTTCTGTTGTGTCCCTATTAAGGGAAGTGATGACGGGATAGCTACGTGATGAGGGTGATGTGACTGCTAGATGTGTTCATATGAGTTGAATGAGACGAGAAGGGTCTGCTTTGGGGCAATAAAAACTATCTGGTGTTTGATTTCCATCGTGATTTGATGTATAGCCCCGAGTTGTGGGTGTTATGAAGGAACTTTTCATGTTGCCTAGTTGGGAAGTGAAGTAGATTTCACGTCGTGATATGAGTTCAGACTCAGGAAGATTAATGGACTTCGTAATGTTTATAATGGTGGAAGCGTATAAAGAGATGTTAGTTTGAGGCAAAGTAGGTGGGTTATCTCCTGCGGAATGTTCTGAAGTTTGTGTGATCCTTATGTTGTTGTTGGAAGATCTCCTTTTACTAGTGAAGTATATGTGTTACAATTTAAATTTGGGTCGCTTAAGAGAGTGGGCTTGACTGTACGAGGGTGAATGCGAGATTTGCAGAAGATTTGAAGTACTAGATGGTATGTTTTGCACGATCTTATGAAGGATTGAGTTTAATCTCACTATGGTATTATGGTAGTAATAGAGTATATTCATTATGAGCTATTGTGTGTTTTGATCTGTGGATTTGAGCCAAGTGAGGGAGTCTGCTATTGATTAGTTGATTGTGCAGTTATGTGCTATGATGGTTCCAGTTTGAGGCGTATCGGTGAATCAGTTATGGCTTACGGAGGTTGAGACCGAGGATGGCTCGAGTAAAGGAAATTTCAATAAAGGTTATGTTATGCTTTATGGGTGTATGAGAATCGTGGAATGACTTGAGTTGTTATCGGTAAAGGATGTGCGGTGCATAGATCATGAAGTTGCTTGGTTGCATTAAGGTGAGGTTACACTCTGCGGTGTTGGAGTGCTATTGGAGCACAGGTCGTCCGGTTCGTTTGATCGATCTAATTGCGGTTTGAGAGAGTGGATGACTCTCGAGAATGGTTCTAATGGGTTCAAGATTTTACATGTAATAATTTGAGATTTTCGAGTTGTATATTTGGCTAGAAACTGAGGTTTGCATTGGAGGGTATCAAGACTCGTGGTATTTCTATATGATTATGGGATTCTATATATCAGTATCAGGAAGGTAAAGGTAATGGCATTGGATTCGCAGGAAGTCCCTTCAGGGTAGGTATTTTAAATGTGGTGCTTCTAGGAATAGTTAAGAGAGTATTTAGCGGCTTATGAGCCTTAGACGGTGTGGTTTTATGCTTGGGTCTCGTGTGGTGAGTCTGGGTTAAGGAATTGTGGTGTTATAGCAAGAAGGAGTATCAAGTTGAAGGTAAATCAGAAGGAAACTTAGATAGATGGGATAGCTTGGTAGTAGGTCGGATCGGCATGGTAAGGATATGACTAGTTCTTTGGGTGCTTACGAGGTAATGAGTTTCTACAGTCGTTTCGCGGCAATACTCTTGGGTTGTGTTTTAGTAACCTGCGTAGCTTGGTTGAGTTAGAAGGATTCAGCCCTGACGGTTTAGTTTTGTGCAAATGGAATTCGGAGAATTCTTGATGGTTTCTACTACGGTGAGAGAGGTATATTTCCTACTGGTGTGAGGAGCATGTGATGAATAATGATTTTCTTCTAGATGGGATCAAATGGAAAGTTCTCGGCTAGTTGAGTACCTAGTTTCTTGTGGCTCGGAATGGATATGAAGTTCTCATGTTTATCCTAGGATGGTATGGTATATACAGTTTGTTGTGTAGGATTGAGATTGCATGTGTAAGGTCACGGTTCAGTTTTGAAAGGTCACAAATTCTTAGGTAGCATGGACAATTTCAGATGACTAGATAAATGAGATCACTGATAGGTGTGGCTGATGAGGAAGATATATATTTCAGAAGGGGCGATGTGTTGGATTAGGAATACTTCATTGGAGTTGGGATTGGATATGGTGATTCGCATGCTGTATGGATTTGGAGACTGGGAGTCCTCATAAATAGGTTAGGTCGTGGTTGTGGCCCGCGTATATCGGTCTTGTGTGGTAACTATTGGAGGTTTGGAGACCCGAGTGGATCATTGTTGCTTAGTATGCTAGATTTTGGTGTGATATTGGGTATGGACTGGTTGTCCCCGTGTCGTGTTATTCTGGGTTGTTGCGCTAGGACGACGACGTTGGCTATGCCGGGGATACCACGAATTGAGTGGCGTGGTTCGACAGATTACATTCCCAGTAGGGTGGTTTCATTTTTGAAGACCTAGCGAATGGCTAGGAAGGGTTGTCTTTCTTATTTGGCCTTCGTGATGGATGTTAGTGCAGAGACTCCTACCATTGATTCAGTTCCGTTGGTGAGGGATTTTCCGGATGTGTTTCCTGCTGCCGGGCATGTCATCGGACAAGGTTGTTGATTTCGATATTGATTTGGTGCCTGACACCGTATCGTATGGCACCGGCGGAGTTAAAGGAGTTGAAGGAGCAGCTTCAGAAACTTCTTGATAAGGGGTTCATTGGTAGTCCAATAGGGATGTGTGTTCTACATCGAGTTGGCTTGGTTGACTCTGAGTTGTATTGTTGAGGGATGTGTTTATTCGATTGTTATTGAGCTTATTAGTGATCTGGGGAGATCTATGGGTTACCTTTCCGTGTTGCGAGGCGTTAGGATTTGTTGGTTATAGGCACATGTAGTGCGGTTTTATTGGGGTCTCTCCATGGGATTCGAGTGGGAAGAGTATTGGTATTGCTTGGCGGATGGCGTATTGGTTGTGTCCTTTCGGGTTTGTGTAATGTTATGTCAATTGCTTCGCCGTGGTTATGATGATTTGCTTTGGCTCTAGACATCAAATTGCGCATGGTTGTCGATTTTTATCGTAGTGACTTGAGGTGTTTTATGTGGACCAGTGTTTGGATAGGGTCGCGCATTGCAGCGAAGTTATGTGGAGGTATGACCCTTCGGGTTAGATTCGTATGTTCTGTTTCTACGACGTGTGACGGGTTATCAGCATTGTGTGTGGTGGTACTGGTGAGCTTGCGGTAGAGCTCTCTCATTTGAGTCATTTTTCATGATTTGAGTACGTTCGGATTGTTGCTTATTGGTGCGCAGATTGCATGAGTTGTAGCTTTAGATTGTATTGATGTTTCATTTCACTAGAGTAGTTGTGTTGGACTAGATAAGATCGTTGGGATCTAGAATGAATACAAACGGATTCGGAACTCAGCGTGTTAGAAGGATAATATCGATGTTCGGCTTTGAAATTTGCTGTGGTCCTTGCCAAAGGAGAAGTGGCTTCACGAATGGTTGATATGAGGAATGGTTATGACTTTCTACGTGTTTCATTTATCGTTGGCAGTATACGGAAGTGTTGGAATGAGGCTTTATTTGATAAGTGGTTAATTATCGATATTCGGTTGTTTTGAGCAACTGCTGTGATTAGAAGTTACCGCTACGAGTGTTTGAGTTATGTGGTATATCACGTAATTGCATCTGAGGTTGTATATATGGTTTGTTACATCTTCTTCGGTCTTATTCAGAGTATAGATGTGAAATTTTGATCTTGTGGATGATTTCAGAAGTGGAAATGTAATTCTAAGGTTTATGGGCTAGGTTGGATTGTGGAATTGTAGTTACATTGTGTTGTCCGACCTATATGAGATAGGGTGACATGGGATCACCCCATCGTATGTGCACGGTAAGGTTACACAGCGATTTGATGGTTTTCGGAACAACGCCGGGCACGTTCGAGGATGAACGTATGTTTAAGTGGGGGAGGATGTAACGACCCGACCGGTCGTTTTGAGCTTTTGCACTTTGCTCGCCAGTTCTCGGGCATGGCTAGCCCCGTGTGATGTATTGTGACTTATGTAAATCGTCGGTTTTGGTTTTCAGGGTAATCGGAACAAATTAGGTAGAACAATTATCAGTTGAAGCTTAAAAATTTGAAAGGTTTGACCAAGTTTTGACCTTTTAGTATTCGATCTTGGATTTGGATTTTGTTAATTTGGTTAGCTCCGTTAGGTGATTTTTGACTTGGGAGCGCGTCCGGAATGTATTTTGGAGGTCCGTTTAGGCTTGAATTGGCGAAATTAAAAATTTGGCATTTTCCGGTTGGCAGTGGAATTTTTGATATCGGGGTCGGAATGGAATTCCGGAAATTGGAGTAGGTCCGTTGTGTCATTTATGACGTGTATGCAAAATTTCAGGTCATTCGGACGGGTTTGATAGACTTTTTGATCGAATTCGAAATTCGGAAGTTTTGGAATTCTTAGGCTTGAATCCGAGGGTGATTCGATGTTTTGATGTTGTTCTGAGCGTTCCGAAGGTTGGAAAAAGTTTGAATGATGTTATGGGATGTGTTGGCATGTTTGGTTGAGGTCCCGTGGGCCTCGGGTGAGTTTCGGGGTGGTTTCGGACAATTTCTAGGCCATTTCTAGTTGCTGGTTTTTGGCTTCAGGGGTGTATAGTGCGTTTGCATAGATCGGACCGCAGTAGCATAGAGAAAATTTGGAAAAATGGAGTTGTGCTATGCGATCGCGTAAATCTTCCCACGATCGCATAGAGTAAAATCTCTGCTGCACTGACCCGACTTTGGAAGCTTATATCTCACAATCCATAAGGAATTTGAAGATGATCCAAAATGCAAGTTGTAGCCCTTGATGACTAGTTTTCAGAAAGTTAAACGAAATGTAATTTGGAGTTTTGTACAAAAAGTTTTGACCATTATACTAGAGGCTGTCCGTAAAAGTTAGAGAAGGCTGTTGGAAAAAATTTATTCTACGCGATCGCTGTGGAATGGCAGCGATCGCATAGAGTAAAAGAAGGGCTGGAGAATTTTGTGCTTCGCTATCGCATTAGTTTGTCCGCGATAGCATAGGGTAAATGCCTGGGCAGATTATAAAGTACTCTATTTCGAGGATTTCGGCCATTTTTGCATTTTTGAGCTATGGAACTCGGATTGAGGCAATTTTTGAAGGCATTTTCAGAGGATTGATTGGGGTAAGTGTTCTTCACTCAAATTTGGTTAAATCTCATAATTATGTCTTGATTCTTATCATTTAATTTGGGAATTTGGGGTGAAAATTGGGAAAAATGGAGGAAGGTTTGGAGAGTTGATTTTGGGGATTTGGATGGCCATTTGATGTCGGATTTTGGTGAATTTGATATGGGTAGACTCGTGAGCGAATGGGTTTTCCAGTTTTGTGATTTTTATCGGATTTCGAGACGTGGGCCGGGGGGTCGGGTTTGGCCAATTTCGGGATTTTTGGTGTAAATTGGTTATTTTCGAGTGGGCTTTGTTCCCTTAGCATATTTTTGATGGTATGAATCTGTTTTGGTTAGATTTGGAGCATTCGGAGGCCGATTCGAGAGGCAAGGGCATCGCGGGCTAGAATTTGGACCGGATTGAGGTAAGTAATGATTGTAAATGTTGTCCTGAGGGTTTGAAACCCGTGATTTCACATCGTTGTGCTATTTTGAGGTTATGCACATGCTAGGTGACGGGCGTGGGGTCGTGCACCGTTGGGGATTGTGACTTGGTCCGTCCCGTACGACTGTTATGTCGCGTATTTACTTGAAAACTATTTGATATTGTTATATTTTGGAAAGTATTATTGTGTTTGGGGCTAAATGTCGTGTCTGGGCCTTGTGCCGATTGTTTGGACCCTTAGGGGCTTTTACTACTGTTTTTCCTCACTGTTTTGGTTTAATGTTTACACTCAGTCACGCTATGCTCTTACTGTTTTCATAACTCGTTTTCATTCACTCCTTTTGATTTCATTAAAGTTTTTGAGCTGAGTACTTGTTTTACTGTCTGCCCGAGGGGCTTGAGTGAGATCTGACTGAGTTCGGCCGAGGGCCTGTGTTGTGAGGGTATCATGTGATCGGGTTGCGCGCCATAGCATGTGGTACTGATTTGTGATATATGAGAGGTCGAGGGCCTAATTTATTATGCCACGAGGTGACTTTTGATTGATATGAGGCCGAGAGCCTGTTTAATTATGCCACGAGATGGATTGTTATTGCGCTTTGGCCGTACGGGGCCCCTCCTGGAGTCTGTACACCCCCAGTGAGCGCGGGTACCAGTGTGAGTGATGTGTTGTAGCCCGATGGGCTGTTGTTGTTTCATTTTGAAGCCCGAGGGGTTGTTCTTGATCTATGTTGCCCGAGAGGCGGTTATTGATTCATGTTATGCCCAAGGGGCTGATTACGAGTTATTGTGAGGTAGCCCGAGCGGCTGGTTCTGTTGATATTATGCCCGAGGGGCGGTTTATGGTACATGTTTTGCCGGAGGGGTTGTTTACGTGTGTATCATTTTTTTTACTCACTGTTTTATCACTCGTTTCAAACTATTGAAAGTTGTCTTAAAAGGGTTTTACTAAAACTGAGCATGATTTACGAAGTAAACGATTTTGTACTGTTTTGGAAATGTGCTGTATTTGTTTAGCGTTATGACGTAGCTTACGTGTTTTCTTACTACTCAGCTTTCATTTACTTTGATTACTTACTGAGTTGCCGTACTCACATTACTCTCTGTACCTTGTGTGCAGATTCAGGTATTTCTGAACCCGATAGTGGGTGTTGATTGCTCAATGGCAGAGTCATTGGAGTAAGCAAGGTAGCTGCCCGACGTTCGCAGCACTGCTTTTCTCCCTCTTGTCTTCCTTAGATTGTATTTAGTATATTTTTAGACTCTTAGTTGTATTCAAACATTAGTAGATGCTCGTGACTTGTGACACCCCGATGTCGGGCTTGTGTATTTATTCCGAACTATTCATTTAGACTTACATTATGAGATATCTGATTAATTAAAGGCTTAAAATGATTGTTATTGATTAAAGGGTTAAATTCGGGAGTTGTGTCGGCTGGCCTAGTTTCACGATAGGTGCCATCACGACCAGGTCGCTTTTAGGGTCGTGATAGCTGGTTGTTGTGAATTACAAGCTCCCTGATAATGTCCATTGCTGCCCCTCCTGGCGTGTTGTCCCATGCGGTGCACCTGAGCATTTTTTACAGAGCTAGATTTCTATTTCGCGTAGGAGAAGGTGTTTTCGTTTGGGCCCGACCCTACTCAGTATTAATATATGTAAAAACGTTGCTTTGATGGCTTTTGACACATCTTAGACCTAAGGAAGCTGAGGAGGAGGTGGAGAAGCAAAAGCATAAGGATTTCATCATTCAATCCTTACTCAAGACAAGAGTTTGGATCGTTTATGTTTTCCTTTAACTTAATCATATTTGTGATGAATTGATCCATATCTATGGAGTAGTTCTCTTTAGGTTTTTATGGATTTGGTGTCTTGGTACTTGTTTGTGGATATTAACTATAGTTTTATGTATTGAATCATTTTGGATGTTTTAACTGTTGCATCTATGTTCACTTGTTCATGTAATTGAGAGAGGCATAACTTGTGATATTTTTGCATTTTATTTTATTGGTGGAATTCATTAACTCATCTTAGTAATCGGAAGAGGCTAGTTGAATTGTTGATTAAAATTAGTTAGGAGGATAATCGAGAGAGGTTCTCCTAAAGACCAATCCACTATGAATTCTTGCATATCTTCACGAGCATAAATTGGTTCATCTTGTGAGGTTGAGACTTAATCGAGAGAGGAGTTTCTACTAAACAATTGAATTAATAACCAAGTGAATTCGAGAGACTCACTTGAACATTAGAAGTGATTGTCGAGAGTTAGATCCCAAATATTTATCTTGCACCTATCCTATCAACCCTATCTTCTCCCAATTGGTACCTTCTTTTCTTATTACTTGCGTTGATTGTCACTAGTCAATAGCTTTAGATCTTTAGTTAATTTAGTTTTAATCACCTAAATCTCAATTGTTGATCATCTTGGATAGCAATTAACTGTAGACTACGAAAAATCGTAATTTAACTCTAAAACCCTGTAGGATACGATATTATAATTTCTAAT
>NC_031992.1:1888471-1890414 GCF_001879085.1 Nicotiana attenuata
ACAGGCTTGATCACTGCAACAGGAAATGACTCAACCTCTGGCTCACCCTTTTCTGTCAGATTCTCTAGACAACAGCAGCTCAGTTCAACCACAATTGGACACTTTTTGTCAACTATCTTCCATTTGGCTTTCCTTGACCTCAATGTCAAAGCTAAATGGAAGATAGTCCATTACCTTGTTTTGGATTATGTACCATTCCCTTGTGGTCCTTCTTACATGTATAATGTATGTAGGTCTTGTTGTACATGGAAGAAAACTATACATTCCTTTTGTTTAGCATTCATAGGTTTACTTGTACTTTTTTGTATAGTTGACCTAGGCTTACCAAAACCTTATTTTGTAACGCCAATTGTCTATCATTGTTGGATAGACAATTGGTTCATCCCCATAGGTCTAACTTTCCATAGTATTCAGGTGAAACTTGACTACCATATGTGGTTGACCAAGTGCATTTCCATCTTACTTGTGGAGGTAAGGTTCAGGTCCCCCTCCACCTTGTTTGTTTGTATTCTATGTTTTATATCTATGAAAATCAGCACTAGGCACAAGGCCTAGTGGATTCAGTTAAAAAAAAACAACACACAACCTTTTTAGTACGGTGGCTCTAGAGCGACAGAAGAGCATTAAGAGTTGACTCAACTCATCAAGGAGACTCTTTCTACTACATAGGTCATTGTGGAACCCAAACTCTTACTCCTCTACTCTCTATATGCAAACCTCACTTTAGATTGTAGCACTCAGAATGAGGATTTGAGGAAAAGACACTCATCTCTCTCAAAGGAAGGTCACAAGTCCGGCTCTAAGTACCATAAGCTTGCCCCTTATGTGAATCACCACTAATGTAAGCTCACTCAACTCGAAATCATATAGGGCTTTTGCGGGAATGTAATGAAGGCTTTTGGTTCAAGATAGGATATATCGGTCTATAAAGGTTTCATCTTTCCTTAAGCACTTCATTTTCTTCATTTTGGCTTACATTTTCTTGACTCTTTAAGTCATTTTCTTCTTCCCTAGGGGACTAGAGAGACACACTGTCACTCTGTCTTGTTCATGTCAATCCTTTTTCTCCTTTCTAATCATTCCAAGCCTTTCATCATTGCTTTTATTGAATCCCTTCATTTTTTTTACATTGTTCACTTTCTTTTTGACTTTTTGGCTTTTTTTTCTCTTTCTTTTTGCCTTCCCTTTTCTTCATTTTGTACCTTTTATCACTTTTGCATTTCTTGTCTCTCCCCCCAAACTTATTGTCATACCTCCTTTTTCGCTTACTACACCCCGTGAAGGGTATAATAAAGGAGTTTTTTCAATTAAAGGACAATCGAAACGGGATTCGTTTATTAAGAAGCTCAGAGTCGCCACTTGGGAGATTTATGGTGTCCCAAGTCACCGGTTTGAATCCCGAGTCGAGGAAAGGGTTTGACTCTGTATTACAGTCCGCAAACCAGAAATCCGGGTAAGGAATTCTGTTAACCCGGGAGAAGGTGTTAGGCACTCCCGAGTTCCGTGGTTCTAGCACGGTCGCTCAACTGCTATATTCGGCTAAAATCTGATTTTAATTCATGTCATCCTATAGTGCAATTTTAAAATTGATTAACCGCTTTATAATTAGTTTTCATGAAAGTGAACGCCGTTTAAGAGCGTGTTTTTGGATCACGTCACATGAAATGCACCCGGATCCTCGCCACCTCTTATTCAACGTTTTGGGATTTGGATTTGGGTCACATAAATGTGCACCCGCATTTAAGAAGGTAATATTATTAAATTACGCGCCTAAAGCAACTACGCGTTTATTATCTTTGGGGAAGACCGTGAAATTCGCTAAACGGTCCGCCCGAATTCTAAGTATTTTTATATAACATTTATTGAGGGCTCCGCATTTGTATTTCAATTGGCGAGGCTCGTCTCATTTATTGTTTGAAAGGCAAATCTAAAGTAGACTACGA
>NC_031992.1:1890548-1900748 GCF_001879085.1 Nicotiana attenuata
GAATAGAACAAAACATATCTAGCAGGTATTTCAAAGCAATTCATGTTTCATTTTGAAAAGGGCGGGACTGCCTGGGCCCAGAACAAATTCAAAGGCCCACTCTCACTTTTAATTTGGAGCCAGTAAATATGATCAGTAACCAAATTAGTATAAACTTCACTTGATCTATCTAGAATAAGCTCAACTATTTTAAATGGTCTTCTATATGAATCCAGACAGGCGTATTGCATTTTTATTTCTTCAGGCGTGATTTGTGACTAAACATTAGCTAATTCATTAACCCTTGATTGTCAAGACCTTACCATTAACTGATATTCCAAATGAACACATTAACTGAAACTCAATAGCTACTTAGTCTCATTTAACAGGCTATAAACGAATTGCTAAGATGAATTATTCGGACAGTTTTACAACTACTGAAAAGCTTGTCAAGTGTTTTAAGAGCTAATATTAAGAACTAACATCATTCACTAACAATTCAGTATGTTATTCACATTAGCAATATTCACATAGGGAACTCGTGACTCTAGGAACAAATTTTGAAACTATTGCTAAAAGCTATTTATTATGCTAAGACTTAATATATAGGAAGTTGTATATTCCAATGCTAAGCTACAACTATCACAAGAGTTCAACTACATTTACTGAAGATACAGGCTAAAAAAATGAATCCAGATCTGGAATTTAACAGTCCAGTTACTACAAAACAGTTTCAGTCCAATAAGTTCCAATTTACACGTACAAAATTATTTAAACAGTTTCCTAAATTGAAAATTCCAGGCCAAATCAAACAGTTCTTCAATAATCAACTTCCATACATGCTGATTCATTATCCAACGTCACTTGAGTCTAGTGACATACCTGGAAATTGAGATAGAAGTGAGAAGGAGAGGAGATAAGCTAATAATTGAGCAATTAGCAGTATTACAGCAGGTCACAGCAGCAGGAAGATAATGTGAGATCAAAAATGATAATCCCAAGCCCAGTGATAAGCAAACAACATCAGATTAAGCCAAATAAACTCGCAAATAGACCTGAATACACTTAAAACTTCCAACAAACCAGAACTTAACCCAAAACTAGCTCAATTAGACCCAGAACCCCCAGAACTTAACCTCAAATACCAGACTTGGAGCTAAGAAAGCTGGAAATTAGACTGTAAATTTCAATGAAACAGTGACTGTCTTTTTTTTGGTTTTTCTATTAAATTTGCTATTGTTTTTGGATTTTTGGACGTTTGAATTTCAAAAGCTAGATCTGAAAGTTGAAGAACACATTTTGGGGGGGGGGGGGGGAATTTTAGAGGCTGAAAAACTTCCTTTCTCAAGGCAGCCTCACTGCCTTTTATAGGCAAGGGTCTAGATTTTTTTTCAGATTTCAATTTGCTTTTTAGTCCCTGAAGTTATAACCTCTTTCCCAAGCTTTCATTTCAGTCCCTGATGAGTGTTCAATTAACCCCCATCGTTATTAACTTAGGTTTCAAGTTATCACCCTTATTTCCTTTGAATTAACATTTTCATCCCCATCTAGAAACTTCTAGAAAATCCTTTCTCAAACTATCAATACATTCACACGGCTATAACCAATCTATTAAACTAATCCTAGGAACTCAATGCCCTAATGAATTACCCAAAATATTGATTAAACTAAACTAGACCAACTTAATCTAACTGAAATTAACCAAACAAATATCAATAAAAATCAAGCACTCTTAAACAGAATTACTAGGCTAAAAACAATTGAATAAAAGGAACAAATATTGCATCAAAAATATAAACAAACTCAAATTGTTATTGAATTATCAATCATGCAGCAATTCGATTAAACATGAATCAACCCATTTTCAGAATCAAAATTAAAAGAAAGACTAAAAGATAATAAAAGAGGAACTCACTAATTTTGACTCAAAATTAAGCATCGTATAATGAGATTTAATTGCCGTTGACCTTGAATTCATTACGAGGGAACCCCAGGAACCACATGGCATTGATTTGGTAGGAATTGGAGCAATTAGCGTTTTGGCCGGAAAACTTTTGATTTAATATTCGAGGCATTCCAGCCACCTTCGAGACAAGTGGTTATGGGGGTTGTGTAGAGGAGGCTCGGGTGGTTATACGGTGTTATTTTGGGGTTATTTGGGGTAACCGACGTCGTGGCCGGAAAATTTCAAAGGGATATTTGACAAATTTCTGCAAGATTCGAGGGGAAACAATGGTAAGAATGGGAAGAGGGGAACGAGACGAACCGGTGGTGTGAATTTGAGGGCCGTTGGCATAGGTGGCGTTCACCGCCGGCGGCGGCTCCGGCGGTGTTACAGGCTTAATACGAGGAAGAGACGTTTTGTTTTAGGGTTTACTGATTTGTTTGGACAGTTTTATTGAAATTGACGGATCAATCTGAGCCCTTGGATTTGAGGGTATGGATGGTTGAGAGTCTGGCGTCGTTTTGTTGACTAGAGGGCAGGCCGTGTGGGTTTGGGCCTGGAGTGGTGATTCGTTTGGGCTAAGGTTTTAATTATTGAAGATTGGCCCAATTTCCTTTTAATGGTCTTTCTTTTCATTTATTTTTCTCTTTCTTTTGTTTTCTCTTTTTTTTTCTTTTTATGCATTTTATTTATTTATTATTTATGCATTTTTCTAATTTTATATAATGTAAGATCAAAAACTAAAGACCCAAATTGGATCTAATTAATTTCCAAAAATAGAAAAATGTAAAATTTAAAATTGTAAAAGGACTATTTTTGTTATTTTCTTTATCTTAAAGTAACATAATTACTAATTAATCTTAAAACTATGAAATTAACCCTAAATGCAAATGCCAAGTATTTTTGTACTTTTCACTAATTAAAATGCACAAACAAAATGCAAACAATTAACATAAAATGTCACAAAAATCCACAAAATTGCAAAATAATGAAAGAAATCATTTTGTTTGAATTTCTGGGAATAATTCATATAGGGCAAAAATCATGTGCTCACAGCTGCCCCTCTTTGCTCGGAAACACGAAGAGTTTTCGTGCAAAGATAAGTGAGCGGATACGAGCGATTTTTGCCTGTTTGAATACTCCGTGTGAAGCATTTTTGAAAAGGTTTGACCACACCCTGCTTCTGAGGTTGCCAACATATCCTTGGCTAAAAAGGAATCAGGTTAGTGTAGTTCGGGAAGGTTTGGTAGCTGGGACTACCAGGAGCTGTGGTTTGCACTGCTGTTGCTGCTGCTACTGCTCGCTGACCTCCTTATTACACCGTGTAAAAAATAAAAGAACCTAGACTAAGCTATGATCTATGAATTACAAAAGATCCTATCTATGTCTTCAAACTTGCTCTTTGTTGCATTGTTGTATTGTACTCTCCCTGGCGACATCCTTTTGTTGCTGCCTTGAATTGTGGTCCGAGGTGTTTTGCCCTTTCTCCAGGTGGCTGCCTGACTGCTGAACTCGAATGTATTCCCTGCTCTCCAAGCGGGTTCCTGATTGCTGTGTTGGACGGTATTCCTCTGTTCTTCAGGCGGGCTCCTGATTGCTGAAACTTGAAATGCGTGCCTCTGTTCTCCAGGCGGGCTCCTGACTGCTGAAATTTGTATGCCTCTGTTCTCCAGGCGGGCTCCTGACTGTTGAAACTCGAAACATATGCCTCTGTTCTCTAGGCGGGCTCCTGATTGCTGACGCTTTGAAAAGTATGCCTCCGTTCTCCAAGCGGGCTCCTGACTGCTGAAATTTGTATGCCTCTGTTCTCCAGGCGGGCTCCTGACTGCTGAAACTCGAAACATATGCCTCTGTTCTCCAGGCGGGATCCTGATTGCTGATGCTTTGAAAAGTATGCCTCCGTTCTCCAGGCGGGCTCCTGACTGCTGAAATTTGTATGCCTCTGTTCTCCAGGCGGGCTCCTGATTGCTAGAACTTGAAACATATGCCTCTGTTCTCCAGGCAGGCTCCTGACTTCAACAAAATAAACATCAAAGAAAATTTTCTGCCCCAGTTTGGTAACTGGGTACAGCCTGTTATTAAAAATTAAAAGCTAAAATTGGGATCATACTTCCCTTGTTCTCCAGGTGGGCTCCTGACTGCTGAAACTTGCAAAGTATTCCCTTGTTCTCCAGGTGGGATCCTGATTGCTGAACTTGAAAAGTATTCTCTTGTTCTCCAGGTGGGCTCCTGACTGTAACAAAATAGACAAAACAAAGAAAAATTTCCTGCCCCAGTTTGGTAGCTGGGTACACGGATAAGTGTTAAACTGAATTATTCTACCAACCATTATAAGAATTTGAAAGCTAAGTCCTATTATCCAGGGAGGTCCTGACAACTTCTGACAATTACGAACCTAAGTTATATCTTCTAAATGTATTCCCCCTACTACATTTGTTAACTAATAGGTCTTAACTACTCCCCATTATCCAGGAGGGTCCTGAAAATCACAATTCAACTCCTATCCTAGGTGTGCTAATTTTACGGCTAAATTATACTATCCTACAGCAATATCTTGTTACCTAAGGAGATCATAAAACTGCGTCCCATTATTCAGGAGGGTCCTGGTCACCCATGCTCTTTAGGATGCGTCTGTGCTAAATTAGCTACTCATGCTTGTTTGGAAATTTAAACTAAGTCCCATTTTCCAGGAGGGTCCCGTGAACCTAGTGTCAAACATGTCTGGTGCCTGTCTTTCCATGAGGTGAATTTCTCCGAAACGAACGAAATTTCTGCCCCTGTTTCAATCGAAGAAAAATTGTGTTAATTTTAAAAATGGTGGCTAGTTGCTGGCATTCTTGCTAGGTACATCCTCGCTGCTGGGCCTCACTCTGTCCCGCTTTCCTGACCTTGCTTTGAATCGCCTTGAATTTCTGACCAAATTTTAACCCTTTGACTCTGATGACCCAAGTGTTCTATCTCATATCGTTGTTTTTGTGTTTTCGACCCCCTCTTTTGGTATTCTACTTCTTCCCCACAATTATCCAACTAATCCAATAATGAAACTTCCAGTGGTCCTTTATGACTTCCTTTGCTTTTGGCTATCTTTGGCATATTCTGGCCCTATCTTGTGCAACTGAGAAGCTGGTAGTTAGCTTTGATATTCCCTCCTTTGTTTCGAACAAAACTGACACTGAAACATCCTAGAGATAGACCTCAAAAGAATGAAATGCAATGACCTCAAGGGTTAAAGATAAAGAGAATCCGAGAACGGATGATTTGTAATGAAGAAAGAAGAGAATGAGACTTATCTGAGTGGAACAGCTGGTACCATTGAGCATGCCATGCATTTCGGATTAATCAGCCCAGTCTGTCTAACCAATCAACTTTCGATTGCCACATTTGCTGCTTCGGACTTTCACAACCTATTTTTTTTATCCAAACCCAAACCTTGCTCGTCTTGCAATGTCCTGAGCATCTTTGACCACGGACATGGCTCTTTTGCCTGAAACCTCACCTTCGCCTTACGGTGCCCGTGAGGGTTTTCACCAATAAGACTCTCTCATTTTGATTTCTCTCAACTCACTTCGCCTTATGGTGCCCGTGAGGGTTTTCACCGATAAGACTCTCTCATTTTGATTTCTCTCAACTCACTTCGCCTTACGGTGCCCGTGAGGATTTTCACCGATAAGACTCTCTCATTTTTTATTTTCCCCTCGCACCGGAGTGTTGCCCCTGATGTGAATCACTTCGACTTGCTCGTATTGGCACTTCCTGAAGATTGATCGAAAGGTCTTTCTTTGGACCATAATGCAGGCTTTTGGATAGGGTTAGGAAGAAAGGGTATAAAAGGCTCTAAAACAATTCAATATGGGTTCGCAACTACAACTTTCAGAATCAACTTCCTTGCACAACCATAACTGCTGCCCCAGTTCCTTTCGTGGGGACTTTTGGGATTTTGTTTTGATGTGACTGAACCCCAAGGAGAGGCTGCCTACGTACCCTTTCGGGATCAAGTCAAACGTAGTTCAGGTCATAGGAATTACTTTGCTGTTGCAATCTTTCCTTTTCTTCCACCTTCTTTTCTTTCTTTTCATTTCTCTTTCCTTTATTTTTCTTTTCATTCTTCTTTTCATTTCTTTTTTGCTTTTCTTTATTTTCTTCTCTTCTTTTTTCTTTTTTCTTTCCGTTGGACTGTGGTTTCTTATTTCTTCACTGTTTTGCCTTACTCGAGCTTCCGAGTTGTTATTGATTCCGAAAGAGGGGTACGAAAGAAAGTAAATGAGGCTCAAGAGGGGTAACAAAGGATAAAGTGTTTGGATAGCAGAACAAAATGCCTTCGTTATTTCAATCTCAAAAATATGCCAAATACAACAAAGTACAATTAAACCAAGAAATCATACATAGTATCGCTTGACTGCGTCAGAGTTGATAGCCATTTCTACACATTTTCCTTCCACATCTGTCAAATATAAAGCGCCATTGGACAACACTCTGGTTACGACCAATGGCCCCTGCCAGTTTGGGGCGAACTTTCCTTTTGCCTCAGCCCAATGAGGTAGGATACGTCTCAACACCAGCTATCCTACTTCAAACTTCCGCGGACGCACTTTCTTGTTATATGCTCTTGCCATTCTCTGTTGGTACAACTGACCGTGACACACTACTGCCAATCTCTTCTCATCAATCAAACTTAGTTGTTCCAAGCGGGTTTTAACCCATTCAACATCATCAATTTCCGCCTCGGCGATGATCCGAAGGGACGGGATTTCAACCTCTGCGGGTATTACTGCTTCAGTTCCATACACCAGCGAATAGGGAGTCGCCCCTACTGAAGTGCGGACAGTAGTGCGATAGCCCAACAGGGCAAAAGGTAACTTCTCATGCCATTGCCTCGACCCCTCTACCATATTCCG
Organism: Nicotiana attenuata; assembly: GCF_001879085.1. Taxonomy (NCBI): domain Eukaryota; kingdom Viridiplantae; phylum Streptophyta; class Magnoliopsida; order Solanales; family Solanaceae; genus Nicotiana; species Nicotiana attenuata. The sequence continues at coordinate 1,897,368 of NC_031992.1, forward strand.
AAGTATTTTCTTGATGTTCTTGTTAGATGCTTCGACTGCTCCATTTGCCTTAGGACGATATGGTGTGGAGTTGCGGTGCGTGATCTTAAACTGCTGACATGTCTCGGCCATCAAATGACTGTTGTGATTGGCACCGTTGTCTGTGATGATTACCTTCGGGATCCCAAACCGACAGATAATATTCGAATGCACGAAATCAGCCACTGCCTTCTTGGTCACAGATTTGAAGGTTTTTGCCTCCACCCACTTAGTGAAATAATCAATAGCTACCAGAATGAACCTGTGCCCATTTGACGCCGCTGGCTCGATCAGTCCAATGACATCCATTCCCCAAGCAACGAACGGCCATGGTGCTGACATTGTAAGCAATTCAGATGGTGGAGAATGAATCAAATCTCCATGTACCTGACATTGATGACACTTGCGCACGAAACTGATGCAATCCCGTTCCATAGTAAGCCAATAATAACCTGTTCGGAAAATCTTCTTTGCCAATACATATCCACTCATATGAGGTCCGCAAACTCCCGCATGTACCTCAACCATGATAACTGTAGCCTGTTTAGCATCCATGCATCTCAACAATCCAAGATCTGGAGTTCTCTTGTACAACACTCCTCCACTGAAGAAAAATCCGCTTGCCAAGCGTCGAATTGCTCTCTTTTGATCCCCTGTAGCTTGTGCTGGGTATACTCCCATCCGGAGATATTCTTTGATATCATGGAACCACGACTCACCATCAAGCTCTTCTTCCACCATATTACAATAGGCATGCTGATCTCGGACCTGAATTTGTAACGGATCCACATAAGCCTTGTCTGGATGATGCAACATTGACGCCAAAGTGGCCAAAGCGTCGGCAACCTCATTCTGAATCCTTGGAATATGCCTGAAGTCTATTGATTGAAACCGTTGACAAAGTTCATGCAAACACTGCCGATACGGTATGAGCTTCAAATCTCGTGTCTCCCATTCACCCTGAATCTGGTGTACCAGAAGATCCGAGTCACCCATGACCAAGATTTCCTGGACACCCATGTCTATAGCTAATCTCAAACCCAAGATACACGCCTCGTATTCAGCCATGTTATTGGTGCAATAGAAATGAAGTTGAGCAGTGACAGGGTAGTGTTGCCCTGTCTCAGAAATCAGTACTGCTCCTATCCCGACACCCTTGGCGTTGGCAGCTCCATCAAAGAACAGTTTCCATCCTGGCTTCTCGATTTGTTCTAATTCTTCAACATGCATTATCTCCTCGTCAGGGAAGTATGTTTTCAAAGGCTCATATTCATCATCAACTGGATTCTCGGCCAAATGATCAGCTAGCGTTTGTGCTTTCATTGCAGTCCGGGTCACGTAGACAATATCAAATTCCGTAAGGAAGATTTGCCATTTCGCCAACCTCCCTGTGGGCATGGGTTTCTGAAAAATGTACTTCAACGGGTCCAATCGAGAGATGAGATAGGTGGTATAGGCTGACAAGTAATGCTTCAATTTCTGCGCTACCCATGTTAAGGCACAACACGGCATCTCAAATTGAGTGTATTTCACCTCGTATGATGTGAACTTCTTGCTGAGGTAGTAAATTGCCTGCTCTTTCCTTCCTGTGATGTCATGTTGCCCCAGTACACAACCAAAAGAATTATCTAGTACGGTCAGATAAAGGATTAAGGGCCTTCCCGGCTCCGGCGGGACCAACACAGGTGGACTAGCCAAGTACTCCTTAATCTTGTCAAATGCTGCTTGACATTCATCCGTCCATCTGACCGCAGCATCTTTCTTTAGCAGCTTGAAGATGGGCTCGCAAGTTGTTGTAAGCTGGGCAATGAACCTGCTGATGTAATTCAATCTGCCAAGCACACTCATCACCTCTTTCTTGTTCCTTGGCGGTGGTAGCTCCTGAATGGCTTTGATCTTGGACGGGTCTAATTCAATACCGCGTCGACTCACTACGAATCCCAATAACTTCCCAGATGGAACTCCAAACGCACACTTTGCTGGATTAAGCTTGAGGTTGTATCTGCGGAGTCTCTGGAAGAATTTCCTCAAGTCCTTGACATGGTCACATTGTTTTCTCGACTTTATGATCACGTCGGCCACATAGACCTCAATTTCCCGATGTATCGCCCTCATATACGTTGCCCCCGCGTTCTTCAATCCAAATGGCATGACTCTATGACAATACGTTCCCCAAGGCGTGATGAATGCTGTCTTTTTCGCATCCTCATCCATCAAAATCTGGTGATAGCCCGCATAGCAATCCACGAAGGAACCAATCTCATGTTTGGCACAATTGTCAATCAATATGTGGATGTTTGGTAGTGGGAAGTTGTCCTTTGGACTTGCCTTATTGAGGTCACGGTAATCTACGCACACTCTGGTCTTTCCATCCTTCTTTGGCACATGCACAACATTGGCTAACCAGGTGGGATACCGCGAGACCCGGATGACCTTTGCCTCAAACTGTTTGGTGACCTCTTCTTTGATTTTCACACTAATGTCTGTTTTAAATTTCCTTAGCTTCTGCTTGACAGGAGGGCATGTTGGGTCAGTGGGCAATTTGTGGACCACCAATTCGGTGCTTAGACCTGGCATGTCGTCATATGACCATGCAAAAACATCTTTATACTCAAAAAGTGCTTTAATTATCTCTTCTCTGAGCTGAGGTTCCAAATGGACCTTATTTTTGTTTCTCGCACATTTTCCTAATCCCCTAAATTGATTGCCTCTGTGTCATTCAGATTAGGTTTGGGTTTTTCTTCAAAGTGGCTTAATTCTTTACTGATTTCCTCAAAAGCTTCCTTATCATCATATTCTATTTCGTCATCACACTCGATTTCTTGTATTATTATGTCTGAGTTAGATTGGCTTTTAAGACTGGGCTGAAGACTCCTCATGCATGACACATCACTGAAACCAGCATAAAAGGGACTGTACAAGAAAAAAAAGAAAGACAAAAATGAAAACTATCAGGAATGAAAAGAGGGAAATTGCATTTCATTAATATTTAAGATAACAAGGTTTAACTCATCCAAACGGACGGAACATGGCATCCGAATTACAACCTTGGAAATAATCCAGATGAAATTGAAAAGAAAATCAAAACTAACTACCAAGACTCCCTCCGAGTAGGGAGGGGAGTTGCTTCCCAATTGTTAAGCTTTGCCTGGGGCCCCACGAACTGAACATCTGCCTTACTTGGACCTTCTCCGGCTTCCAACACATTCACCTCATAAAACAGTTTTTCAAACCTCTCAATCAGCTCCTTGTCAGGATCAACCACACCATTGGGCATTGCTGTTCCTAGGCGCTTCTTAGTACCAGGCCTGACAAAGGAACGAGAAAGGCGTGGGATGGGTTTTGGAAGGGTCCATGCTTTCT
>NC_031992.1:1900788-1902008 GCF_001879085.1 Nicotiana attenuata
CCTTGGAAATAATCCAGATTAAACTAAAAGGAAATCAAAACTAACTACCCAGACTCCCTCCGAGTAGGAAGGGAGTTGCTTCCCAATTGTTAAGCTTTGCCTGGGCCCCACGAACTGAACATCTGCCTTGCTTAGACCTTCTCCGGCCTCCAACACATTCACTTCATAAAACAGCTTTTCAAGCCTCTTAATCAGCTCCTTGTCAGGATCAACCACACCATTGGGCATTGATGTTGTTAGGCGCTTCTTAGTACCAGGCCTGACGAAGGAACGGGAAAGGTGGGGGATAGGATTTGGAAGAGTCCATGCTTTCTTTTTCATCTTTCTAGCTCGCCTTATGTCTGCAGCAGTGGGCTTGAAACCCAAACCAAAAGTATCTAGGTTTGCAGGAGGGGATACAGGCTGTACGATGCCTTGTAATGAAGCACCTAAGGCTTTTCCAGGTAAAAATCCGTTCTTCAGCATTTCCGACGCAACCATGACGGATGTAGCAGCTACCTTTGGCACAGGAATACACTTCCCTTCCGGGATCTTTTCCACCGATACCGTATCAAAGACTTGATACACCCATGGGCCTTTGTCATCCTCAGCTTCTATGAAAGGCACAATGGCATCACCTAGATTACACGAACTATCTTCCCCATGCACCACGATCTCTTGCCTGTCCCACTCGAATTTAACCATCTGGTGCAAGGTAGATGGAACTGCCTTTGCTTCATGGATCCAGGGTCGGCCTAACAAGAGATTGTAAGAGACAGCCACGTCAAGCACCTGGAATTCCATAGTGAATTCAACCGGACCTATTGTCAGTTCCAACACTATATCCCCAACTGTGTCCTTGCCTCCTCCATCAAATCCTCGCACGCAAATACTATTCTTGTGGATTCTCTCACTGTCCACCTTTAATTTTTCCAGGGTGGAGAGAGGGCAAATATTTGCTCTGGATCCGTTATCAACTAGCACCCGGGTGACCACAGAGTCTTCACATTTCACCGTGAGGTAGAGTGCTCTATTATGCTCAGTGCCCTCCAAAGGCAGCTCATCATCAGAAAACGTAACCCTGTTGACTTCGAAAATCTGTTTGCTATTTTCTCTAAGTGGTTCACAGAAATCTTATCGGGAACATGGGCCTCATTCAAAATTTTCATCAATGCCTGGCGGTGCTCATCTGAGTGGATCAGTAATGATAGCAAAGAGATTTGCGCCGGGGTCTTTCTCAA
>NC_031992.1:1904477-1912150 GCF_001879085.1 Nicotiana attenuata
GTTACGGTCGAATCCTATGGAGATTGCCTACGTATCACGACCCCGCGTGAATCAGACCAAGCGTAGTTCGCGACGAATAGTGTAAAGTAGAAACAAAATATTTTTGGGAAATTCAATTTTATTGATAGCAACTACGTCTATTACAAAGACTTGAAACTGACAGATTAAACAACTAACAGACTCCAATGCAGAAAAGAACTACAGACTCCACCATCCCTATTCTAGTTCAAACAAAATACAGACTCAATCAACTGACTGACTTTTAATGAAAAGGAAATACAGACGCCAGCAGAAACGGAAATACAGACTCAAATAACAAACTCTCAAAAGACAATCATGAATACATTAAAGCTCCTGGTGCCCACGGGACATCGTTTGGTCTCGCCGCGAGCCTATATGCAAGTTCCCCTTGAAGTCTGTCCAGGTCACTCATTATCTGCTTCACAAATATCATCACCGATGCAAAGAAGGTGGTACGGGTCATGTTCTCGCACATTTGGCATTTCCTAGTATTAGAATGAGCAACGGTTAAGATTCTCGCTCGGATTCTGCCTTTTTCTTGAAGCAACCGCCCTATCTGTTGGGTCCTGCCTCCAAAGTTTGCTCAGCTGCCTGGTTTTGTTCCCGGAGTTGTTGCAAGTCCATTTCTAATTGTGCCAATGCCATGTAACAATGCTCTCTTTCAACTTTGAATTCTTTTGCCTGTTTGATCATTCTGTTCTCTGTGGCAATGACCTTTTTCTTTAATCCTGTGACCTCATTGTCGTATTCTTCTTTCAACTGCTTAACCATGCGGGCCCGTTCTTCCGCGTTTTTAGCCAATTGTTTCCGAACCCCAGCTAATTTCCTTTCTGCTCTGTTGAGGTCAAAACTGTAGTCATTCACTTTTTGCCTTAGATTTTCTATAAGCTTTGTATCTTTGGCACTTCTGACGAGGTCTTCGGCCGCTAGCTTCATCTTTTGGATTTGGCCTCGTAAGGCTTCATTCTCTTTGGCCAATTTCTTTCTCTCACCTTCGTCAGCCGCGGCTTGCACGCTATTTTCAAACTGGAGGTCTTGGACCTATTTTTCCAATGCTCCTATGCGGGCTCTGTACTCATTTTCTTTAGCTAACCAAGCCCACTGTTCTTGCGATGATTCGGCAAACTCCCGGATGTGAGGTCTTTTGGCTGGCCTTTCATGCTCATATTCTCTTCTATACCAAGCAAGGTATCCTGGCGACACTTCGCCTTTGGCCCGATCCTGTACGCAAGTATCCGCTTTTAAGTATTGGCATTCATTCCAGATCTGACGGACTCTTGCTTTAGGGAATTGTCTGTCAGGGCTAATTTCGACCACCTGAGCACTAAGACCGCCGTCTGTTGGCACTATTTGGCACCTCCCGAGTTGCCTTAAAACCCGATACGGAGCATAGGGCTGGATGCTCTTAAGACCCATCAAAAGGAAGTGCGGCCCCGTTGCTGGCATATATATGATTTCATTGACAGGCAACCATCCAAATGTCCACTCTATTTGACTAGCAGTGAGGGACCGAAAGTATGAGGTCCAGCCCGTGAATCCCTCAGGCAAGCTGATCCCCTTAATCCTTGTGTAAAACTCCTCTATACATGTCTTCTTTGTAGACCCATAACTCAGGAACTGAGGACGATGGCACAAGTGTTCGGTCATCCACATTTGCAACAATAAACTGCACCCTTCGAAGAAGTCTCCCCCGGCTCTGCAGGCTGTAAGAGCGCGGAAGATTTCGGCTAATATCATGGGCGCAAGAGTGCTTTTGGCTTGAGTGAGTAGAGTGCTGACAACTCCGGCTATTTTTATGTCAATGTTTCCGTCTTTCCTTGGAAATACCACAATCCCCAAAAGACCACCATTAAAGTAAAACGTCTATGCTCCTCCCATTTTTGGCGGTTCCCTTTGCTACATATCTTGTTTTCCGGGTTGTTGAAACCTCCTACATGGCCATATATGTGGTATATAAAGTGTGGAGTACAAAAGCCGTTTGCCAAATCTGCATTGTGGACCGTCCTGCTTATTTTCAGTGAGTCTAAAAATCTGTGCACAGCCACAGTTCTCGGGGCAACCAAGTACTTATGCCTTAAAGGAACCTCATCTTTTCCGATGTAGCCGGCTATTTCCTCTAGCGTCGGAGTTAACTCAAAGTCCGAGAAATGGAAGATGTTATGTGCCGAGTCCCAACATGTGACCAACGCTCTGATGATGTCTCCCCGAGGCACAATCTCTAACAAACCGGTAAGCCCTTTCAAATATTTTTTGACCTCATCTTGCCCTTCTCCTCCTAAGTCGTTCCACCACAGACGCAACTCCAAAGGGATTTTATGCATGATTGAAAAAGGTTCATTTTGAGTCGTGCTTATCCTGCACATTTATTAAGGTGATTTAATCACTTATTTGACCTAACAATGAAAAATGACAATATTTTTGTTCAAATTTCCAATTTAAAACAAATGGCCGGTTTTGCAAGTACGGCCTTTCAGCATTTCGGGGAGAAGATTTTAAGGTCGTGCCTGCTAACCGTTGAAACTGACTCAAAGTGGTTGTTCTTGCAAAAACCACCTTCCGGCGCCCGTTTGGGACATTCGGCTTATTTTAAACAAGAGCGGCGGCACCCGACCTATTCATGACGAAATTAAAAAATTGGCATTTTTGGCTGTTTTTGAAAAGGGGAGGTTGGACCCGATGAGGGTTGCCTACGTATCTCACACCCGGTGAGAATCAAACCGGCGTAGTTCGGGCAAATAAACCTATCTATTTTTGACAACAAGACTCTTTTCGTTTTTGTTGGCAAATACACTATTTCTGAAAGCAAGATTCTTTTTTTTTCTTTTTTTTTATATTTTCTTTTTCAGCGGCAAATAAACAAACTAATTTGAAAATAAAACTCTTTTTGTTTTTCTTTTCCATTGGTAACAAAACAAACTAAAAAAAATTACTTTTCTTCTTTTCTTTCATTTTCCCAAAAATCCGGCAGCATTTCGGCACTACTTGGACATTGGTTTTTATAATATAGGTAATTAACTCTCTACACTGCTATCTTTTCCTTTTCTCTTTTCTTTTTCAATTTTTTCCCAGATATTTAAAGCCGGTCAGCATACGAGTCCCAAAACAAATAAATGCACAAGTAAGATGCATCAGGATGGTCCATTATTCCGGGTACACCTGTCCTAGACGGACCCAACCCCTGTGTTGAGTCCCCTAAGTCAAAATGCACGTGATGCAAATAAGCGTTCTTACTAGGGATCCGGCATGAGGTCAAGTTATTCTAGGTTCAAAACCTGGGTATAGGTTCTAGACTGTGTACCCGAGCGGACAACTCGAGTCGAGGAGGGGGCTACGTACCGGGGACCCGCGGGATCGTCCGGCTTAGTAACTTGTCCGGCCTCTTTCTTATTTCAAGGTATGACACTAACAGAATAGGGAGTCTCTACCAGTGAGCACATCCCCGGAGGTGAGTAGAGAAGGGTTTCGGCATATTTTATATATACAGTTCAAATAATATCAAAGAGGTAAAGCATTCATCACATTTAGCAGGAAAACATGTAGGAAAATCAGAAAATAAACAAATCCAAATACAACAATTATTCGAAGCTCGAATTCTTGAACCCTGAACCAAAAGTTCGGGGTTCATGTCCCCAGCAGAGTCGCCAGAGCTGTCACACCTCCTTTTTCCTACACCCGCAGGGTGTAAAGGAGTTTTTCCACTTAAAGGACAATCGGAACGGGATTTATTATTAAGATTTCAGAGTCACCACTTGGGAGATTAATGGTGTTCCAAGTCACCGGTTGACTCCCGAACTGAGGAAATTATGACTCTGTTTAACAGTCCGCAATCCAGAAATCCGAGTAAGGAATTATGTTAACCCGGGAGAAGGTGTTAGGCATTCCCGGGTTCCGTGGTTCTAGCACGGTCGCTCAACTGTCATATTTGGCTTATTTGTTTGATTTTAATACATGTTTTAACCTATATGCCTTTGACTTTGAACCGCTTTTATTATTATTGTTTATTTTAAGGGAATTGCAACGTCGTGAAAACACGTCTCGAACCTCGTCACATAAATGCACCCGTGGTTTTCAACATATTTCAACTTCGTTGAGATTTGGATTTGGGTCACATAAATGTGCACCCATATTTAGGAATGTAAAATTATTTAAAATGCGTGCCTAAAGAGACTATCGCGTTATTATCATTGGGGAAGGCCGTGAAATTCGCTAAACGGCCCATCCCGAAGTCTAGGTAATTTGTATAAACATTTATCGAGGGCCCCACAATTTGTTTATTTATTTAGCGAGGCTCATCTCGTTTTTTATTTAAAGGCCAATCCTAAAGCAATCTATAATTTTCTATATTTATTTGTCTCTAATAATAAAAAGAGTCCTAATGAATTGGTTACTGTATTAAAGCAAACCAGTAGGAAAATTTCGTTCAGGCCTACATCAAAGAGTGACCAATCACAAGCCTTGGCCCAGGCCCAAACGTATACAGGCATTCGAACTGAACCTGGGCCACTCATTGAGGCACGGAGGCTTACGCTTCTGAAACTGTGTTGTTGAGCCCAAACTATTAAACCAGACCAAACTTCAATTCAATTTAAGCAAATATTCACTGAAAGTGTTTCACGTCACTCGAAGTGTGTTCAACACTTTATCACAAGGAAACNCTGCAGCCGTCGGAGGTCGGAGCCGGGGTAGAGTTCGAGGACGCGCACGTGGTACAGCGAGAGCACCTGCACGAGCTGCCGCCGAGGTACCACCAGCAGATCCAGCCGGAGTCCAGGCACCTGACACGCCTACCGCCACTACTACTCCAGCCCTTCAGGAGACTTTGGCACAGTTCATGAGTATGTACACCACTTTGGCGCAGGCAGGATTGCTTCCCCTTGCTGCAGCCACATCCCAGGCCGGGGGAGGAGCACAGACTCCCGCCGCCCGCACTCCTGAGCAGCGAGCGCATGTTGAGCAGGTCCTTGAGATTATCCCTGCGCCGCCTGCGGCACCAGTTCAGCCCGAGGTCATGGCAGCAGCTTCCGAGCAGGAGCAGAAGAGATTAGAGAGGTTCAAGAAGTATGATCCTCCGGTATTCAGTGGATTAGCATCAGACGATGCGTTGGGGTTTCTTGAGTGTTACCGCATTCTCCGTACTATGGGTATCTCTGGGTCGAGCGGGGTTTCTTTCACTACTTTCCAGCTTCGAGGAGCCGCCTATGATTGGTGGCGCACCTACGAGTTAGACAGCCCAGACGAGACAGCTTCACTGACTTGGACCCAGTTTTCAGATATGTTCCTGAGAGAGTTTGTTCCTCAGAGCCTCAGGGATGCATGGCGCGCAGAGTTTGAGCATTTGCGTCTTGGTGCTATGACCGTCTCGGAGTATGCTGTCCGTTACACCAGTTTGGCTAGACATGCCCCAGCCTTGGTTTCTACTGTTCGCGAGAAGGTTCGCCGGTTCATTGAGGGGCTTATTCCCAGCATCAGATCCAGTATGGCTCGAGAGTTGGAGATGGATATTCCATATCAGCAGGTGGTGGACATTGCTAGGAGGATAGAGGGTATGCATGCTAGAGAGAGAGAGAGCAGGCAGGGTCACGAGAGAGAGAGCAGACGAGATCCAGAGAGAGAGTTTGAGGAGGCGAGGAGGCCTCGTAGATTGGGGAGATATACTGGTCCTTATTTTGGAGGCAGGGTGCGTCATGGTAGAGGTTTTGCGGGTCAGCCAGTTTAGTTCGCGCTTCAGACTTTGCATGGTGACTCAGGTGCTCATTGGTCTCGGAGTACCCGTATCGCACAGTTCCCACCGCCTCGTCAGTAGAGAGGGTGCTTTGAGTGTGGAGATACTAGCCACATGGTGAGAGATTGTCCCAGACTTCGGACTGATATGTCACAGCGAGGTATTCAGGCAGGTAGAGGACGCCCAAGAGGGGGAGGCCCGGCTCGTTGATGTGTTTCATATAGTAGGCTTGAGGCCAGTGTGCCAGTTGAATGTCATTCAGGTACGGATTCGGTTTGTTATAGGGGGCAATATCTGTAGTTCATCACAGTCCTGCTTATCGGGGTGAGTTCCCTTATTTGTTGATTCCAGTTATGGGTGCATTCATGATTTGCACTTTGTTTATGTGATTATCCCGTTGGTAGGTTTTATGAGTGATAGCCATGTCTATCGTCCATTTCTAGCTGTTGTCGAGAGTTATGAGGCTAGTAGTAAATTCATGTTGTCTGTTTCAGTAGGTTTGATGTGATCTCTGAGTATTCTTGGTTACGAGCTGTGATTTCTATGCTCCACCGGTGTGGGAGCCAGCTTGTGTTGTAATTTGCAGACGGAATCGATCTAGTGAGAGTCTCTAGATGGGTTGATGTGTGCCCTACTTGTGATCCAGTGTTGAGGGCGGGACCCTCGTGATTTCAAGTGATTTGTTATGTTGAGACCGGGCTGTGTACTGCGGTGAGAGTTATATCAGTATAAGATCATTGTGAGTCTTTTATATGCTTTCATTCTTTCTTGTTAGATGTTTTTGTCGATTTGTGTTTTAGAAGAATTTGTGCTAGTTTGATTTGTTTGTTAGTTCCCTTATGTGTTTCCTTTCTCATATTCAGTCATTTCCGTTCTATGCTTCTCGAGTTTTAGCTTATGGGGTGTGTACCCGTTGGTGTTGGCTGAGATTTGGTTATTCGGGTGTTTTGTTATGCGGTTTTTGTGGTTATTGTATCATCGCCTGTGTTGTGGAGGTTTGAAAAGAGTTCCTATTGAATATGAGGCTTATGGCCGGTACGAATTTGATCTCAGGCAAGTATTGCTATCAGAAATGTTATTGTGGGCCTATGTGTGATGTATCATGTTGTGTGGTTGTACCCTGTGTGTGTTGGCTTGTATTGAAGTAGCTGGTTGAGACTGATACCGGATATGGATTTAGGATCGGGCCTTTTGGAAACGGATGGAAGGTGAGAATTATAGCTTGAAGGCCTATTGGTATTGCTAGAAAGGTTAAATTTCAGTTCAGATGGTGTCGTCAGGCTTAAGTGGATTGGGGTGACGTGGGATCACCCGCGGGTGTATGTTGGAAGCGCGCACTCAGTGACTTGAGGACTTCAAGGCGAATCTTAGCACGTTCGAGGACGAACGTTAGTTTTAAGAGGGGGAGGATGTAACGACCCGACCGGTCGTTTTGGGAAATTAAGCTCCGTTCAGCGGCATAAGGTCTGGAACAACTTCGGAATATGAGTATCGACTTGCGTGCATGGTGGAATTCAGTTTTCAGATGGTTTGGAGTCAAATTGGAAGAAGGAATCTAGTTTTGGAAGTTAAAACGGTGAAAAGTTGACTGGAATTGGACTTTTGAGTAAACGACCCCGGAATGGGTCGTGGACGATCCCAACAGCTTCGTATGGTGATTTTGGACTTAGGCGCGCGTCCGGATTCAGATTCGGAGGTCCGTAGAGTGAATTGAGGCATTATGGCGAAAGTTGAAGTTGGAAAATGAAGAAGTTTGACCCAGAGTTGACTTCTGCGATATCGGGGTCGGAATGTGATTTCAAGAGTTGGAGCAGCTCCGTTATGTCATTTTGGACTTGTCTGCAAAATTTGGCGTCATTCCGAGTTGAATTGATAGGTTTCGGCATGAGATTCGATATTTGAAGATTTGGAAGTTCATAAGCTTGATTTT
>NC_031992.1:1924268-1946654 GCF_001879085.1 Nicotiana attenuata
ACAACCTCGCGATCGCGATGCTTCGCCTTTCAGAACTATGCGAACGCGACCCTATGCCACGCGAACGCGAAGACCAAATTTCCATGCCCTCAAATTCCCTCTACGCGTTCGCGACATCACCCATGCGAACACGAAGAGCAATTTTCTTCTGCAACACAAATAGCTGAACCTGCAATCTTTAAGTCCAAAAATGGTCCGGTTGACCATCCGAAACCACCCCGAGGCCCCCGGAACCTCAACCAAAGGTACCAACACATCTTAAAACATTATTCAAACTTTTTCCAATCTTCAAAACACATCACACAACGCTAAAACCATTAAATCACATCGGATTCAAGCCTAAGTTTCTTAAAAACTTCCGAAATACGCATTCGATCAAAAACCCAACCAAACGGCGTCCGAATGACCTGAAATTTTGCACACACATCACAAATCACATATCGAAGCTACAACAACTCTCGGAATTCCATTCCGACCCTCGGATCAAAATCTCACCTATCAACCGGAATCCGCCAAAATACTAACTTCGCCAATTCGAGCCTAATTCTACACCGGACCTCCAAAATCAGTTCTGATCGCACTCCTAAGTCACAAATCATCCCCCAAAGCTAGCTGAATTACCGGAAATCACATCCGAGCCCTATAACTCATAAGTCAATGTCCAGTTGACTTTTCCAACTTAAGCCTTCCTTAAAGAGACTTAGTATCTCATTTCTTATCAAAGCCAATCCAAATCAACTCTCACACATCAAATACCAATAAAGAAACATGAAGAAGCATAAAATGGGCAAACGGAGCGGTAACTCATGAGACGACGGGTCGGGTCGTCACAATTCTCCCCATCACATTTGGTTCATGGTCAGGTTCCAAATATTCCCATCTAGAAATATGAATGTGATATATGATTTAATTGTGCTGCCACAATGCACAAATATGGTTTCTCAAAGAAGGTTAAAAAATATGTTGGTGATCCCGATATTAGGGGGAGAAAATGGACAACTGAAAAAGTGATACGTGAAATGAACTATTATAAATACATCTAGATCCTCGTACAAGAAAATGTGAACTTGAAGTTCAAGTGATAATTCATTTCTAAAATATTTCCAAGCACATTGCTGACCCAAAGCTAAATGTCATATTCCGGCTGCTAATGCTCCAAATAGAATAACGTCCATGATGGATAGAGTTTATGGCACGCATGAAGCGTAATAGACAAATCGGTTCCAAGATAAAACTCCTTGAAGAAGGAGGGAGCAAATGTTCAAGATTGTCATAATAAGGAGGCAAGTGCTTTATAAGAGCACCATGACATAACACTTTATAAGACCTCATGGGAGAGGCTCAGGTACCTGAAAATAATGAGATCTCGATAAGTTATGTCTTTATTGTGCGATGATTGAACCTATGTAAAATGATCATCGATGATGTTGTTAATATAATGTAGCGCTCAATATTATTAATATTGACAAGGATCTTGAGCTCAAATCTGTCATGGAATTTGGACAGATAAATGATTGGCCAAATGAAAAATATGCAATGAAAATTGACTTCATCTGAAAAATATGAAGTTTGGACGAATAGTCCCAACAGCTGAGAGTATAAAGGCTATATGGAGATATTGAAATATGATTAGTATTATATTGCAAAAAGAATCCTTGATATAGATTTGTTTATCCTAATAAATATTGTCAAGGTTTTGTTGTTTATGCAAATGCAGGCATTTATTGAAGTCCGTTCTTCAAACAATCTATTTGTATGTGAGGAATTGTCATATTATCATTTCACAAGATGTGTGACTTTTCTTTGAAGAGAAGATTCCAATAATAATGAAGAAGCTGATGTTTGCTTATCTCAATTGAAAGAAGAATATTGAAGGAGACTGAATAAATCATATATTTCATCAAAGTTCTTTGTCAGACGCGATCTTCAACAGAATGATGAAATAGATGTTCAAGAAATTCGTTCAAGTGATAATTTGGCGGAATAATTCACCAAAGGCATTGCCGATCTCAATATTAGAGAAGTTGTTAGACAAGCTTGGAATTCGTCGTGATATTTTCATCAGGGGGAGGCAAATATGTGCTGTACTCTTTTTCCCTTAGCTAAGGTTTTATCCTACTGGGTTTTCCTGGCAAGGTTTTTAACGAGGCAGCAAATAAAGCGTATTACAGATATATGTACTCTTTTTCCTTCACTAGGATTTTTTTTCCCATAGGGTTTTTTCCTAGTAAGGTTTTAACGAGGCACATTATCTTTGGACATCCAAGGGGGAGTGTTATGAAATACTTGATTATGGTGGATGTCCATAACTCCTAAGGGAGTAACACCCACTACTCTTCTCCATTAACCTCCCACTACTTCTTACCATTATGGATGTAACTCCCACACCTCCATGATCTTCCCCCATGTTCTCAATAGTTAATACCATGTTTATGGAGTCCCTTTGTATTACCTATATCATCCTATAAATAGAGGGTTTGGGCATCACATTGTACACACTTGAATACATAGAAGAAATAAGATTCTCTCTTCTCTTTCTCTCTACATTGTTGTCTATCTTGTTGTTTTATATTATTACTTTGAGCTAAGTTTTGTAACAAGAAGTATTTTTTTCGCAAGTACTTTTAAAAAAAAATAGTTTCTGTTTCACCAATTTATTTAAGAAGTACTTTTTGTAACATTTGGTAAACAAATTATGTTAGGCCAGTTTTTCTAAAAAGTGCTTTTGAGTGTCAAATTACCAAAAAGGATAGTAGGTCTTACAATTATTTTAAAGAGAAAAATGAACTTAAATATTTATTGTAAGAGACTTTTATTATTTTTTATTTTATTTTATTAAAATATAAAATATAAAATAAACAAACATAATAAAGATTTAACTCAATTTTACATATATAGTTATACAAATGTATATAATATTATCTAGTATAATTACTTATTGTTACACAATGATTTGAATAATGAAAATACATCATTTCGCATGAATTAGAAGTCTATTCCACAAATTACTATATACTTACAATCTATCATGAAATAATAAGAAAGGTCACTCACACATGATAATATTTTCCAACAATTTCATCTCTGCTTCTATCACACAATGCCTCAATATTAGTAGTGTGAGCACGTGATTTTTGCCCTAAGTGAATTACTCCCAAAATTCAAACAAAATGATTTCTTTCATTATTTTACAATTTTGTGAATTTTGTGTTATTTTCTGTTAGTTGTTTTCATTTTATTTATGCATTTTAATTCATATGAAAAATACAAAATACTTGGCACTTGCATTTAGGGTTTTATTTCACCTTTTAGGATTAATTAGTGTCCTTCTTGCATTTTTAGTTTTAATTTATTTTAGTTTGCATTTAAATAGGGAATTTGTGTAATTGGAAATGTGGAAATATAATTTTAGAGTCAATTTGAGTTTTGGTTTTTAATTTAGCATTTAACAAATTCAGAAAATAAAATACAAATAAATATATCAAATACAAAAATGAAAACAAAAAAAAATTGAATAAAGAGAAAATAAAGGGAATTAAAAGAAAAGAGGGTTGCTCTCATTAGTCACAATTGGGCCATTTCTTCAGCCCAAATACTCAGCCCAGAATCACTCCAAACCCAAGCCCAATAGAACCCTGACCCGGTCCAGCCCCCATGCCACTGAAACGACGCCGTTTCACGTCATTAGATCTCGGCTGTCCATCGTTTTTAATCCAACAGCCCAGGATGGATCTTGATTTCACATAAAACTGTCCAATTAATTTCAAAACCCTAAAAAACATAAGTCGCCTTCCTCGTGCACTCTCTGTATTTCGCCGGAGCCGCCGCCGCCGCCGGCGAACACCATCATCGCCGTTCACTCCCAAAATAACACCCATGATTCTCCTTTTCCTCCTCTGTCCGAATTCATAATCCATTTCTCTCGAATCTCATCCCAGGCCTTCAAATTTTAAATCTAAACTTTTCGGCCAGGACGCGACTTCGTCCAAATCTCTCCGAATTAACACCATAGGTCTCCTTACCATCTTTTGCCCGAATCTTCAATTAGTTTTCTTCAAATCATCTCTAGGCGTCTCGAAGTTTGAGTTAAAGTTGGCCGGAAATCCTAAGTTCTCTAAAAAAACAGCCAAGTTTGGTACTGTATGGTCTCTTCTCTTCCCTCGTGATGAATTCAAGATTATGGGCCCTCGAATCTCAATGGAATCGGTCGAGCTTTTGAGTTTGGGAACCCGCCAGTGAGTGTATTTTTATTTTTTCCAGCCATGTTATTCTAGCTGTTCCAAACTTTGATTTAGTTCAGTTCTCAGTTATATTTCTTTTAATTTTCTAGTTAGTCTATCAGTGTTAGTTTAAATTGATTCTTGTTTAGTCTTGTTTATGTCAAGTCTTAGCTGATTAGTTCAATCTTAGTTTGTTAGTTTTAGTTCGAATTAGGATTAGTTTTCAATATGTTGGTAAGTCAGAGATTAGGGGTTTGTTTGGTTATAGCTGTAGTTTTAGATTAATTCCAGGGGGCAAATTTGGTATTTGGGATGGGAGAATCATGTTCTAGTTAGTGCTAGAACTCCCTAGATCTTTCTAGATAGGGGTATGCTGAGAATTTGAGGAAGTTTAGAGTATTAACTTGTGACACAAGTCAATAAGTAAGGGACTATTCTGAAAATAACCTAGGGACTAGAAGGCAAACACAAAATCTGAAGGCTGCCCTCACTTTGCCTATAAAAAGGCATGCCAATGCCTTGAATGAAGAGGTTTTTTCAGCCATAAAAAAATTCCCCCAAAAATCAGTCTTCAGATTTCTAGCTGAATTTTGAATTTCAAATTCAGTCTTAGATCTAGTATTCTAAAAGAAAACCTAAAAATCATAGAAAACCGTCCAAAATCAAAAAAAACTACTGTTTCATTGAAAACGCTGCAGATTGATTCTGATTTCTAGTGAAATCAATTTCACAGTTTTCCAGTTTTAGTTGAGTTTGGGGTTTACTGAAGTGATTTAGGTGCATTTTCAAGTAGATTTGGTGTTAGTCAAGCTAGTTTGATTGGTTTTCCTGTTTGATTTGGTGTTCGTGCTTTTACTGGGTTCAATTGACGTTATTTCTGGGCTGGTTATTACGGATTCCTGGTGTTGACTGCTCTGCTGTTGCTAACTTCCCCTCCTATTCGTTGTATTTCCAGGTACACAGTTCGAATCTGGTCATTGCAGCTTTTGGAAATGGAAATGAAATGAACATTTGCTCAGTTGCTCCTGGAATTCTATCTGTTTGTATTATATTGCATCAACAGTTGAATAGGCATCCAATGTATTAGTTTAATATAATTCGAATGCTGATAAACTCTAGGCTGCTTTTAGCTTGAGAACCTTTGAGTCAATTCAATGATTCCTGGAAGAATGTGACTTATGTGGTTAACATGTTTAATTAGGTATAGTTCGTGTATCTAGAGTAGCTGTGGAATTCCAGTAGGCCTTCATATGAGCTTAACTGGATTGTGTTTGAATTGTTTTAATCTGTGATCATCTAGCTATAACTCCTATATAGTGAGCGCCTGTTTATTTAGTGTTCATTTCTTTTTTTTAAGACAAAAAAGCAATAAATACCACTCGTTTTGGAAATAATACACGATTTGTACACTTCATCTCCAGCCTTTTAAACGAAATTAGCGCCCATGTCTGAGTAGTGAGGTTTTGTGCAATTCGTTTATGGGTTTGTCACGGGCTCAAATCGCTCATCTCATTCTAAATGAGGCCTGTTTTGTGTTAAATCACTTGCGAAAGGTGTCCTGTTTTACTCATTCGGTTATTGAGCCTGGTTGGTCGAAATTGAATTATAAGAAATAGGCCCTCTCACATATGATAATTAATTAGGACTGCTTTTATTTTAGAGACAAGTTAAGTAGAAAATTATAGATTGCTTTAGGACCGGCCTTTGAATAATAAATGAGACGAGCCTCGCCAAATATAATGCAAAAAATTGTGGGGCCCTCGATAAATGGTTGAATTAAAATACTTAGAATTCGGGACAGGTCGTTTAGCGAATTTCACGGCCTTTCCCAAAGATAATAATGCGTTAGTCACTTTAGGCGCGTTTTTAATAATTTTACCTTCTTAAATACGGGTGCACATTTATGTGACCCAAATCCAAATCTCAACGAAGTCGACATGTGTCGAAAATCGCGGGTGCATTTGTGTGACGTGATTCGGGACATGTTTTCACGACGTTGCAATTCTCTTTTAATAATAACAATAAAAGCGGTTCAAAGTTAAGAGCACATAGGTTAAAACATGTACTAAAATCAAGTAAATAAGCCAAATATGACAGTTGAGCGACCGTGCTAGAACCACGGAGTCCGGAATGCCTAACACCTTCTCCCGGGTTAACAGAATTCCTTACTCGGATTTCTGAATCACGGACTGTCAAACAGAGTCATATTTTCCTCGGATCGGGACTCAACCGGTGACTTGGGATGCCATTAATCTCCCAAGTGGCGACTCTGAATCTTAATAAATAACGAATCCCGTTTCGATTGTCCTTTAAGTGGAAAAACTCCTTTACGCCCTTGCGGGTGTAGTGAAAAAGGAGGTGTGACAAGTAGTAGACTTGCCTTGCATTTCTAAAGGAGTATCAGACGACCCATCTCCTTCCCCAATCTTTGAAGTAAGTCTTCATTAGCATAATAGTTGAATTCCTTATCGGTAGAAGAATATCATCGAATGAAATTATGTATAGTCATGGTAGTTGTAACTAGATGATTCTGAGTGACAAACTTGAAATATGGCATTGAGTGTAAAATAAAAATAATTTTAAAGAGTAACTAATTATTAGAAACACATAATGTATGATTTATTTTTTTAAAATTTAAATTAGAAACTAATTATTACCTAACCTAACCCAACTTTGTCGTAAATTGCCTAGCGGCCTATTGTGAGACTCCCACTTGGATTAATGTGGATATTTTTTCTTAAACTTTAATAATATATAGATAGATTATGAGATGAATAAATTTATTACCTATTTGCAGGTAATTTTCACAAATTAGATTTGGTAACTGTTTTAAAGATTCGAGAACTAATAGCCTATAATAGAAGAAATTATAAATAATTATTTGTAGGAAGAGAATTAATAATCCAAAGAAGGAGGTAGATAATTTGCTTTAGTTTGAAGAAAGAAGAAGATAATTTGAAAAGTTACAAGACATTACACCCAAAAAAAAAAAACAAGAAAACTCAATAAAGAATTTGAAAAGTTACAGTATGATTCATGTATATGATATCTTTAAATTTAAGAGAATGATAAAAATCAAAAACAAATATGAAAAAAAAAAACTTAAATTAGTCATGGGATAATTTGAAAAGTATAAATTTTAAGGTGAGGATAGGTTTGTCTTAAATAAATTAATTTTATGCTTCTACTTCCGCTTCTTGGAAGAAGCTAGAAATTTCTACTTCTTCCTAAAAGCAGAAAAACTACTTCTGCTGCTGGCCAAAAGTACTTCTTTATCTTGGCCAAACAGCTTAATTTTTTTAAAAAGTACTTTTTTAGGGGGAAAAAAACTTTTGGCCTCCTAGCTTGGCCAAACAGGCTCTAAGTGTATATAGACATACATAACCGACAAATAAGCTCTTTGTTATCATATCACTTTACCAATGATTAAATGAGTTGATGAAGTGAAAATGTATTATACTACCTCATGTCCATAATAAGTAATTTTTTAGCCTTTGGCACACCCTTTAGGAAAATGTATTAATTGTTACCTTGACGCATTGGGATATGTAAATAAGGGCAAAATTTGGACAAAAAAAATTAGTTCCTTCTTGATTATGTAAAAGAACACTTATTTTGGACCAAAATAAATAGGCCAAAAGATCATTTATTATGAACCGAAGGGAGTACTAATTAACCATCTTTTAAGTGAGAGTTCAAGGCCGAAATCCTCAAACCAATCAAATTATAGTTCACTTTTCTTATAATAAGTTAGTGTCTTATTTATATGATGAGAAAGCTGAGAGTAAAAGTTCATCTACGACAGACTATGCTTTCCCTTTGTCACTCGTCATTAGCTAATGATAATGTGTTAGGCTATCTGACTATTTGGCCTCAGGCCCAATAAGGAACACTTAGTATCTGGGTCGGCCACTGACAATTATTTTATTATGTACATAGCCAAAGTAGTAGTTTGATTAGTTTTGACTTCTTTTGTAAATGGGACTTGTATGTAAACGGACCACATATAAATAAAAAAGGGCTCAATGCCTAATTAGCTTTTCAGCTATAAAACATTGTCTCTCTTCTTCTTCTTCTTCTTCTTCTTCTTCTTCTTCTTCTTCTTCTTCTTCTCGAATATTCCACAGAACCCTAGTCTGCTTGTTCCTAAATTTCCACTTGATTCAGGATGTTCACATGGTATCAGAGCATGGATCCTGATTGATCTCGTCACGCTGAATCGAGCGATGGTACCCTCGTTCAATTTCGAGAAAAATTCAAAGTTGTCTTTTCTCTCAAAAATACCTTCTTCGTTTTTCTTCAAATTTTCTGCAATTTCCAGCCTATATCTTCAATATCTCGGTCAATTTGAGGTTTCCTCTTGGTTCCGAGTTGGCAACTGTAGTTATTGAAGGTAGGTTCAAGTATTCTTCTGATTCATTCAAGCTCCACCGTCGAAGTTAGGCTTTTCAATTCCAGCCTTCATTTGTGCCTTCAAATCTTGGTTTTTCTGGAGATTCTGGTGATTATCAAGGCCGTACTCTTTTCGGTTGCAAAACAGCTTGGTAATATCATTAACATCCTTCTCAAAATTTTGTGTTTTATAGTAGAACTGCCGGTTATTCCTCGAACTCTGAGGGTTGTTGTTGTGATATCTGTGTTTGGGATATTCTGTGTTGTGGTGTATTCTGTATTGTGAACAATGGGTAGTATTGACGGAACTAGTAATGCTAATGCTATTGATTCCTCGATTCCAATGTTCCTCCATCCCTCTGATATACCTGGGATTTCCTTAGTCCACACACATTTCTCTGGTACTAGGTTTGGTGGGTGGAAAAGAAGTATAATTGTATCTTTGTCTGCTAAAAATAAAATTGGTTTCGTAGATAGTACTTGCCCCAAACCTGTTGAAAATTCTCCACACATTAAACAATGGAACAGATGTAATAATATGGTCATCTCTTGGTTGACCAGTTCACTTTCTCCAGAAATTGCTGAGAGTATTGAATATTCAGAAACTGCTGAAAGCATATGGGAACAATTAAATAAAAGATATGGGGCAGTTAATGGGACGAAGGTTTCTGAGATAAAGACAGAACTTGTTTCCACTATGCAAGGAGCTCTTGACATAGCTTCATATTTCAACAAACTTAAGAAATTATGGGATGAACTGAGGGTAATGCATAGTAATAAAATAAATGCTTGTGCATGTCCTATTAGATAAGAACTTCTGAAAGAGGAAGAAGAGGATAGAGTCTACCAATTTCTAATGGGTTTGAATGAGATATATGTTGGGGTTAGGAGTAACATTTTGATAATGCAACCACTTCCTTCACTTGATAACACCTATAACATCCTTTACAAGATGAAAAACAAAGACAAGTAAATCCTGGTTCAAATTTCAGTTCTAAATATGCATCCTTTAATGTGTCTGGCTTCAACAACAAAGTACCTTTTGTTCAGCCTCAAAGACAATATACTCAAAGGGTTAATTTTGACCAGAGTAAAGGAAACCTGAGTAATCTCTTTTGCAAATACTTCAAGAAGCCTTGACACTTAGTTGATAAGTGTTACAAGTTTCATGGGTTTCCTCCTAACTTCAAGTTTACCAAAGGCAAGAGAATTGCAGCCAATGTGACTACAGAAAGTGGATTCCCCAATGATTCCAACCCAAATTCATCTGGTGCCACTCCTAATGTCAACATTGGTGTTATGGTATCTTCTGAGGGTCAAATGTCTGCAATACCTGGTCTAACATAGCAGCAGTACACTCAGTTAATGAATCTGCTTCAAAAATCTCAACTGTCTGATTCAGTCACTTTACCTCATATCATGGCATCTGCCAATTTTGCTGGTATATTGTTGTCTGATTTTGTAGTGTCTAGTTCTAGTTCTTGTATGCTGACACAAACCACCAGTTCTACAAAATTAATTTGGATAATTGATTCTGGTGCCACTGATCACATGACCTCAAATAAAAATGTCCTTTTTAATATAACTCCTTTAACTATCCCTTTCTGGTATCCCTTCCAAATGGATACAAAGTGAAGGTCACAAGTACAGGCTCTTACTCTTTAAATGAATCTGTCACCTTGCAAAATGTCCTTTATGTCCCTTCTTTTCATCACAACTTAATAATTGTGAATAAACTGGTACAGAAATTGCGTTGTATAGTTATGTTCACTTATATTGGATGTTTTATCCAGGCCCATTTTCTGAAGATGCCTCTGGAGCTTGGTTGAGTGGATGATGGACTCTACAAGGCAGAGTTTCCATTAACATCTCTCCCACAGAACTCTGTTATTGAAAACTTCAATTCTTGCAGCTTAGTTTCTGATCTTTCTGTTCACAATCTAACATCTGTAAATACTTCCATTTCCACTTGTAATAAAGCTGCTCAAAGTGACCTGGATATTGTTTGGCACCAAAGACTTGCACATGTTACTTTTGTGAGAATGAAAACTATTTCTGCTATTTTTGTTTCTCCTAAACAATGTTTTCCTTGTAATGTATGTCCCATGGCTAGACAAACTAGACTGCCCTTCCCTGACAGTAGTATTCAAACCAATAAACCTTTTCAACTCATTCATGTTGACACTTGGGGGCCTATCACACTCCTACTTACTCTGGTTGTAGATATTTTTTAACAATCGTGGATGATTTTAGTAGATCTACTTGGACTCACCTAATGGGGTCTAAAAGCAATACCTTTTCTCTTCTAAAAGCTTTTGTTCTCTTGGTCAAAACTCAATTCAATATGACTGTTCAATCTATTAGAAGTGACAATGCATTAGAACTGGGTCCAGTCACATAGCCGTTTCATTCTTCTCTTATAATGGCACCATTCATCAAACTAGCTCCTCTCACACGCCACAGCAAAATGGTGTGGTGGAAAGAAAATATAGGACATTACTTGAATCATCTAGAGCTCTTCTCTTCCAGTCTAAGCTACCACTCAAATTCTGGGGTGATTGCCTATTAATAGCCACTTACATCATCAATAGGCTTCCTTCCAAATTACTCAACAACAAATCACCTTTTGAAACATTACATGGAAAAGTCTCATCTTATTCTCATCTAAGATCTTTTGGTTGTTTGTGGTATGCAACTGTCCCAATTCCACAAAGGGATTAACTCCAACCAAGGGCCATGAAATGTGTATTTCTAGGATATCCTTTTTCCAAAAAAGGGATACAAGCTATATTGTTTAGATACTCACAAATTTTTCATTTCTAGAGATGTTGTCTTTCATGAGCTTGTGTTTCCCTTTGATAAATCTTCCACTTCTTCATCTCCTGCCACACAGTTGCCTATTTTTCCTCTCAGTACTGCTTTGGTCCTTTTAATGACACTACTGTTCCTATACCTACTCTTGTTAGATGTGACGACCCGACCCGTCGTCACGTATGTTACCGCCCCGTTTCCCCCATTTTCTATTTCCTTATGCTTCATTATAAGTATTTGATGTGTTAGAGTTGATTGGGATTAGTTCTAGAAGGAAATGAGACACTTAGTCTCTTTAAGGAAGGCTTGTTTTAGAAAAGTCAACCGGACGTTGACCTTTATGTTAGAGGGCTCGGATTTGAATTCCGATGATTTGGTTAGCTTCGGGGGACGATTTGTGACTTAGGAGTGTGACCAAAAGTGATTTTGGAGGTCCAGAGTAGAATTAGGCTTGAATTGGCAAAGTTAAGATTTTGGCGAATTCCGATCGATAGGTGAGATTTTGATCCGGGGGCCGGAATGGAATTCCGAGAGTTTCAGTAGCTTCGTTAGGTGATTTGGGATGTGTGTGCAAAATTTCAATTCATTCGGAGGTGTTTTGGTTGGGTTTTTGATCGAATGCGTGTTTCGGAAGTTTCGGAAGAACTTAGGCTCGAATTCGATGAGAAATGATGGTTTTAGTGTTGTTTGAGGTGTTTTGATGATTGGAGCAAGTTTGAATAAGGTATCGGATCATGTTTGTGTTTTTGGTTGAGGTCCCGGGGGCCTCGGGGTGATCTCGGATGGCTAACGGGATGAAATTTGGAGTTTAAGGACTGCTGAGTGGTCTGGTATCTGGTATTATCGTTTCTGCGGAAATGGACCGCAGAAGCGGTTCCGAAGAAGCATATGAGGAGTCGCAGAAGCGAGGTTGGGAATTTTGGAGATTTCCGCAGGAGCGGACTATTTCCCGCATAAGCGGCTTCCGCAGAAGCGGTTAGTGACGCAAAAGCGATCCAAGGTAATAAGTGAGACTCCGCAGAAGCGGAAAGTGACCGCAGATGCGGTAGTCGCAGAAGCGACAAAGGCACCGCAGAAGCGGAAATAACTGATCAGAAGTGGGTTTTAATTCCTTCGCAAAATTTTACATAATACATATGTTAACTTCGGACTTGGGGTTTTCTTGAGCGATTTTGAAGAGGAAATTCAAGGACTTCGATCAGGTAAGCATTCTCGGACTTAGAACACAATTTTATCATGCAAATACATGAAATTACACTGAAAACTCAAGGAATTAAGGTCAAAAATGGTGGTTTAGGGCTTGAAACCTAAGAGAACAAAAATGGGAACTTGAGGGGCCATTTGGACTCTGATTTTGGTGTTCTTTATATGTATAGACTCGTGGCGAGATAAGGAATACGGTGATGTTCATTTCATAATTTTTCGAGAAGTGGGCCCGGGGCTCGGGTTTTTGCCAACTTCGTGATTTTCGATGTTTTTCGAGTCTTTTCGATTGGGTTATATTCCCTTAGCATATTGTGACGTATTCGTTGTGGTTTTGGTCAGATTCGACGCGCGGGGAGGTGAATTCGAAAGGCAAAGGCGTAGCAAGCTAGGACTTTGGCCAGCTTGAGGTTAGTAATAAATGTAAATGCTGTGTTGAGGGTTTGAAACCCCGAATTTGCACATCGTAGTGCTATGTGAGGTGACTTGCATACCGGATAACGGGCGTAGGGTAGAGCACCGTCGGGGATTGTGACTTGGTCCGTCCCGCTTAATAAAATTACTACCTATTTGATTGTAATTTTGTGATATCCTTATAAAAATGGATTAAATTGTTATATTTGGGCCTTGTGCCAACTACTTGAATCCTTCAGGGATTGTTTTAAACAGTTTCTTACCATAATCACAAAATATTAAACTCAATCCTGGCATTTAATATTTTGTTTGGAAACTCAGCCACCTTTCTTAAACTTGAAACTTAATTATTATTTTTAAATGAAGTTTGGGCTGAATATTTTTATACTATCATGTGAATTTGGACTGAGTATGGGATCGGGCTGCACGCTGCAGTGGTATAATAATGATATTGATATGAGGCCAAGGGCCTGTTTGATGCCATGAGATGGCTTATTATTGCGCTTGGGCCGTAAGGGGCCCCTCCCGGAGTCTGCACACCCCCAGTAAGCACCGTCGACGTTAAATAAATGGAGCGGGTTGCACGGCCGCAGCGGGGTACTGGAGGTACCGGTTTATGTGTTGCATTGCATATTTAATTGTTATTTATTCTTCATCTGTTGTGGTGTTATTATAATTGTCTTAGATGGTTATTGTATTTATAGCTTTACCTTGTGTTATTTAGGATTTCTTATCCTCAAACTTTATTTATATTTATTACTTTCTGGGTTGGAAGTACTCACAATACTCCCTGCACCTTGTGTGCAGATTCAGGTATACCACAGGGTGAGTAAGGACTTGTTGGCTGAGCAGCGTTTATCCGGGAGTATCGAGGTAGCTGCATGGCGTTCGCAGCTTTGATCTCTCCTATCTATCTTTATCCTTTTATTCGTATTTTCTTTCCTAGACAGACTTGTGATTAGGTGAACATTTTGTATTAGAGGCTCATGCTCGTGACACCAGATCTGTGGGCTATTTAGTATTTTATTTTGGGGTTTTCGGATGTTAGGAATTATTTCATAGATTCCGTATTTAAATTGTTATTTTTACTTGTGATTATTTATTTATCCATCGAGGTTATTTGGTTAAAGTTAAATAAATGGTCGGGCTTGCCTAGCAGTGTGTTGGGCGCCATCACGACCGGGGTTTGGGTCGTGACAAGGTGGTATCAGAGCCTAGGTTACTTGGTCTCGCGAGTATATTCTTGAATCTCTTGTCGTGCGGTTTTGTTGAACTGTGAACTAAATCTTTGCTATTCTATTCTCTCACAGATGGTGAGAACACGAGCTACCGAACGTGACGGACGACCACCAGTGCCACCTACTGAGGCCGCCAGAGGCCGTGGACGCGGTCGTGGTCGTGGCAGGGGTAGAGTAGCCGGGGCAGCACCTGTTAATCCGATAATTGCCCCAGCTTAGGATCAGGTTCCAGCTGTGGAGACCCCAGCAGCACCTGCTCAAGCACCAGCCGTGCCTATTGTGATACCGGGTCTTCAGGAGACCTTGGCACAGATCTTGACGGTCTGTACAGGATTGGCTCATGCAGTTTCTACCACAGCAGCAGCAGCTACTTCACAGACAGGGGAGGCAATCAGACCCCCGATACTCGCACACCTGCGCAGTGAGTGCAGGGAGTGCAGGGGCTACAGACACCGGAGGCACCTCTAGCTCAGCAGGTTGCACCAGCTCAGGGTTTTGTGGTTCCAGTTATGCCAGACGATGAGCAGCGTCATCTCGAGAGGTTTGGTAGACTCCAGCCTCCGACTCTCGGTGGTGCTGAGGGTGAGGATGCCCAGAGTTTTCTTGACAGATGCCAGCGTATGCTCCGTACGGCGGGGATCCTTGAGTCGAGTGGTGTGGCATTTACTACTTTTCAGTTCACGGGCGCTGCTCTTACTTGGTGGGAGGACTTTGAGAGGCGTAGGCCTGCAGGTGCAGCACCTCTGACTTGGCAGCAGTTTTAGCTCTTTTTCTGGAGAAGTATATACCTCAGTCCTGCAGCGAAGAGTTGCGTAGGCAGTTTGAGTGGTTGACACGGGGAGATATGACAGTGACTCAATACGAGATGAGGTTTTCCCAGCTGGCTCGTCATGCTACTTGGATAGTTCCATCAGATCGTGAGAGGATCAGGAGATTTGTGGATGGTCTTACTGGGTGCTACTTTTGTGGAGGTAGTAGATATCGCTCCTGAGATCGAGTCAGTTCGTCGTAGAGAGCGAGAGGAGAGGGAGGCTAAGAGGCCTCGTAAATCGGGTAGTTACAGTGGTGCTCCGTCGAGAGGTCAGTTCCAGCAGGGTAGAGGTCGCTCTTTCAGGCCTGCTCAGTCAGCTCGTCCAGAGTATCGTGGGGGATCTTCAGGCCGTGGTCATCATGGGCCCCAGTAGGGTCAGACTTCACTCAGCGCCCTCCCAGCTCAGAGTTCATCTCATGCCCGATCAGTTCAGGGTTCTTCCGCGCCGAGTGCATCTGCTAGTCACTCCGGAGCGAGGGGTTCCCGTCAGACCCCATCTCCAGTACCGGGCAGTTGTTATGAGTGCGGAGAGTTTGGTCACATGAGGAGGCAGTGCCCTCGCCTTCGTGGCAGACAACATCAGCAGAGGGGTCAGCCCTCGACTTCTGCTCCAGTTTCTTCATCACCCGCCCAGTCAGCTAAGGGTGGAGATTAGGCAGTCAGGGGTCGTCCCAGTGGCGGAGATCGATCAGGCGGTGGCCAGGCCCGTTTCTATGCTATGTCGGGCAGGACAGATGCCATTGCTTCAGACAATGTCATTACAGTTATTATTTCGGTCTGTCATAGAGATGCCTCAGTATTATTTGATCCCGGTTCTACCTATTCATATGTGTCTTCATATTTTGCTCATCATTTGGGTACATCCCTAGGGTGTCTTGCCTTACCTGTTCATGTATCTACCCCGGTGGGCGACACTATTGTTGTAGACCACGTATTCCGGTCATGTTTGGTGACTATTGGGGGTCTGGAGACCCGAGTTGATTTATTGCTATTGAGCATGGTAGACTTTGATGTTATCCTGGGCATGGACTGGTTATCTCCGTGTCATGCTATTCTGGACTGTTATGCTAAGACGGTCACTTTGGCTATGCCGGGTGTACCGCGGATCGAGTGGCGTGGTGTGACTGACTATGTACCTAGCAGAGTTATTTCCTTTTTGAAGGCCCAGCGTATGGTTGGGAAGGGTTGTCTTTCCTATTTGGCGTTTGTGAGAGATGTGGGAGCTGAGACTCCTAGCATTGATTTTGTTCCGGTTGTCAGGGAGTTTTTCGATGTGTTTCCTGCAGACCTGCCGGGCGTGCCACCGGACAGGGATATTGATTTCGGTATTGACCTGGTGCCGGGCACTCAGCCCATCTCTATTCCGCCATATTGTATGGCACCAGCGGAGTTGAAAGAATTGAAGGAATAGCTTCAGGAGCTCCTGGATAAGGGGTTCATTCGGCCTAGTGTGTCACCTTGGGGTGCACCAGTTCTGTTTGTGAAGAAGAAGGATGGCACAATGAGAATGTGCATCGATTATAGGCAATTGAACAAGGTAACAATCAAGAACAAGTATCCCTTACCTCCCATTGATGATTTGTTTGACCAGCTTCAGGGAGCAAGGGTGTTCTCCAAGATTGATCTCCGTTCGGGTTACCGCCAGTTGAAGATCAAGGATTCAGATATTCATAAGATTGCTTTCAGGACTAGATATGGTCACTATGAATTTCTTGTCATGTCTTTCGGGCTGACCAATGCCCCAGCAGCGTTCATGCATCTGACGAACAGTGTATTCCGGCCTTATCTGGATTCATTTGTCATAGTGTTCATTGATGATATCCTGGTATACTCGCGTAGTCAGGAGGAGCACGCGCAGCATTTGCGAGTTGTGTTGCAGAGATTAAGGGAGGAGAGGCTTTATGCAAAGTTCTCCAAGTGTGAGTTCTGGCTCGGTTCAGTGGCCTTCTTGGGACACGTGGTGTCCAGCGAGGGAATTCAGGTTGATCCGAAGAAGATAGAGGCGGTGCAGAGTTGGCCTAGACCGTCCTCAGCCACAGAGATTCGTAGTTTCCTTGGGTTGGCAGGCTATTATCGCCGGTTTGTTCAGGGTTTTTCCTCTATTGCATCGCCCTTGACCAAGTTGACTCAGAAGGGTGTCTCATTTGCATGGTCGGACGAGTGTGAGGAGAGCTTTCAGAAGCTCAAGAAGGCTTTGACCACAGCTCCAGTATTGGTTTTGCCATCAGCTTCAGGTTCATATACGGTATATTGCAATGCTTCCAGAGTCGGGATAGGTTGTGTTTTGATGCAGGAGGGTAGAGTTATTGCTTATGCTTCTCGTCAGTTGAAGCCCCATGAGCAGAACTACACCGTTCATGATTTGGAGCTAGTTGCTATAGTTCATGTATTGAAGATTTGGAGGCATTACTTGTATGGCGTATCCTGTGAGGTATTCACCGATCATCGCAGTCTTCAGCATTTGTTCAAGCAAAAGGATCTAAATTTGAGGCAGTGTAGATGGTTAGAGTTACTTAAGGATTATGACATTACTATTCTATATCACCCGGGGAAGGCCAACGTAGTGGCCGATGCTTTAAGCAGGAAGTCGGTGAGTATGGGGAGTTTAGCATACATTCCAGTTGAGGAGAGGCCATTTGCAGTTGAGGTTCAGGCCTTGGCCAATCGATTTGTGAGACTAGATATTTCAGAGCCCAGTCGGGTGTTGGCTTGTGTGGTTTCTCGGTCTTCCTTGTATGACAGTATCAGGGAGTGTCAGTATGATGATCCGCATTTGCTTGTCCTTAAGGACAGGGTTCAGCATGATGATGCCAGGGATGTGACCATTGGAGATGATGGTGTGTTGAGGATGCAGGGCCGGATTTGCGTGCCCAACGTGGATGGGCTTCGGGAGTTGATATTGGAGGAAGCGTATAGCTCGCGGTATTTCATTCATCCGGGTGCCGCGAAGATGTATCAGGATCTTAGACAACACTATTGGTGGCGGAGGATGAAGAGAGATATTGTGGAGTATGTAGCCCGGTGTCTTAATTCTCAGCAAGTGAAATATGAGCATCAGAGACCGGGTGGCTTACATCAGTAGATGGTTATTCCTGAGTGGAAGCGGGAGAGGATCACTATGGATTTTGTTACCGGACTCCCACGGAATCTGAAGAAATTTGATGCTATTTGGGTGATTGTAGACAGGCTGACCAAGTCCGCACACTTCATTTCGGTTTGTACTACTTATTCTTCAGAGCGGCTGGCAGAGATTTATATTCGGGAGATAGTTCGATTGCATGGTGTCCCAGTTTCCATCATATCAGATCGGGGCACTCAGTTCACCTCTCAGTTTTGGCAGGCTGTTCAGCCAGAGTTGGGTACTCAGGTACAGTTGAGCACAGCTTTTCACCCTCAGACGGACGGGCAGTCCGAGCGCACCATTCAGATACTGGAGGATATGTTACGTGCCTATGTTATTGATTTTGGAGGATCATGGGATCGGTTTCTACCGCTTGCAGAATTTGCCTACAACAATAGCTATCAGTCCAGCATTCAGATGGCACCGTATGAGGCCTTGTATGGGAGGCGGTGTAGATCTCCAGTTGGTTGGTTCGAGCCCGGGGAGGCTAGGTTGTTGGGGACAGATTTGGTTCACGAGGCACTGGAGAAGGTGAAGGTGATTCAGGAGAGACTCCGTATAGCGCAGTCGAGACAGAAGAGTTATGCGGACAGGAAGGTCCGTGATGTGTCCTATATGATTGGTGAGAAAGTCTTGCTGGAGGTTTCACCCACAAAGGGTGTTATGAGATTCGGGAAGAAAGGGAAGTTGAGTTCGCGGTTCATTGGGCCTTTTGAGTTACTTAGGAGAATCGGGGAGGTGGCTTATGAGCTTGCCTTGCCACCTAGCTTGTCGGGCGTGCATCCAATTTTTCATGTTTCTATGCTCCGGAAGTACATTGGGGACCCATCCCATGTTCTAGATTTCAATACAATTCAGCTGGAGGGTGACTTGACTTATGATGTAGAGCCATCAGCCATTTTGGATCGTCAGGTTCGAAAGTTGAGGTCAAAGGATGTTGCTTCGGTGAAAGTGTAGTGGAGAGGTCGGCCCGTGGAGGAGGCTACTTGGGAGACCGAGCGGGAGATGTGGAGCAGATACCCTCACCTGTTTGAGGCTTCAGGTATGTTTCCTGACTCGCTCGAGGACGAGCGTTCGTTTAAGTTGGGGAGGATGTGACGACCCAACCCATCATCACGTGAGTTACCGCCCCGTTTTCCCTATTTTCTATTTCTTTATGCTTCATTATCAGTGTTGGGTGTGAACGAGTTGATTTGGAGTGGTTCTAGAAGGAAATGAGACACTTAGTCTGTTTAAGGAAGGTTTGTTTTAGAAAAGTCAACCGGACGTTGACTTATGTGTTCGAGGGCTCGGATATGAATTCCGATGATTCGGTTAGCTTCGGGGGATGGTTTGTGACTTAGGAGTGTGACCAAAAGTGATTTTGGAGGTCCGGAGTAGAATTAGGCTTGAATTGGCAAAGTTAGAATTTTGGCGAATTCCGGTCGATAGGTGAGATTTTGATCCGAGGGTCGGAATGGAATTTCGAGAGTTGCAGTAGCTGTGTGTGCCTAATTTCAGGTCATTCAGAGGTGTTTTGGTTGGGTTTTTGATCGAATGCGTTTTTCGGAAGTTTTGGAAGAACTTAGGCTTGAATTCGATGAGAAATGATAGTTTTAGTGTTGTTTGAGGTGTTTTGATGATTGGGGCAAGTTTGAATAAGGCATTGGATCATGTTTGTGTTTTTGGTTGAGGTCTCGGGGGCCTCGGGGTGTTTTTGGATGGCTAACGGGGAGTTTTGGGCTTGTAATGTTGCAGAACATGTGCTGCTTCTGGTATTTTCGCTTCTGCGGAAAGGGGACCGCAGAAGCGGTACCGCAAAAGCGAGTTATGAGCCGCAAAAGCGGCAGGTATTGCAGGTGCGGAGTAGCAGACCGCATCTGCGGAGTCGCAGATGCGGAAGTTGAGCAGTTAAGGGGGATTCGCAGAAGCGAGACTTTGTCCGCAGAAGCGGAAGTCGCAGGAGCGCATATTCAACCGCAGAAGCGGTTTATTAACTGCAAAAGCGGGAGTCGCAGATGCGGCCATGGAGCCGCAGATGCGGAAATGTCTGAGCAGTGTTATTAAATTTCATCTTCGCGAAATTTCAAAGGGTTTCATAATTTCCACTTCGGACTTGGAGAATTTGGGCGAGTTGGAAGGGAGAAATCAAGGGACTTCATTGAGGTAAGAATTTCTGAGTCTAAAACACGATTTTATGGTACAAATACATGAATTAAGACTGAAAAATCAAGGAATTAAAGGTCAAAAATGGAGGTTAGGGCTTGAAACCTAAGAGAGCAAAAAATGGGAATTTGAGGGGTCATTTGGACTCCGATTTTGGTGTTCTTTATATGTATAGACATGTATAGACTCGTGGCGAGATAAGGAATCCGTTGATGGTAAAATTTACTGATTTTCGAGAAGTGGGCCCGGGGCTCGGGTTTTTGCTAATTTTGGGAATTTCACTATCTTTCGATTGTTTTCGATTGGGTATTGTCCCATTAGCATATTGTGATGTATTCGTTGTGGTTTTGATCAGATTCGGTACGCGAGGAGGTTAATTCGAAAGGCAAAGGCATAGCAAGCTAGGACTTTGGCCGGCTTGAGGTTAGTAATAAATATAAATGCTGTATTGAGGGTTTGAAACCCCGAATTTGCACAACGTAGTGCTATATTAGGTGACTTGCACGCCGGATAACAGGCGTGGGGTAGAGCACCGTCGGGGATTATCCCGCTTAATAAAATTACTACCTAATTGATTGTAGATTAGTAACATCCTTATTAAAATGGATTAATTGTCATAATTGGGCTTTGTGCCAACTACTTGAATCCTTCAGGGATTATTTTTACTAGTTTCTTACCATAATTATAAATATTGAACTCAGCCCTGGTATTTAATACTGTTTTGTAAACTCAGCCATTTTCCCCAAAGTAGAAACTAAATTAATATTTGTTTTAAATGAAGTTTGGGCTGAATATTTTTATGTTATTGTGCCCGTGGGGCTTATGTGATTTTGGACTGAGTATGGGATCGGGCTGCACGCCGCAGCGGAATGATATTGATATTGATATGAGGCCGAGGGCCTGTTTGATGCCACGATATGGCTTATTATTGCACTTGGGCCTAAGGGGCCCTCCGGAGTCTGCACACCCCCAGTGAGCGCCGTCGACGATAAATAAATGGAGCGGGCTGCACGCCGCAGCGGGTATTGGAGAGTACCGATTTATGTGTTGCATTGCATATTTAATTATCATTTATTCTTTATTCTGATGTGATAATTCTATAATTGTTTTCGATTACAAAGCACCACAATCTAAAACTGTCAAAAGAAATTGAACATGATTGTTGCAACTGTTCATTCCTGAATTTCACAATCATAGATGTCGTCACACGAGAAAAATAATAAATGGAAAGATAAATTAAATATCTATGGAAAAAATAACGATGTAGAGGGCGACTGAAAAGGAGGCTCGACCTACAGGGCGAGTGGTGGGCAGGGATTGAAAGGGGGAAATGGCGGCTGTCCGTGCACTTTCCGGAAATGACGGAAATATAGTCCAGTGCCGCGAAGGCGACAATGTCTTACGATCTTACGAGCGAAATTCTTGGGTCATCTCAATGGGTTCAGAAACCACACGTTTCTCTGGATCATCATAGCGTACTTCCACATATCCACTCAGAGGAAGGTGGCCTGGTTGTCCCCACACCCCCTTATCATGCGTGTCTGTGGGAGCAGTTTGTGCTAGCGTTTTGGCGACTATTTTACTGTATTATGCTACCGGTTCATGTTGTTGTGTTTATAGCTTCACTTTGTGCCTATTTAGGATTTCTTATTCTCAGACTGTATTTATGTTTAATACTTCTTGGGGTTGGAAGTACTCACATTACTCCCTGCACCTTGTGTGCAGATTCAGGCGCACCCACTGAGGCTGAGTGAGATCTTTCTCTGCCTAGCATCACATTCGGGAGATTCAAGGTAGCTGCAAATTGGCGTTCGCAGTCCTGATCTTCCTTCTATTTTATTTATTTTTTTTCCACATTTTTAGAGAAACATTTTGTAGTAGGTTAACACTCATGCATTAGAGGCTCAGACTTGTGACACCAGATTCTATGGGCTGAATAGTATATTACATTTTGGGTTTTCCGGATGTTAGAATTTATTTCAGGATTTTTCCCGTATTTAACTTGGTATTTTTAGTTGTGAAAACTTATTA
>NC_031992.1:1946895-1994636 GCF_001879085.1 Nicotiana attenuata
GTCCAATGGAGTTGATTTTGCTGCATTTCGCCTATCTGGATCCGCCAAGACTTGGTGGAGGGATTTTTGTTTAGCTAGACCAGCAGGGTCTCCAGCCTTGACATGGGATCAGTTTTCAGTGTTGTTTCTGGAGAAGTTTCTCCCTATCACACAGCGTGAGGACTATCGGAGGCAGTTCGAGCGTCTCCATCAGGGATCCATGTCAGTCACCCAGTATGAGACCAGGTTCATTGAGTTGGCTCGCCATGCTATTGTTATACTCCTCATTGAGAGGGAGAGAGTGAGACGGTTTATTGATGGACTCATTCAGCCTATTCGTCTCCAGATGGCTAGAGAGGCGGGGAGTGATATCACTTTTCAGGAGGCGGCCAATGTGGCCCGAAGGATTGAGATGGTATTATCGCAGGGGGTGGTCACGGGCGAGACAAGAGAGCCCGTCATTCCGGCAGATTCAGTGGTACCTCGTCTGGAGGTAGAGATTCATATGGTAGAGGCCATCCTCCAAGGCCCTTTCAGTCAGCTCTCCAGGTTTCTCACGGTGCATCAGGTGGCCGTGGTTCTCAGGCACATTATTTTGATCAGCAGGCATTCAGTGCACCGCCAGCTCCTATCAGCGTATCGCCACTTCTGAGTTTCCGTGGGGGTCATTCAGGTCACTAGGGTCAGCCTCAGTTTCCTTAGCCACAGCGTTCGGATGGATGTTATGAGTGTGGTGAGTATGGCCACATCAGGAGGGCTTGCTCGAGGTTGAAGGGTACTCAGTCGCAACAGCAGGGTCCTCGTCCTATGATTCAGGCACCAGATGCTCCACAGCCAGCCCAGCCAGCTAGAGGTGGGGGTAGAGGTACTAGAGGTGGAGGTAGAGGTCATAGAGGTGGAGCTCAGACCGCCAGGGGTGGAGGCCATCCAGCAGCAGATCGACCTAGAGATATGGTTCAGGGTGGTGGGGCCCAGCCCCGATGTTATGCTCTTCAGGCTAGGCCCGAGGCAGAGGCTTCAGATGCGGTTATTACAGGTACGGTTCTAGTTTGTGATAGAGATGCTTCAGTGTTTTTTGATCCGGGGTCTACGTATTCGTATGTGTCATCCTATTTTGCCCCTATTCGATCATGCCTAGTGATACATTGGGTATTCCTGTTTATGTGTCTACACCGGTGGGTGATTCCATTGTGGTCGATCGAGTCCATCGCTCTTGTGTTGTGGTGATTGGGGGTCTAGAGACTCGTGTAGATTTATTGCTTTTAGATATGGTCGACTTTGATATTATATTGGGGATGGACTGGTTATCACCCTGTCACGCTATCTTGGACTGCCATGCCAAGACTGTGACCTTAGCTTTACTGGGTATGCCTCGCTTAGAGTGGAGAGGGACTCCATGTCATTCTACCCGCAGTGTCATATCATATGTGAAGGCTCGGCGTATGGTCGAGAAGGGGTGTTTGGCTTATTTAGCTTATGTTCGGGATTCCAGTGCTGAGGTTCCCTCTATCGATTCTGTGCCCGTTGTTTGTGATTTCCCTGATGTTTTTCCTTCAGACCTGCCAGGTATGCCACCCGACAGGGATATAGATTTCTGCATCGATCTGGTTCCAGGCACTCAGCCCATTTCTGTTCCGCCATATCATATGGCCTCACCGGAGTTGAAGGAGTTAAAAGAACAGTTGCAGGATTTGCTTGAGAAGGGTTTCATTAGACCCAGTGTCTCACCTTGGGGTGCGCCGGTATTATTTGTCAAGAAGAAGGATGGGTCAATGAGAATGTGTATAGATTACCGACAATTGAACAAGGTAACGATCAAGAATAAGTATCCACTGCCGAGGATTGATGATTTGTTCGACCAGCTTCAGGGTGCCAGGGTATTTTCCAAGATTGACTTGCGATCTGGTTACCATCAGTTGAGGATTAAGGCATCCGATGTCCCTAAGACAGCTTTCCGTACTCGGTATGGGCATTGTGAGTTCTTGGTCATGTCATTTGGGTTGACCAATGCCCCAGCGGCGTTTATGGAGTTGATGAACCGAGTGTTCAGGCCATATTTGGACATGTTCGTGATAGTGTTCATTGATGATATATTGATATACTCCCGCAGCCAGGAGGAGCACGAGCAGCACCTCAGAGTGGTTCTTCAGACTCTGAGGGATAGTCGGTTATATGCTAAGTTCTCGAAGTGTGAATTCTGGTTGGGTTCAGTTACATTTCTGGGTCATGTTGTATCAGCGGAGGGTATTCAGGTGGACCCAAAGAAGATTGAGGCAGTCAAGAACTGGCCTAGACCAGCATCAGCTACAGAGATTCGGAGTTTCTTGGGGTTGGCAGGCTACTACAGACGGTTCGTGGAGGGATTTTCATCTATTGCATCCCTGATGACCAGATTGACCCAGAAGGGTGCCCAGTTCAGATGGTCGGATGAGTGCGAGGCGAGCTTTCAGAAGCTCAAGACAGCTCTGACCACGGCACCGGTGTTGGTTTAGCCCACAGGATCAGGGCCTTACACAGTTTATTGTGATGCTTCCCGTATTTGGCTTGGTGCGGTGTTGAGGCAGGATGGCAAGGTCATTGCCTATGCTTCGAGGCAGTTGAAGATTCATGAGAAGAACTATCCAGTGCATGATTTAGAGTTGGCAGCCATAGTTCACGCCTTGAAGATTTGGAGGCATTATCTCTATGGCGTGGCGTGTGTTCACTGATCACAAGAGTCTTCAGTACTTGTTCAAGCAAAAGGAGTTGAATTTGAGGCAGAGGAGATGGTTGGAGTTGTTGAAAGATTATGATGCCACCATTTTATATCATCCGGGGAAGACCAATGTGGTGGCCGATGCTTTGAGTAGGAAGTCAGCCAGTATGGGCAGCCTTGCTTATATTCCGGTCAGTTAGAGGCTGTTTGCTTTGGATTTTCAGGCTTTGGCCAATCGATTTGTGAGGCTGGATATTTCTGAGCCTAGCCGAGTATTAGCTTGCACGGTCGCTCGTTCTTCATTATTGGAGCGCATTCGTGATCGGCAGTTTGATGATCCCCATTTGTGTGTCCTTAGAGACACGGTGCCGCGAGGAGGTGCCAACCCACGTGATGCAGATCGTAAGGTTCGAGATGTAGCTTTCATGGTTGGTGAGCGGGTATTGCTCCGAGTGTCGCCTATGAAGGGCGTGATGAGATTTAGGAAGAAGGGCAAGCTTAGCCCTAGGTACATTGGTCTGTTTGAGATTCTTGATCGAGTGGGAGAGGTGGCTTATAGACTTGCATTGCCGCCTAGCTTATCAACCGTGCATCCAATTTTTCATGTACCATGCTTCGGAGGTATCACGGCGATCCAACCCACGTGTTAGACTTCAACAGTGTCCAGTTGGACAAGGATTTGTCCTATGAGGAGGAGCCGATAGCTATTCTAGACCGGCAGGTTCGTCAGTTGAGATCCAAGAGTTTTCCTTCTGTTCGTGTTCAGTGGAGAGGTCAGCCTCCTGAGGCATCGACCTGGGAGTCCGAGTCTGATATGCGGAGCCGTTATCCCCATCTTTTCCCCGACTCAGGTACTTCTTTCTTTTGTCCGTTCGAGGACGAACGGTTATTTTAGAGGTGGAGAATGTGACGACCCAAAGGGTCATCACCTGTTTTCTTATTCATTCCGTGCTTCCGAGGCCTTGAAAACCTCATTTGGGGTTGCCTCATTTTGCGTGCGCAGTCCGGGCGCATAGCCGAAAAGCTTAAATATGAATTCTGTGTGAAAAATGCTAAATATTGATATTAATATGAATATATTTGGCTTCGGTCAACATTTTGGGTAAACGGACCCGGACCCGTGATTTGACGGTCCCGGAGGGTCCGTAGGAAAATATGGGACTTGGGCGTATGCCCGGAATCGAATTCCGAGGTTCTAAGCCCGAGAAATGAATTTTTGAGTAAAATTGTTTTTCTGAAATTATTAAGGAAATTGGAAATGAAATTTGATTAAAAGACTGTGGTATCGGCCCTGTATTTTGGTTCCGGTGCCCGGTACAAGTCTTATATATGGTTTAAGCACTTTCTGTGAAGTTTGGTTGAAATTAGACGTCGTTTGACGTGTTTCGGACTTAAAACTCTAAATTTGAAAGTTTATGAAGTTTGAAGAAAAACTAGGGACTTTGAGGTATGATTCGTTGTTTTTGATGTTATTTTGGCGATTTGATCGCGCGAGTAAGTCCGTAGGATGTTATTGAGGTTGTGTGCATATTTGGTTTGGAACCCCGAGGGCTCGGGTGAGTTTTGGATAGGTGTCGGATTTCATTTCTCATTTTTGGAAAAATCTGGTATCAGCTGATCTGCAGGATTCGCATTTGCGAAGCCAGAGTTCGCAAATGCGAAGGCTGGTTTCGCAAATACGAAGCCAAACATCGCAAATGCGATGGTCACTGGTTCGCAGATGCGAGACCCCAATTCGCAAATGCGAAGGTCCCCTGGTTGGCCTGAGTTCGCAAATGCGAACAGTAATGTCGCATTTCCCAAGCCTGCAGGGTTCGCAATTGCGAACCCAACTTCGCATTTCCCATATCCGCAGCCCAGCAAATTTTATACTTAGTCGAATTTTAGACCATTTTTTACCCCACTTTCAAAATACAACTCCTTAGGCGATTTTTCAAGAACAAGTTTCATCCCAAATCATTTGTAAGTCGATTTTTACTTAACTCTTTCAATCATTAACATCATTTAACATGTTTTCAACTTAAAATCAATGATTTTCATGGGACAAATTGGGGGTTTTGGGTAGAACCTAGGTTTTCTATAAATTGGGGATTTGGACCTTAATTTGAGGTCCGATTTTAAAACAAATTGCATATTTGAGTTCGTGGGGGAATGGGTAACCGAGTTTTGGTTCGAACCTCGGGATTTGACCACGTGGGCCCGGGGGCGATTTTGGAATTTTTGGGAAAAACTTTGGAAAATTCATTTTTATGCATTCAAATTGATTCATTTAGTGTTTATTAATGTAATTAAGTAATTTGTGGCTAGATTCGAGCGGGTTGGAGGTGGAATTTCGGGGTAAAGCCACAGTTGAGGCTTGAGTTGAGTTCAAGGCATCGAGGTAAGTGTTTGATTTAACCCTAGCTTGAGGGAATAGGAGTTGAGTCTTATTTGATGCTTGTTAATTGTCGAGTACGATGTATAGGCATGGTGACGAGTATCTATACATTGGTGTCTAGCATGGATGTGAGTCCTTATTTTGCGAATAGTTTGGTTGTTGATATGCCTTCCATGCTTAATTGATGACTCCAATATGTTGTAAAGACCTTGTGAAAGAAATTGTGATCTTGAAACTTAGTGGAGCATTGGCTCAGGTTGAAATACAAATTGTGAAGATTTATGAGATAAGTAACTCTTTGGAGCATTGGCTCAAGTGATAATGTGAACTATGAGACGAAAGTGAAAGAAAGAAAAGAGTAATGATTTATTCCCTTGCCGGGATGTTGTTGGTTATTGATGTTGTACCCTTGCCGAGTCTTTAAATTGTTGTTGCGTACCCTTGCAAGGACTTCTATTCTTGTTGTATTATTTTCCCTTGCCCTTGTTTGTGATTGTTGATTGGGTGAGGAAGAGTGTTAAAGCACGAAGGGTGATGTCGTGCAGTGAATGATGTATATGGATCGGGTTGCACGCCGCAACAATGATATTTATGGATCGGGTTGCACGCCACAACAGTGTTGTTAAATATTGGGATCGGGTTGCGCGCCGCAACAATGATATTTATGGATCGGGTTGCACGCCACAACAGTGTTGTTAAATATTGGGATCGGGTTGCGCGCCGCAACAATCATTGATACTAGTGTGTATATTTTGGGTATTGGTTTCTTGTCCGCTGTAAATTCCAAGCTGCCCTTAGATTGTTATTCTGGATTTACTATTAATACTGTTATCTCCCCACAGCATGCTTCCCCCCCATATTGTTTACTTGTCTTGTATTTTCGATTCCGATGTATATATATAATTGTACAGGTTTTTGTGGTAGTCCAGTCTAGCCTCGTCACTACTTCGCCGGGGTTAGGCTAGACACTTACCAGCACATGGGGTCGGTTGTGCTGATGCTACACTCCGTGCTATTTGCACAGGTCCAGGTTTCGAGCAGCAGCAACAGCATTAGTACGGGAGCAGGCCTCTAGTCCGGTGAGACCCGAGGTAGCCTTGCAGGCGTCCGCAAGCCCGACGTCTCCCTTATTCTCTCTTTTTAGCCTGTTGCCTCATTGTATTCGAGACAAACAGCTTATGTTTTCTTTCAGACGTTTGTGTTTAGTATTTCTNCGAAGAAGAAGAAGAAGACATGACATTACATTATATTGCAGCAATTGTAGATAAATTGTAGAAAAATTGTAGATTGTTGTTTATTTATTTTTGAGCTTTTGTGTTTTTGTGTTAAAAGTTTTGATGGGAGCTTGTTATTCCACTTCGTCTGTTTTGGAGCTAACTTGTGCAGAGGAGAAGATGTTTTTTAAGTTATATATATTGTATACCTTTGAATTCAAGAAAGTATGGTTGTATTGTATTTAAAGAGGCGTGAATTTGGAGAATAGGTTGAATGTGAGGAATGAGTCAAATAAGACTCACAATGACTTATTTTCTACATTTAATC
Source organism: Nicotiana attenuata (assembly GCF_001879085.1). Classification (NCBI taxonomy): domain Eukaryota; kingdom Viridiplantae; phylum Streptophyta; class Magnoliopsida; order Solanales; family Solanaceae; genus Nicotiana; species Nicotiana attenuata. The sequence continues at coordinate 1,953,489 of NC_031992.1, forward strand.
TACAATAAAACTACATATCATTTGAAAAATTAATATGAAAATACAGAATTTCAATGTTTCTACAAATTATCTACAAACTGTTCATAACAGAATTTATCTTTATTTTCATGTATGTTCGTCTAGAACACTAAAGTTACTTGATATGCCAACATCTCCCGTTATAGAGGAATACAACTTATCTATAATTTTCTACAACTTTCACACATTATTTTCACCCAGTGAAATACAACTACAATAACATAAAACTTACATACAAATTTTATACAAAATTTATACAATATGTCTTTTGTATATTTTGTATCTGATTTATACATAGTAAAAATAATTTTCATACAACTAATTATATATTATACAACTTATCTACAAATTATCTACAATTTTTGTACATTATTTCTACTAAGTTATATACAACTATAATATAATACCACTTAAATATAATTTTTATCTAATGTTGTTCAACTTTTGTACAATAGTTAAATGAATAAAAGAAAAATAAATAAACAACAGAATACAATTTTTCTACAATTTATCTACAATTTCTGCAATATAATGTATGTCATGTCGTCGTCTTCTTCTTCTTCTTCTTCTTCTTCTTCTTCTTCTTCTTCTTCTTCTTCTTCGAGTTTCAATCCAAAATTCAGCCAAAACCAAGTCTAATATTCACCAAAACCCCTTAAAATTGAGATATAAACTCCAAACCATATTCTCAATTATTTGCAACAATACCCAATCCAACAAATAATGATTTTTGAAAACCCAAATTTGAATTCAAAGCTTCACAGCTTTTTAATGGCCGTCAATGGTGGAATTGCTGCTCTCTTTTCCTTTGCTTTGTATTACTGAAATTTGGACATAATTGTGTTTGATGTAAAAGAATTGTAGAAGATTTAGTCGTTTTTGATTTGTGAAATCAGAAAAAAGTTTGAAACACAGTGTATCAAAAAAGAAGAGACGCTAAATTTGAAACGAAACTGACGAAGAAGATTAATATGCATGATTTGCGTTGTGGAAGATCTGGAAGAATATTTAATCCCCCAATTTTAGCGCGCCTAAATAAGGAAGTCTACAACTACAATGATTCCTTATTTAATGCATATTCTATATTTTGTAGAATACTATTAGCACGAAGGGTAATATGCAAACTATAAACATATTTGGTAATATAGTTTCCTATATAGTATAGGAACGAAAATTTCCCTTGCTAGATTAGGCTCCTTTTGAGCGAGTTCCTAGCTCTTTTTTCATTATCTTTTTTCTCAACATAGAATAGAAAGGCCCAACTCGCATAATAAGTGACTAAGTACTTTATTCAAACTCATAACACAATGGTTTGATCTTCATCAATGATTAGGCCACCATCTTTCCACATTTCGGTTTTCAGGTTGTTGACAACAAATTTTAAAGTCCTGATATCTTTTTCTTGGAATTAGTCAATTAAGTGTTCAAAAAGAAAGATGAAAAGGAAAAAGAAAAGAAAATAAAACATCAGAAGGGCTCCAGCACATTTGTTTTTTTCCTCATTCCTTTCTCTTTCTTACTTGGTACCTCATTATTTTCTTTGTTTCTTCTTTCCTTCTTTTCCACTGCAGGTGGGGGGTGGGGGGTAGGTGGGAGGGGGACTACTGGCTCTTAATCTCATAACACTCGCAATGACACCTCAAGAAGCCTATCAACCACTTCTATAATGTTGAGAATGAAAGTATAATACTTTCCTGTTCATAGTCAACTCCCTGAATGAATAAGACTTGCTAAATCAACAGGATTTCCAGACCATTCTCTAGAGTTACTTTACTTTTTATCACTGCTTGGTCAAACAGTTAAAAGAAATGTTCTTCACTGAAATATAAATGAAAAATGATATGCTTAAGTACCCAATAAACTCATAACAAGAATTAGTCTTAGGTAATCCTCACCACATGAGCTAGCTTGTTAGGGTAGATTTCAGCCCAAGGTCCATTTTCCTTATATGGTATTAGAGCCAGACCCATTCAATTTTCGAGTTCATTACTTAAATGGTTTTTTCAACTATTCGAAATTATATATTAAAGTCATTTTTCTTTCGTTTGTAGCAACAAAGTCACTCAACTATTCATATAGCACTCAGAAGGTCACTCAATTAGATTTCTCAAATTTTTGATTACCATACCTATTTTGCCCTCTAAATTATTAATTTTTTTTTACTTTTTAATTATGTGAATGTTTATCTTTTTAATTTAAATGATGAACTTCCCTATAGAATAAATACATTTTATTTATAAAATAAAAAAATAGTATTTAAGCATATATAATGTTAGAATAATAACATATTGAGCATAAAAATAATTTAATTAGAACAATTTGTTCGCAATAAAAATTTTGATGTTAACAACAAAAACTCAAAAATTTATTTACACAATTGAGAGTGAAAAAAAATAATTTTTTTTTTATATTCTATGCACGTAATATAAAAATAATTATTTAAAATAAGGGTATTTTTATAATACAATTATATATTCTTGAAAATTATGCTAGATTATTTTACTATTCTGATATTATATACGCTAGAATATTAATTTTAAATTTTTAAAATAAAATTCATTTTCTCTATGGGTAAGTCCATAATGTCGATTAAAAAGAGAAAAATTATGATATTAAAAAAGTTATAAAAAGATAAAAGTTTAAAATTTAGAGGGCAAAATAGGTATTTGACAATCAAAAGTTTAAGAATTCTAGTTGAGTGACCTAAGTGACTTTTCTGTTACAAACAAAAGAAATATGACTTTACTGGATAATTTCGGATAATTGAGTGGTCATTTGAGTAATGGACTCTTCAATTCTCGATTTACTCAAAGTTTAGGCTCCATATTATGTTGTCCATGCTCTAGTTGATAGGTCTGGGCAGGCGGGGTGTATATTTGTCCCACATCGGTTGTGGCAGAATATCAGTAGATATTAACTCAGCAGCCAACAGTATCTTCGTCGACAAATTACAAAGTTCGTTGTCCTTGCAAACAGAAGTAAAAGCAGACATCTGCTTGAGTATGGACTAAAACACAATGCTTGATATTGAAACAGAAGGCCAAAAAATGAACTATTGACTCCTTTGGTAGTTTCATTTCACAAAACATTTTCCAATTGAGAGAAATATGGAATAAAATTCAAGAATGAACTTACATCTATATACACTGGAAATGTGATTACATTGAGAATAAAAGAAGTTCAGATTGTACAAATGTAACTAGAATTGTATGACAACTTTATCTTTCTTAGGTTGGAACTACTAATTCTGGTGTATGAAGGGAAAATGACTACAAGAAGATCAAGGCTTCACATCACTCCAAGTAGAATCACTGGCCGATGTTCTTAATAAGAGAGCCTGCGGGAATGTCTCTTTGATACAGGATGGTTATTAAAATTCGATCCCTGCATGTAACCACTTCTACTGCCAAATGAATTCGAGTCAAAAATGGCACCACCTCCTTCTAGTATTTTAAGTACCTGACAGTTTAGAAGACAAAATTAATAAATTTCTCACCATTTAAGTACACTTTCCCTGTATTGACAGCAATGTGAGAGGAAATATCCAGTCTGAACTCTAAAGAGGTACAATAGGCCTACTGAACGAAAAAGAATACACAAAACACACATCTCTAATAAATAACAAAAGAAGAAACGAAAACCTTTGAAATTGGAGGTCGCAGCTGAGGATCTTCCTGTAGACACATAAAAGCAGCATGACTCATCGCCTGTAGTTCATAAGGAAAGTTTTCAAGCGGGGATGAGGTCAAGTTGGAGTCCAGCAACTGATTTTTGAATGCTGAAAGATGATATGGTCCATTTCCAGCAGTAGGGGAAAGGCTTCCTGCAAGAAGGTGCTGACTTCTGTAGCATTGCAAGTCATTGGTTCTTCTACCAGTAATCAACTCCAATACCACCAAGCCAAAAGCATATACATCAACCTTCTCAGTGACTTTTCCATCATTGGAGTACTCTGGGGCAAGATACCTGAAAAACAATATGTCTTCCACCTTAACATAGAGAAGAATTTTTTAAAGAAGAAGGGAAAAAGAAAAAAAACTATAAGCAGCCTTATAGCTTGGGATCTCTGCTTATTAGATGTCTGCAAAACTAGGCTGCAAAGTTCTAGTCTATCAATAAAAATAACCAACAATTAGGGGAAGATTGAGATGTACATAGACAACTAGAAATTACAAAATTACCTTGAAGTTCTAATCAGATGTTCATCTTCAGAAGCTTCCCGTTCATTGTACAATCGTGCAAGCCCAAAATCAGCAACCTTAAATAAAGCAAACCATCTGATTAGGTTTTGTTCATTGCTTTTACAAAAGGATAACTGTGCTTGTCCATAACTCATGCAACTATAGACAGCTGAAGATCTCAAAAATTTAATAGCTTTTCTCATCCAAATGGCATATGCATGGATTTGGTTCATCTGATGTAAAAACATCTGCTGTACCTGACACTCAAAAGCTGGAAAGATAAACATGCTTCACAAGAACACCAGTAAAACTTACCAAAGGTTCAAAGTCGTGAGTTAAGAGAATGTTTTTAGGTCTGAGATCTCTGTGAACTATACATCCCACTCTGCAATCTTCATGAAGGTAACGTAAGCCTCTTGCTGTCCCAATAGCTATCTTAAGGCGTGAGCTCCAATCTAGAGCTGTTTCCTTTGTTCCTGCAAAATTTATTTGAACATTAAGGTGTTTCAAGTCCAGCACTGATTGAATTCCATATAAAAGCTGCACCATAGGTTGAATAGGAGATGAACTTTAAAGAGAAAATTGAACAGAAAATACCATGCAAATGAAAGTCCAAGGACTTGTTGCAAATAAACTCATATACTAATAGTCTCCTATTTCCCTGAATGCAGTAACCAACCAGCAGCACAACATTCCTATGCTGGGCACAGCTCAAAACTCGAACTTCTCTACGAAAATCAGCGTCTGCTTGAGATCCAATAAATTTTAGCTGTTTTACTGCAACAACCACTCCATCCCTTAAAACCCCTTTATGAACCAGTCCAAATCCACCTTCTGCTAGAAAATTTGTGCCTGAGAATCCATTTGTTGCTTCCTCTAGCTCTTCATAGCGAAATTGTTTCGGAGGCTTTCCAAAAGAAGGTGCTTTACATTGACAGAATGAACATAGAGGAGGAGGTATCGAGGAAGTTCGACCTAAAGAGACTGCTTCTCTGATGCTAGAGTTAAGATAGTCCCTGTCAGTGTCTCTATTGAACTTGCTTCCTTGGGTATTCAGGTTTTGGTTGTATTCAATAGAATTCTCGTGTTTATTTCCAGAAGTGACAGAGCGTGAGGTAATTTTGCAGTTTTCTACAGCTGAATTGTTGTCAGCAATAATACGGTTTTGCTGAATCCAAAGGATTGTTTTATGAGTATGACTTTGAGATTTAGGAACTGTTGACAGAGTTATTATCCTTTCACCAAATGAGTGCAGATCATTTACATGATCGCACACAGTTTGCTTGTGGACCGATGAAAACGTTTCTCTACTGAACCCTTCATACAGGGGATTCCGCTCATATAGGAGGAACGTGTCTGGATCAGTCAATGAATTCAGTAATGGAGTTCTCATATAGGATGTTCTTTGATCCTCGGGACTGCTCACTGGAGTAGAATGCTTCATTCTTTCATCCTGTATTTCTCTACTATCCTTAACAGGAGAGGAATTGGCAGAAAAGAAAGGGGTTTGAAGTTCCTCCGAACATCCTAGATTTAGCCTGAGAACTTTCGGTTTGGAACCCTTCATCACTACAATGTTGCAACGAAGTTCTTCCATGCAATGCTTAAGCTCTAACTTCAATTTTCTGTTGAACAAAATTGATAAAAGAAAAAGAACATGAGTCCATTTGATATCAAAACAGGGGAAAGAAAAAAGGAAAGAAAGCATATTGCCTTATGCACAGCAAAGAATGATGAGATAGTTCCATTTAAAACAGTAGAGATAAACTAGGAAGCAAGTAATAATCACAATTACAGTATACAATAAGGTACATGGAGAATCTATAGAAGTAAAATACACCTCCTATGTACATGTCTCAGTTAGAAATTAGAGGAGCAACAACATATGGCATATTGGATTACAGCTTTTTCCATAATCCAACAATGCATGCACAGGGGCGGAGCTAGCCCATGAGTTACGGGTTCGGCCGAACCTAGTAGCTTTGGTCCAAACTCTGTATTTGCCTTATGAAATACATTGAATATGTACTAATTATTGATATAGAACCTAGTAACTTAAAAGGAATAGAACTCTGAACCCATAACCTTCAAATCTTGACTCCGTGTGCATGCAAATCAACTTGAAGGTATTGGAAAACATCTATTCCGCGTAGGTAATAGAAATGAGGCAAGGAGAGAAAAAAGATATTTTAGGCAAACGATGCATAGAGAGAAAAAGGATATAACACATTTACATGCTATTACTTGTCCAAAATGACCCAGCTGACTGCATTGTTTTTTGCTTCAGCTGCCACCACACCAACAGACAAAGCTGAGACGACCTTAATTCGCACCCTGACCTACAAAAAAGAAGGTGATTTAAATTACAAACTTATTATTGTTATGTTTATTTGCAAGGTTAATATCGTTTTCAGACTACAGTCACTACAATTTCCTTCTTAATAAACATAAATCTTATTCTTTATCTTTTAACAATAAATATAATTACTTTTCTGCACACTTTCTCTTTCTTTTCTTTCAATTTCCCCAGTCCAGGAAAAATAAACATTGTAGTGCTAATGATTGATCAGCAAAATTATCATTGAGGTATCATACCTAAGTCAGCAGAAGTATAAAAGATTCCTTTGATATTTTATTACCTACCAGCCATTTCTTATGGAGAGCACATGCAACCCCTTATACATTATTAGCTTCAAGTACAACAGTTTACATTGGATCTTGACAAGCTTAGAATCTTCTTAAACCTTAAAAGAACTCAATCATATCAGACATTGAGATTGAAGGACCATTAATATTTGATTAACAACTGAATTTTATTTCTATCCACTACAGTGTAAAAGAAAATTATTTGTACAGTTAAATGTGCCTGGCTATGTTTAATCTACACATTTATCTGCAGTTGATTTCAACTTACAAGGAATTGCCATAATGTTTTTTTTATACCATAAGTAGATGAAAGTTAAACTCTTTATAGTGACTTTCTAACAGCTGAAATTACTTACTGTTACTTTTTACCACCGGTGACCAGAACGACATCGTTGCACACAGTAATTCAATCAAACAACAGACGGTTAAAACTTAAAAGTTAAAAGCAGTTCCCTACTAGTAAAGCAAATGTAATTACCAGAGTCGATAGAGGATAGCTAAAAAAGGATAAAAACAGAGGCACTTGAGTAATTTCAACTACTGGTAAAAAAAGGAATTAATTTTTACTTACATCTATGTGATCGTGAAATTGAAGAACCATCTGAGAACAAGTCTCCGTGATTTGTCCAATTCGATCATGCGAATTAGTCCTTTCATTACTCCGGCAGTCACCTCTCATCCTCGGAAATCCCCAAAATCTCCTTCTCTCTGTAAAAATCGTAAAAAAATAAGTGAAATTAAGAAATTAGAACGGTTTCATAAGCTTAACTTGCAAAAATTCATACACTAGTAAAATTACCGGTTTTCTCGTCGGCAAATACGGCGAGCAACGTAATGCAATCGCCGGCGCGAACAACGTGAGTGAGAGCCCAAGCTAGTGCAGTCTTAGTGATCACCTTCTCCGCCTTCACGGCGACAATCACTTTGTCGGTCAGATGAGGAGAAATGCCACGTGGCATCGACTGAGTCCGCCGTTCGGGTTTTGGCGGGAACATTGTATGACGTCAGATTCCGGCGACCGATGCGAAGCTAAGCTTCGGGAGAAGGAGAGAGAGAGTTTTGTTTTGAGTATTGAGCGGTTGGTTAACTACTTGTCGGGAGGGAGAGCTATGTGGTCTGTAGCATGGGGAGCTAAGAGGTGGGGAGTGATCGTGATTTGTGATATTAATAATGAAATGAATACTCGCTTAACTGTTAAGAAAGTGACTGTAAATTGGAATTAATTTCCATAAATGCGGCAAAATAAACCATATACTAAATAGAGGTAAGTTAATCTGCACTTGCAATAGATGTAAGGGACCTCATATTTTATAGTAATAAGTTTAACTTATATACATCAATAATGTAAATTAGATTATTTATTTATTTATTATAGAAGGTACCATTACAAATCTCACTTTCATGAAGAGTTACTTTGTACTTTTGGAGTAGACACATCAATACTCTTCGGACTAAGATGTTGACACCATCTATTTCTATTATTGGTTATCTTCACTACGGTCAAAATTTATGATTCGAGAGCTTATTTTTGTGACCCTTCTTCCGAAATTACAGGGTCATTTTGCCGAGTTCATTTGACATAATTTCTTCGGTGATAAGAAATTTTAACAATGTGTGTATATAAACTCTTTTATAGATACATACTTAAAATAATTTAGCTGATTAAAAATTTCTGAGTAAGAAGCGATTTATCCTTTAGTGGTCCTATTCAACGTGAATTCAAATTAGTTGGACCATCATATCTCTACTCATATAAAACGTATTTTAACTTTTCTTATTTATTAGAATCCACTTTCAGATTAAAGGGGGGGGGGGGGGGTAGGGTGGGGGGAGGAGGAACTAACAAAAGAAAATCTAGCTAAAGTTAAACGCTACGTAAAAATTGTGCTTTGTTCAAATTTCAAAAGAGTAGTATATGGATATATTTCTTAAGACGAAATACAGATGCATTTTTTACTACTTACCCAATTCTTGGGACATGATATCATTTTTCTTTCATGAGGGAATTAGTGTATTCCTCAGAGCTATTTAGTTGTAAGCTAATTCTAATTTCAGAGGTCTAATTAGTTGAAGTGGCAGCAACAGCTATGAATAAGAACTGTGTACAACTCATATTTCTAAGAATGAAATGTTTCGATGACCACTTCTATAATGACAGAACGTAATGTCAAGGTTTTGGTAACAGAAGCTTTTTTTTTTGTTTGTTTTTTTTTTTTTTTGAGAAAATACTTTAAACACATCAGACGTTGGTTTAATTTTTGAAGCAATCTCAAGAAGAAATTAAACTTAGCTATGCCAAGTTACCAAAATTGTTAAGTACGTATGACTACTATGTGGATTGATAAACTCATGTAAAAGAGAGTAGTAATTTATTACAATATGTTAAATTACATTAATATACTAGTACAATCAATATGTACAAGGTCCTATACGCATATACAAAGGAATCAAGAAAGCTCAGCGTAAACATAAACAGCCAAGCAAAACAGACTAATTGGGTGTGAGCTGCAGAAGTGCATGATAATGATGTATGGAAAATAATGTAGTGTTGGGATGCACAGATGAGGACTAGAGACTGAATACTTTATAGTGTACATTTGTATTTATGTAGAAATATTGATCAGCTTCAGCTTTCAGAGTAAGGGAAAACATGAGAAGCTGCCATTTGCATCGGCCCGCCACGTTGTTTTCAAGACAGGTCACACGAAAAATCATGTGATTACACTTATTACACCATCAATGCATCCATTCATTTTGTTACCTCATTATTACTCAATCAATTTCCTAATCTTAGAATATCGTCTTTACTATTTTTTCCTATTTATGTCATGAAAACTTTTGATTTCTAACGCATTTTGTTCGCATTATATACTAATTTCTCCTACATGTTTATCATTAGATTTCAACGCATATATTGAGATTTGAGAGGTTTTAATTAATCGAGGTAGATTCAAGATTTTAAGTTAGTAGGCGAAGAGTACTACTGCATCTACTGTTCTTTAGTGACGACAAGTATAAATATACAATAATTATAGTATATTTTTATGCGGGATACTCTCTCTGTTCCCGTTTATGTGAACATATTTCCTTTTTGGTCCGTTTCAAAAAGAATGACCTTTTCTGAATTTGGAAATAATTTTGCTTAAACTTTCAACTCTACCCTTAATAAAAAATATTTATAACCACACAAATACTCTGGACCCCCTTTTGACTTGTTTAGGACCACAAATTCTAAAAGTCTTCATTTTTTCTTAAAATTGTGTCTAGTCAAACAGGTTCACTTAAATTGGAACGGAGGAAGTAATAAATAAGAACTACTCAAACTAGTCCTGATTTCAATTACGATCTTAAAGTTTGCAGGTGTCCTCTACTAGGTATTTGTCCTAATTTTCTTATCATATTTGATTTTTCGATCTTGAAGGAAGTGCAACATATTTATCATAATTGATTTTACCTTTATAAAAAGGAAAAAAATATCTGGCTAGTCCTTTTTTTTTGGAGGAAAAGGTTTTGAATTTCTATAAATTGAGGATCCTTCATTGTGAATTTAGGAGCATCCACAATATAGCCATAAGGCGTTTGAGAGTCTTTGTTAGGAGAGAATTTGTGAGACAACTGCTAGCTTGCTACTTGTGTGTGTCTCTTTGTAAGGTTGCTCTCTCGTTATTTTGTACTCTCTTTATATGGTGGATTGCTCTTCTCCGCTTGTGGATGTAGGTCAATTGATCGAAACATTAAATATTTGTGTCTCTTTTGATGTATTTCTTTTTTATTATTTGATATTATCGTTGTTCAAGATTTGCTTTGTTAGCTTCCACATAACAACTAATTATTTCGATCCTAACATCCTCCATATTTCAAGAATCTATGGTCGAAAGTTAATTGTAAGATAAATTTCTTTAAGGCTTAGAAAGGCATCTTATGGTTTTAATAGCCAAGTTCCTCGTTACATTAACCCATGGGCCATAAATACTAGTATGAGTAATGTGATATCGTTCACATTCACATGGGGCAAGCTGGCTGGCCTGGCCATGAAAGGGTCAACACATGCAAGTGATAATAGCTCAGCCATTTCCCCAAGACTATGTACTTCAGAGTTAAATTTGGTTTTCTTCCCAATGCTATTGCCTCATTTCTGAGACACCACAGCCATTTCCATCAACCAATTGCACGCCCTGCAATTCCATGCCAACTAACTCTTTAAAGTTTTCATATGTATATACGAATTCCTAATATATATGGTGGTGAAAATATTCTTAAAATTTTGATATAACATCTCAAATAGGCTTTCACATGATAACCTCAATATTATTTTCATCTTTTTAATTATTTGTTCCTTTTTTTCAGTTAAGGTGAAAGTGTGTAAAGAATTTTTACATTATCAGATTATTCAAAATCTACTAAACATGGTTTTTAACAATAAGCATGAGTTGACAGCTTCTCATCATTGAGCGATGAGACGACAGAAGTCCCGAACAGATAAAATTGCAGTTATTAGTTTGATAGTGATCGAGCAACATTGCTCTTTTGAAAAAAGATGAGGACTATTTGAGCCACTATTTTATTTTCGGCCTTTAAACGATCTCTTCCTGTTTCCAAAATCTTTGCGTTTGCAATTAAACCATTATTCAGGAGCTTGCTTATAGAAGAGATTACTAAGATTTCTTGAGTTATTATAATCTTAATTTAAGCTGACACTTCAGGTTGTGTGTTTCAATTTAATTTTACCAAATTGACGCAGAAGCACATAAAACGTGAATTTATTGATTGTGTGGGAGTGGGAGTGGGTGCAGGACCTTAGTTATTCATGCCAAGAAATGCATTAGCTCCTACCTTATTCAAAATTATAATCCATGAAAAATTAACAATATTTAACATTAAATAGAAGATTATTGCTTTCTGGTTTTCAACGGACAAGGTTTGAATTATGTTATAGCCTTTTTGGCCAAGATGCAAAAATCAGCTTATTTTGAGAAGTTCTTTTTTCAAAAGTACTTTTGATGAGAAGCAGTTTGTGTTGGCCCAAGTAAAGCTTGTTTTGATGATTGACAAAGGAACTCAAGCATGAACCAGGTCCATACACGGTGTACATAGGTACACGGGCAGATTCGAGCACAAGGGATGCACGTGAAGGAGATAAGCTTAAGTTGTTATATCTCTTATCTCTTGAACGAAAATGTTGCATAAGTGATAAATAGAAGGACTCCTTACTCGAAGAGAACTCTATCCAAGATAAGGGAGGAGTTAGAAGTTGAAGATAACTAGAACTCTTCCACCAAGGAAGAGTATAGCATTAGAACTCTAGTTAAATCCTATTCTACTAACTCTATATATTTCAGGATGTTCTCATTTTACAGGTACGCACAAACGCTGAAGTTAAACGTGAGTTGAGAGCAAAATAACAAGGCATTTTGCAAGCAATTCGTGTGTTATTCAAGTGTGCAAACCTGAAGCTACATGAACCAGATAGAAGAACCAGTTCCAAGCGTTTGTCTTTTATTATAGTTTCATTATAGTAGGTCTTTTAAGTTGTACCTTTCAGCTTTATCTAGAAGCAATTGTACTAGGTACTCTGAGTGTTGTATTCAAGTTAGAGTTAACTTGAAGTTGTCGCAACAGCTAGAGGCTGGCTGCCACAAAGGGATTAGAGGTAATCCTTAGGTTTACAAAGAGTTTTGTAAAGGCTGTTTTGGCTTAGTGATTTAGTGAAGTGTTGGGGAAAATCCTACTGAGTAGTAGGTCGTGGTTTTTTCACCTTTTGAGCCGGGTATTTTCCACGTAAAAATACTTGTGTTCTTTACTTTCCGCATTTATTATTCCGCAACAGTGGTATAAGGAACACATAGAAGAACCAAATCCTTCAATAATCTGTGCACGTGAAAATTGGACACCACACAAATCACCCCCCCCCCCCCTGTATGACATTGAAGTATAAAACATCAATTGGTATCCGAGCGGGTCATCGTTGAAGAGTCTAACACCTTAGGAGAAGATCAAGATGAGTGCACCACCTAGAAACTGGGAAGGGCAATCCATTGCTAGCCCACCACTCTTTAATGTCCAGTACTACTCTTGGTGGAAAAACAGAATGAGAGATCACATTCAAGGAGAGGGCTATGAGCTATAGGACATTGTCACTGATGGTCCACTGGCTACCTTAAAGAAAAATACTAAAGGAGTAGATGTGCCAAAAACAAGAGTGGATTGCACTGCTGAGGACTTGAAGAAGTGGGAGAAGAATGCTAAAGCCAAGAAATAGCTTGTTTGTGGACTTGGTCCGGATGAGTACAACAGAATCCAAGGCTATGCCACTGCTAAGCAAATTTGGGATACATTGCAAGTGGCTCACGAAGGAACAACTCAGGTGAAGAGATCCAGAGGAACTCTACTGTACTCTCAGTATGAGAACTTTGCTATGAAGGAAGGAGAAACTATTCAAGAAATGTACACAATGTTCACTACACTGACAAATGAGCTAAAATCTCTTGAAAGGATTATTCCTGAAGAAGAAAGAGTCGAGAAGATACTAACTAGGGTTTTGCTTATCAGTTGGTAGAGCAAAATCACTACCATCCAGGAATCAAGAATATTGCCACTCTCTCACTGGATGAATTAATTGGAAATCTCACTGCTTATGAACTTAGGAGACAAACCATGAAGATTGATGTACCTAAGAATAAAAGGAGCTTGGCACTCAGAATCACTAAAGGTTCTGATCTGGAAGATGGTGAAATGGCTATGATCACCAAGGACTTCAAGAAGTACCTGATAAGAGGAAAGGGTTCTTCAAGAAGTGGAAGCTACAGAAAGTGAAAAGCTCCTAAGAAACAAACAATTGATGGCTGCTACAAGTGTGGAAAGACTGATGGTAGGCTATAATTTCGTGTTTTAGTCGCTTCTTGCACTCTAACTCACTGCACTTTACTTGTGTTGAGCTTTAATTGGTAGTGCTTTTGCACTTATTTTGTGTTTTATGCCTTGTAGGAGTGATTCCGAGTTATGTAGATGTTATGGAGCTAATTCGAGCTATTTGGAGCTTTGAAGTCTGAGTTAAAGTCCAAGGGATTAAGCCGGGATCACGTTCGGAGGTCGAGGACCAAGTGTGAATATCAAAAAGTGAGAAAACAAAAAATACTCTGAGAAAATTGCACTACCACGCCGTGAGCCTCATAGCGCTAGTGCAATTTTCCTGCAAAGTGAAAAAAAGTCAATACTCTATAAAATTTGAACACCCGCACCGCATGGGGCGCGACACAGCGTGGCGCGACGCGATAGTGCAAAATATGGCCAGAAATGATTTTGCAACATGTTTTGGAATTTCCCACAGGCACCGCATGGGGCGGGGCGGGGCGCGATTGCACAAAAATATTAGAGTGACTTCCTATTTTGGCTAAGAAAGGGTAGTTTCGTTCGAGATTATTTTGTGATGGCTTAAATACACCAGAAAACACCATTTTCGCAGACTTTTGACACATTTTCGACCTAAGGAGGCAAAGGAGGAGTTGGAAGTACACAAGTAGAATGATTTCATCATTCCTTCTCACTCAAGATCCAGGTTTGGATTGAATTTATGTTTTCCTATACTTTAGTTATATTTGTGAAGAACTTCTCCATGTCTATGGAGTAGTTCCTTTTAGGGTTTGATGTATTTGGTGTATTGATGATTGTTTCTGGGTTATAACTCTATTTTTATGTATTTGAATCGTGTTGGAAGATTTAATTGTTGCATATATATTCACTAGTTCTTGTAATCGAAAGAGGCATAACTTGTAATATCTTTGCATTATATTGTTGGTTGAGTTCATAGATTCTTTTAACTAATCGAAAGAGGCTACTTGCATCATTGATTAAACCTAGTTAGAAAAATAATCGAAAGAGGTTTTCCTAAAGACCGATCCACTATGCATAATTGCATATCTTCACAGTGCTTAAATTGGTTCATCTCGTGAGGTTAAGACTTAATCGAGAGAGGAGTTTTGCTGAACTTTTGAACTAATAATAGAGTGAATTCGAGAGACTCACATTGAAAGCGAATTATCTAGGGTTAGATCCCGAATGATTATCTTGCACCTATCCTGTCAAGACCCTATCTTTTTCCACTAATAACCTTAGTTGCTTATTCCTTGTTTCGATAGTCATTAGTCAATAGCTGTAGATTCTTAGTCAAATTTTATTATTAATCATATAAATCTCAACTGTTGATCCTCCTAGATAGAAATCAAGCTAGAAACTACGAGAATACTGTTTAAATCCAATCTCCGTAGATACGATATTATACTATACTATCTTTGATTAGCGAGCACAATTTAAGTGTGTGTTTTGCGCTCGTCAAATTTTGGCGCCGTTTGTGTATCAATGCACCAAAAACACCATTTTGAAACATCTTTTTACCTAGAGAAGATTGGAGAGCCACCCAAGGAAGAAGACTCAAGAATTCATCAAGATTTCAACCTACAATCGGTGCAATACGAGGGTTTGTATCAAATCATTAGAATTGATATTTTCTTTATTCTTAAACTTATTTGAGATATCTTACTCCATGGATATTGAGTAATTTCCATTTGAGTGTTGATAGATATGGTATTTCAATAACTTGATTTGGGATTCGATTCTTAATAATTGCTAGAATTAATTGATGGAGCTTTGATATGTATTGTGGAGTTATTTAGTATTTTGCTTAATTGAAAGAGGAGTTTGATACTGAATTTCTTCAAATCTTATGCTCTAGTTTAATTTCGTGATTCAAATAGGTAATCGAAAGAGCCTCTTGAGTTGGTAATTGAACTAGAAAATAGGCAATATTCATGAGAAGTTACCCTTTAGATCATACACATCATTTTATTGTTGCAATTGTTTACCATGCTTCAATTGAGTTAATTACTGAAATTAATATTTTATCGAAAGAGGAATATTAACTTCAAATGTAATCTGATAACCGGTTGAATTCGTAAGAATCAGTCATATTATAGAGTGAATTAACTCAAGAATTGGATCCCGAGTCAGTTATCATGCACCTATCTAGTCAATTACCCTTATTTTCCTCATTGATATTCCTTCGTGCTCACTTAATATCTTTAGTGATCAATTTTTATTTGCTTAAATTTTCGTAGTAATAAATATCAAATCAAGTGTTAATTTTCCTGGATAGTAATCAAATGGAGATTATTCAAACACTGTTTAATTCTAATCCCTGTGGAGACGATAATTAATCTATAATATCTTTGACTGAGAGCACAATTTTAGTGCGTGTTTTGCGCTCGTCAAATTTTGGCGTCGTTGCCAGGGAATTAGAAATCAATTGTCTTTGAAATAGTTTGTAGTGGTAATTCAGGAATTAGCGTTTATATTTTCTTTTCTTTCTTTTATTTTTAGTTTTGTTTAGTTAAATTCTCTTCAAGATTTCTTTTGTTGAAGAAATCATGAAGAAAATATTCTTGATATTGAACTCTAATGGTGTGACAATGGAACACAACCAGCCTAAGAAAACAGTTGCAGAGTTATCAGCTGAACATGGTCACAAGTCTGCTATTTGTTTTAAATATAGTGGAAATCATCTATGGGTTGGCTGTCAAGCAGGTAAGTATTCTTCCTATGGTTCATCTTTTGAACAGTCTCACTCTATTTCTAGTCCGTACAGGTATGAGGTTTCATATGGGAACAATCTTAACTTTGGTTGGGATGAATACTCTTATTATGACTGGAATAAAAACAAAGTGAGACAACCACTTCAAGAGCAGAATGGTAATTTAGAAGAGCTTATGTATAAGTTCATGAATAGAGTGGAAGAGAGACTTGCACAAGATGATGAAGTCATTAACAACCTAACAATGCAAGTGAGTCAAATAATAAGTACACTTTCAGAAAGCCCATTTCATTGTGATGGTGAATATATGGAGGAGATACCCTGTGAGAATGAGCCTACCCAAGAGGATGAGCATCCACAGAGACAGCTTTCCACTCTGCAAGTGGACTCTGATTTAATTGGAATGATTGAGGATGAGGTTTGGTTGATTGCGCAACAATAAAAGAAGAGTTCAAATCCCCATCCACCTTTCCACATTTACAATCTTTAGTAGAAGAGAATGAGGAACAAATGGTCTTGGACATACCACTAGAATATTCACATAAACTTTCTTCTTTGTTTTCTTATTCTAACCATGATCATATGGATTTTATTTTTTGAGATTTACAAGAATATGCATGGATTGATCTTGTGAAAGAATTCCGACACAAGTTGAGGATGATCCTACAAGAATAATTCACCACTCAAAATGAGGCCAAGAAAGAATGAAAAGAGCGGAGCTTGTAGATATCCGTAGAGGACTTTGGCCTGATGATCTCCATAGAGAATCCCAAGGAGCATAAACGAGGAATAAATTCAGAATTAGGGGTGAAGTTCATAAGTTCTCGGAAACGGAAAAAATTCAGGGGAGTTTTCTTTACCTTTTGCTTTTTATTTGTGTGCCATGGGGACATGCCACAATTTAAAGTGTGGGGCGGAGGATATAAATATGTAAATGTGTGTTTGTTTTCGTTTTTTTTTATTGAAATTTTTAAAGTAAAAAAAAATATATTTTGTTTTCCTTAGGTAGTGTAATAAATCTCCCTTGATTTTTCTTTGTGCCACGGTTCTTTTTCATGGGTATTGTTTGAACTGGGTGTAGTTAGTGTCACGACCCTAAAACGGACCCGGTCGTGATGACGCCTATCGTAAAACTAGGCCAGCCGACACAAACCCCAAATCAACCAGAAATTAATAATAAGTCATTTAAAGTCATTAGTTAGGAAAACAATTCCATAATATAAGTCAAAATAGACATGCAGAAACATAACACAGC
This sequence comes from Nicotiana attenuata, assembly GCF_001879085.1. Classification (NCBI taxonomy): domain Eukaryota; kingdom Viridiplantae; phylum Streptophyta; class Magnoliopsida; order Solanales; family Solanaceae; genus Nicotiana; species Nicotiana attenuata. The sequence continues at coordinate 1,971,172 of NC_031992.1, forward strand.
CCGACATCGGGGTGTCACCAGTCATGAGCAACTACAACTCGTCTCGGAATAAGAAAGGACAACATAGTCTAAACAAATGCTAACACAAAGCTAAATAAGATAGGAAGGAGAAGCACTAGGCTGCGAACGCCAAGCAGCTACCTAGTCAACTCCGAAGACCCGCTGGAAGGCTAATCAGCACTCGCTATCGCGACCCGAGACTCCTGGATCTGCACAAAAGGTGCAGGGAGTAATGTGAGTACGCCAATTCAGTAAGTAATAAAAGTAAAGGCAGTTGAGCAGTAAGATAACACGTAAACCACGTCATAACGCTACAACAAACAGTATAAGTCCAGAACAATGCAGTAAAGCAATAAAACTCGTAAAAAGACAACTTAGTTCAGTAAAACCTTTGAAAACATCTTTCAATAGTTCAAACGAGTGATGAAAACAGTGAGTAAAAGGATAGAAACGTAAATAGCCCCTTGGGCAAAACAAGTACCATAAACCGCCCCTCGGGCATAATATCAACAGAACCAGTCCCTCGGGCTACCTCACAATTACTCGTATCAGCCCCTCGGGCAACAACATGAAACAACAACAGCACCTCGGGCAATATCACATCACACACACTGGGTACCGGCGCTCACTGGGGGTGTACAGACTCCGGAGGGGCTCCTACAGCCCAAGCGCTATCACAAGCCATCTCGTGGCATAATAAATCAGGCCCTCGGCCTCTCATATATCACAATCAGTACAACTCGCTACGGCGCGCAGCCCGATCCCATGATATCCTCACAACATAGGCCCTCATCCTCACTCAGTCAGAACTCACTCAAGCCCCTCGGGCTAACAGTAAAACAGATACTCGGCTCAAAATATCATTTATAAAATTAAAAGGAGTAAATAAAATCCGAGTTATGAAATCATTGAAAGCATAGCATGACTGAGTGTAAATATTATCAAAACAGTGAGGAAACAGTAGTAAAAAGCCCCTAAGGGTCCGAACAGTCGGCACAAGGCCCCAAACACGGCATTTAGCCCCAAACATAGTAATACTTTGCAAAATATAATAATATCAAACAGTTTCCAATTAAATACGCGACTCAATAGTCGTACGGGATGGACCAAGTCACAATCCCCAACAGTGCACGACCCCACGCTCGTCATCTAGCGTGTGCGTCACCTCAAAATAGCACAACGATGTGAAATCTGGGGTTTCATACCCTCAGGGCAACATTTACAATCATTACTTACCTCAATCTGGTCCAAACTCTAGTCCGCGATGCCTTTACCTCTCGAATCAGCCTCAACTCGCACCCGAATCTATCCAAAATCAGAATCACAACATCAAAATAGGCTAAAGGAACAAAACCCACGTGAAAATAACCAAATTTACTCAAAAATCCCGAAATTGGCCAAACCCGACCCCCGATCCCACGTCTCCGATTTCGATAAAAATCACATCACTAGAATCCTTATCCTCCCACGAGTCTATACATATGAAGAACATCAAAATCGGACCCCAAATGGCCCCTCAAATTCCCAATTTACACTCTCCAATATCAAGCCCTATTTCCCCAAATTTAACCCTTATTTTCCATTAGTTTCAAGCCTAATTAGTGAAATAATGCCATAGAATCGAGTATTGAGTTCAAATATCTTACCTCCAAGTGTTTCCCTTCGGTTCCCTCTTCAACCCCTCTCAAAAAGCTTTAAACCCGGCGAACAATGGTGAGAAATGGCCTAACATTCGCGAAGATGGCTATTTAAACATTCTGCCCAGGGATTTAAATTCCTTAATCGCGATCGCGGAAGTAGCCTCGCGATATTGACTGACCTCATTTAACCCTACGCGATCGCGTAAATCTCCACGCGATCGCGAAGCACTGGCTTTGAAAACACACGTGATCGCGGCCTCTCCCACGCGATCGCATAGAACAACCTACTTACTCCTCACCGTCTCCTTCCCTTCTACGCAAACGCGACCCTGACCCCGTGTTCGCGAACAACAACTTCACAGCCAATTGCAATCGCGTCCTGACCTTTGCAATCGCGTAGAACAAATCTCACATCCGTCCAACTAGGCCTACGCGATCGCGGAACCTTCTACGCGATCGCGAAGAACAAAATGTCTGCAACAGAACTGAAGAAATCTGCAACTTTCAAAACAAAAATTTGATCCGTTTAATAACCCGAAACTCACCCGAGGCCCTCGGGACCTCAACCAAACATGCCAACACATACCATAACATCATTCAAACTTGTTCCCACCTTCGGAACGCTCAAAACAACATCAAAACATCAAATCATCATCGGATTCAAGCCTAAGAAATTCCAAAACTTCCAAATTCCGCTTTCGATTAAAAAGTCTATCAAACCTCGTCCGAATGACCTGAAATTTTGCACACACGTCACAAATGACACAACGGACCTACTCCAATTTCTGGAATTCCATTTCGACCCCGATATCAAAATCTCCACTACCAACCGGAAAACACCAAAATTCCAATTTCGCCAATTCAAGCCTAAATCTACGCCGGACCTCCTAAGCACATTCCGATCCTGCTCCTAAGTCCCAAATCACCTCACGGAGCCATCCGAATCATAAAAACCAAATTCCGAGGTCGTTTACTCGCAAGTCAACTTCCGGTTGACTTTTCCAACTAAAAGGCCAACTTAAGAGACTAAGTGTCTCATTTCTCTACAAAACCACTCCGAACCCAAACTAACCAACACGGTGCGATAAAATACAACTGAACAACATATAAAGAAGTAGAAATGGGGGAAACGGAGCGCTAACTCATAACTGGCCGGGTCATTACATCCTCCCCCTCTTAAACAAACGTTCAACCTCGAACGAGTCAAGAAACATACCTGAAGCCTCAAATAGGTGAGAATATCTGCTCTGCATCTCCTGCTCGGTCTCCCAGGTAGCCTCCTCCATGGGCTGACCTCTCCATTGCACTTTCACGGAAGCTATATCCTTTGATTTCAACTATCGAACCTGATGCTCCAAAATAGCCACTAGCTCCACATCATAAGTCAAATCATCATCTAACTGAACCGTGATGAAATCCAAAACATGAGACGGATCGCCAATATACTTCCGGAGTATAGAAACATGAAACACCTGGTGCACACTCGATAAGCTGGGTGGCAAAGCAAGCTCATAAGCCACCTCCCCAATCCTCCGAAGTACCTCAAAAGGCCCAATGAACCGAGGACTCAATTTACACTTCTTCCCAAATCTCATAACACTCTTCATGGGTGAAACCTTCAGTAGAACCTTCTCCCCAACCATGTAAGACACATCACGGACCTTCCTATTAGCCTAACTCTTTTGCCTCGACTGCACTGTACGAAGCCGCTCCTGGATCACCTTCACCTTGTCTAAAGCACCCTGCACCAAGTCTGTTCCCGAAAGCCTAGCCTCACCCGACTCAAACCAACCAACTGGAGATATACATCGTCTCCCATACCAAGCCTCATATGGAGCCATCTGAATACTCGACTGATAACTGTTGTTATAAGCAAACTCTGTGAGCAGTAGAAACTGATCCCATGAACCACCGAAATCAATGACACAAGCGCGCAACATGTCCTCCAATATCTGAATAGTGCGCTCAGACTGCCCGTCCGTCTGAGGGTGAAAAGCTGTGCTCATCTCGGCTTGAGTACCCAACTCTCTCTGCACGGCCTTCCAAGACTGCAAAGTGAACTAAGTGCCTCTATCTGACATGATGGAAGCTAGGACCCCATGCAAGTGAACAATCTCTCGGATATAGATCTCTGCCAACCGCTCTAATGAATAGGTAGTACAAACAGGAATGAAGTGCGCGGACTTGGTCAGCCGATCTACAATCACCCAAATAGCATCGAACTTCTTCAAAGTCCGTGGGAGCCCAACTACAAAGTCCATGGTGATCCGCTCCCACTTCCACTCTAGAATATCCATCTGCTGAAGCAAGCCACCCGGCTCTGATGCTCATATTTCACCTGCTGACAATTGAGACACCAAGCTAAAAATCCCACAATATCCTTCTTCATTCTCCTCCACCAATAATGTTGTCTCAGATCCTCATACATCTTCGCGGCACCCGGATGAATGGAATACCGCGAGCTATGGGCCTCCTCCAGAATCAACTCCCGAAGACCATCCACATTGGGCACACATATCCGGCCCTGTATCCTCAACACCCCATCATCACCAATGGTCACATCTCTGGCATCATCGTGCTGAACTTTGTCCTTAAGAACAAGCAAGTGAGGATCATCATACTAGCGCTCTCTAACGCGATCAAACAAGGAAGACCGAGAAACCACACACGCTAAGACCCGACTGGGCTTCGAAATATCCAACCTCACAAACCGATTGGCCAAGGCCTGACCATCAACTGCGAGAGGTCTCTCCCCAATAGGAATATATGCCAAACTACCCATACTCACCGCCTTCCTACTCAAAGCATCGGCCACTACATTGGCCTTCCCCGGATGGTACAAGATAGTAATATCATAGTCCTTTAGCAGCTCCAACCATCTCTGCTGTCTCAAATTGAGATCCTTCTACTTGAACAAGTGCTGGAGGCTACGATGATCAGTAAAAACCTCGCAAGACACACCATACAAATAATGCCTCCAAATCTTCAACGCGTGAACAATGGCAGCCAACTCTAGATCATGAACAGGGTAGTTCTTCTCATGGGGCTTCAACTGACGAGAAGCATAAGCAATAACTCTACCCTCCTGCGTCAACACACACCCAATACCCACTCTCGAAGCATCACAATAGACTGTATATGAACCTGAAGTTGATGGCAAAACTAACACTGGAGCTGTGGTCAAGGCAGTCTTGAGCTTCTAAAAGCTCGCCTTACACTCATCCGACCACCTGAAAGGCCCACCCTTTTGACTCAACTTGGTCAAGGGTGATGCAATAGATGAAAATCCCCAAACGAACCGACGGTAATAACCCGCCAAACCAAGAAAACTGCGAATCTCTGTGGCTGAGGACGGTCTGGGCCAACTCTGAACCGCCTCTATCTTCTTCGGCTCAACCTGAATACCCTCACTGGACACCACGTGCCCCAAGAAAGCCACTGAACTGAGCCAAAACTCACATTTGGAGAACTTGCATAAAGCTTCTCCTCCCTCAATCTCCGCAACACAACTCTCAAATGCTCCGCTTGTTCCTCCTGACTACGCCAGTATACCAGAATATCATCAATGAGAAAAATAACGAACGAGTCGAGATAAGGCCGGAACACGCAGTTCATCAAATGCATAAACGCTGCTGGGGCATTGGTCAGCCCAAAAGACATAACAAGGAACTCATAATGACCATATCGGGTCCTGAAAGCTGTCTTAAGAATATCCGAGTCCCTGATCTTCAACTGGTGTTAACCTGAGCGGAGATCAATCTTGGAGAACACCCTCGCTCCCTGAAGCTGGTCAAATAAATCGTCGATACGAGGCAAAGGATACTTGTTTTTGACTGTGACCTTGTTAAACTGCCTGTACTCAATGCATATCCTCATAGTGCCATCCTTCTTCTTCACAAATAGAACAGGCGCACCCCACGGCGACACACTAGGCTGAATGAACCCCTAATCAAGGAGTTCCTGAAGCTGCTCCTTCAACTCCTTCAACTTCGCTGGTGCCATACGATACGGTGGAATAGAAATAGGCTTAGTGCCCGGCACCAGATCAATACCAAAATTAATATCCCTGTCCGGCGGCATGCCCGACAGGTCTACAGGAAACACATCGGGAAAATCCCTCACTACTGGAACAGAATCAATGGTAGGAGTCTCTGCACTGACATCCCTCACAAAGGCTAAGTATGAAAGACAACCTTTCCCAACCATCCGCTGGGCCTTCAAGAACGAAATCACCATACTGTGGACAAAATCAGTTGAACCTCGCCACTCAATCCGTGGCACACCTGGCATCGCCAACGTCACTGTCTTAGCATGACAGTCCAATATAGCACGACATGGAGATAGCCAATCTATGCCCAATATCACATCAAAGTCCACCATACAAAGCAACAAAAGGTCCATTCGTGTCTCTAGACCCCCAATAGTCACCACACACGATCGCTACATACGGTCCAAAATGATAGTATCGCCCACCGGAGTAGATACACGAACAGATGAAACAAGAGACTCACGGGGCATATCCAAATAACGGGCAAAATATGATGACACATAGGAAAAAGTGGTGCCAGGATCAAATAACACAGAGGCATCTCTGTGGCAGACTGAGACAATACCTGTAACAACAGCATCTGAAGCAATAGCATCAGGTCTAGCTGGAAGTGCATAGAAACGGGCCTGACCGCCGCCTGATCGACCTCCCCCTCTGGGGCGACCCTAGTTGACTGTCCTCCACCCATAGCTGGCTGGGCGGGTGGTGAAGTAACTGGTGCTGAAGTCGAGGGCTAACTCCTCTGCTGAGATGGACCCCCAAGATGACGAGGACACTGCCTCCACATATGCCCCAACTCCCCACACTCATAACAACTCTCTGGTGCTAGAGACGAGAACTGAAGGGAACCCCTAGCACCGGGATGACTAGCAAAAGAACCTGGCACATAAGAGCCCTGAACTGACGGAACACATGATGAACTCTGGGCTAGAAGGACACTGAGTGAGGAATGACCCTGATGAGAACTGTGAGAACCATGGACCGATGATGCTCCACGATAACCTGAGCGAGCTGACTGGGCATGCCTGAATGGGCGGCCTCTGCCGTGCTGAAACTGGCCCCCATGATGAGTATCACTGAATCTACCCTGACAACGAGGCCTCTTAGCCTCCCTCTCGAACCTCTCCTGACCATGAACCATCTCAATCTGTCGAGCTATGTCAACAACCTCATCAAAGGTAGCACCAGATACTCTCTTTCTGGTCATAAGTAACCGAAGCTGATAACCGAGGCCATTTATAAACCTCCTGATCCTCTCTCAATCTGTGGGAACCAACCAGACCGCATGACGAGCCAACTCGGAGAACCGCATCTCATACTGTGAAACAGATCTGTCACCTTGATGAAGCTGCTCGAACTGCCTGTGCAGCTCCTCTCGGCGAGACTCAGGTACAAACATCTCTAGGAAGAGAATGGAGAACTGCTGCCAAGCAAGGGGCACTGCGTCAATCGGCCTACGCCTCTCGTAAGCCTCCCACCATCTAAGTGCAGCCCCTGAAAACTGGAAAGTAGTGAACGAGACCCCACTAGTCTCCAAAATACCCGCAGTCCGAAGCATCCTCTGACACTTGTCCAAGAAACCCTGGGCATCCTCGCCCTCTACACCACTGAAAGTCGGAGGCTGGAGTCTCACAAACCTCTCCAATCTGGGCTGCTCGTCCTCTAGCATAACCGGAGCTACATAACCCTGAGCAGCGGCAACCGGCTGGGCTGGAGGTGCCCCCTGTGTCTGAAGTCCCTGCACGACCTGCTCAGGTGTGCGAGCGGCGGGAGTCTGAGTGCCTCCCCCGGCCTGAGAAGTAGCTGCGGCTGTAGTAACTGAGACCGCCTGAGCTAGGCCAGTGCACACTGATAGGATCTGGGCATGGCCTCCTGAAGGCCTGGAATCACAATAGGCACAGCCGGTGCTGCTGGAGCATCCACAGCTGGGACCTGATCCTGAACTGGGGTAGCTGGTGGATCTGCAGGTGCTGCCCTAGCTGCTGTGCGGGCCACACCCCTGCCCCTACCACGGCCTCGACTGCGTCCTCGGATTCTAGTGGCCCCAGTTGGGGGTACTGGTGGTCCTCCATCCTGACCGGTAGCGCGTGTCTTCACCATCTGTGAGAGAATAGAATAATAGAAGTTTAGTACTAGAATCAACAAATTCGCACGACAGGAATTCAAGAATACGAAGTTTTCTTAAAGGTTCTACAGCCTCCCGAGGATAAATACAGACGTCTCTGTACCGATCCGTGAGACTCTACTAAACCTGTTCATGACTCGTGAGACCTATGTAACCTAGGCTCTGATACCAACTTGTCACGACCCTAAAACGGACCCGGTCGTGATGGCGCCTATCGTGAAACTAGGCCACCCGACAAAAACCCCAAACCAACCAGAAATTCATAATAAGTCATTAAAGTCATTAATTAGCAAAAAAATTCCATAATATAAGTCAAAATAGACAATGCGGAAACATAACACAGCCCAACATTGGGGTGTCCAGTCATGAGCAACTACAACTCGTCTCGGAATAAGAAAGGACAACATAGTCTGAACAAATGCTAACACAAAGCTAAATAAGATAGGAGGGAGAAGCACTGGGCTGCGAACACCAAGCAACTACCTAGTCAACTCTGGAGACCCGCTGGAAGGCTAATCAGCACTCGCTATCGCGACCCGAGACTCCTGGATCTGCACACAAGGTGCAGGGAGTAATGTGAGTACGCCAACACAGTAAGTAATAAAAGTAATGGCAGCTGAGCAGTAAGAAAACACGTAAACCACGTCATAACGCTACAACAAACAGTATAAGTCCAGAACAATGCAGTAAAGCAATAAAACTCGTAAAAAGACAACTCAGTTTAGTAAAACCTTTTAAAACATCTTTCAATAGTTCAAACGAGTGATGAAAACAGTAAGTAAAAGGATAAAAATGTAAATAGCCCCTTGGGCAAAACAAGTACCATAACCGCCCCTCGGGCATAATATCAACAAAACCAGCCCCTCGGGCTACCTCACAATCACTCGTATCAGCCCCTCGGGCAACAACATGAAACAACAATAGCCCCTCGGGCAATATCACATCACACACACTGGGTACCGGCGCTCACTGGGGGTGTACAGACTCCGGAGGGGCTCCTACAGCCCAAGCGCTATCACAAGCCATCTCGTGGCATAATAAATCAGGCCGTCGGCCTCTCATATATCACAATCACTACAACTCGCTGCAGCGCGCAGCCCGATCCCATGATATCCTCACAACATAGGCCCTCGGCCTCACTCAGTCTGAACTCACTCAAGCCCCTCGGGCTAACAGTAAAACAGATACTCAGCTCAAAACATCGTTTATAAAATCAAAAGGAGTAAACAAAATCCGAGTTATGAAATCATTGAAAGCATAGCATGACTGAGTGTAAATATTATCAAAACAGTGAGGAAACAGTAGTAAAAAGCCCCTAAGGGTCCGAACAGTCGGCACAAGGCCCCAAACACGGCATTTAGCCCCAAACATAGTAATACTTTGCAAAATATAATAATATCAAACAGTTTCCAATTAAATACGCGACTCAATAGTCGTATAGGATGGACCAAGTAACAATCTCCAATAGTGCACGACCACACGCTCGTCATCTAGCGTGTGCGTCACCTCAAAATAACACAACGATGTGAAATCCGGGGTTTCATACCCTCAGGACAACATTTACAATCATTACTTACCTCAATCCGGTCCAAACTCTAGCACGCGATGCCTTTGCCTCTCGAATCGGCCTCAACTCGCCCCGAATCTATCCAAAATCAGAATTAGGCTAAAGGAACAAAACCCACGCGAACAAATAAATTTACTCAAAAATCCCGAAATTGGCCAAACCCGACCCCCAGGCCCACGTCTCAGATTTCGATAAAAATCACACCAATAGAATCCTTATCCTCCCATGAGTCTATACATATCGAGAACATCAAAATCGGACCTCAAATGGCCCCTCAAATTCCCAATTTACACTCTCCAATATCAAGCCCTATTTCTCCAAATTTAACCCTTATTTTCCATTAATTTCAAGCCTAATCAGTGAAATAATGCCATAGAATCGAGTATTGAGTTCAAAAACTTACCTCCAAGTGTTTCCCTTCGATTCCCTCTTCAATCCCTCTCAAAAAGCTTCAAACTCGGCCAACAATGGTGAGAAATGGCCTAAAATTCACGAAGATGGCTATTTAAACATTCTGCCCAGGGATTTAAATTCCTTAATCGCGATCGTGGAAGTAGCCTCGCAATCGCGAAGCACAAATATTGACTGACCTCATTTAACCCTACGCGGTCGCGTAAACCTCCACGCGATCACGAAGCACTGGCTTTGCAAACCCACGCGATCGCGGCCTCTCCCACGCGATCGCATAGAACAACCTGCTTACTCCTCACCGACTTCTTCCCTTCTACGCGAACGCGACCCTGACCCCGCATTCGCGAACAAAAACTTCATAGCCGATCGCGATCGCGTCCTGACCTTTGCGATCGTGTATAATAAATCTCACTTCTGCCCAACTAGGCCTACGCGATCGCGAAGAATGAAATGTCTGCAACAGGACTGAAGAAAATCTGCAACTTTCAAAACAAAAATTTGATCCGTTTAACAACCCGAAACTCACCCGAGGCCCTCGGGACCTCAACCAAACATGCCAACACATCCCATAACATCATTCAAACTTGTTCCCACCTTCGGAACGCTCAAAACAACATCAAAACATCAAATCATCATCGGATTCAAGCCTAAGAAATTCCAAAACTTCCAAATTCCACTTTCGATCAAAAAGTCTATCAAACCTCGTCCGAATGACCTGGAATTTTGCACACACGTCACAAATGACACAACGTACCTACTCCAATTTTCGGAATTCCATTCCGACCCCGATATCAAAATCTCCACTACCAACCGGAAAATGCCAAAATTTCAATTTCGCTAATTCAAGGCTAAATCTACCCCAGACCTCCAAAACACATTCCGATCACGCTCCTAAGTCCCAAATCACCTCACAAAGCTATCCGAATCATAAAAACCAAATTCCGAGGTCGTTTACTCACACGTCAACTTCCGATTGACTTTTCCTACTAATTGGCCAACTTAAGAGACTAAGTGTCTCATTTCTCTACAAAACCACTCGAACCCAAACTAACCAACACAATGCGATGAAATACAGCTGAACAACATATAAAAAAGAAGAAATGGGGGAAACGGAGCGGTAACTCATGAAACGACTGGCCGGGTCGTTACAATTAGTTTTTACCTTTTTTAGGAGTAGGAGATCTTGTGCTGTGATTTTAAATGAAAGCGATATCTCTTGAATTTATTATGCTAAAGAATAATAAGTGCTTCATTTGTGACGCTTATGCTCAGTTTTGTACTCTTGTGTAAGTACCTTAAATTGTATGATCTTAACTTTGCTTAACTGCTTTGACTAGAGTGCCTTGATGAGTCCGATCATGAGCGAGTTATGTGCCCCCCGTGTGTAAGTTTTTGTGTTATTCTGTGTATTGCATTTTGATGTCTAGAACTTGACCATGTATATGCAAAGCGATATAGTAGTTTTATTCAGTCTTGGAAGTGATATAGGTATTTTTTTGTTGAGCCAATTATATGCTTTTACCCAGCTAATTGTTATGTATCTGTGTTAACCCCTTTGTGCCTGTAATCCCGTTTCTTTGGCAACCACATTGCAAGCTTTACCCATTTGTTTGAATTGACCATCTATTTGAATCTTTCACCTATCGTGAGCACTTGAATTTATTATGAACTTTGTAAAAGTAAAAGTGTGAGATGTTGGTTTGGCTTTTGAGTGGAACTATTGAAATAAGGAGAAATATGCATTGTTTTAAAAAAGTAAGAGCCACTTGAATCTAAAAAGAAAATGAAAAAAAAGTAGTTGTATTATTGTAAAAAAAATATTCATTGATAGTGGTAACTCTTGATGTATTTGTGCTTAAAGAAGTTGGGAGTTGACGTATATTGATGTGAAGGTGGAGTTATGGGTTGACATAAGTGGGGGGTTTTGAATGGTTAAAATGTATGCATTAAAATGCTTAGGGAGGTGTAGTCACGCTTATATCCAAATGTATCCTACCCATCCCGCAGCTTACATTACAACCAAATAAAGTCCTACTTCATCCTTGACGGAATGAGCTCAATTAGTAGAGTAGTACATTAACGGCAAGCTTATGGTACGCCTTTTGTGGCACATGAATGTTACTTCTGAGAGTGAGTGAATTCTTTTCTATCTTGAGTTCCTAATTGTTCATAAACTTTATTATATGTGGAACTACCCTCTATTGTTGTGTGAGGGCACTTGATTCACGAATTAAAGGTAATGTCGTTAACCTCTGTGTTAGAGTAAGTGAGCAGGTTGTGAAAATTGTGTGGTGTTGTTGAGTCAACTCTTGAGGCAAGGATGTTACGTTATTGTGCTTAATCTGTTCGATTATTCTTGGTGTGATGAGTTAAGAGAGTTGTTTAAAAAGGTCGTGTCTATGCAAAGTGTTGTTTGATTGCTCGAGGACGAGCAATGGTTTAAGTGTGGGGGTGTTGGTTCCTACTCCTAAAAGAAATTAAAAACTAACTACACTCGGTTTAAACAAAACCCTTAGAAAAGAACCCCGGCACAAAAAAAAACCAAGGGGAAATTATTACACTACCAAAGGAAAATAATATATATATATTTAACTTTAAAAATTTCAATCAAAAGAAGTAAAACACACACAATAATAAAAACACACACCCATTTACATATTTACACATTTACATATTTACATCCCCCTGGTTCTGTTGCCGGGACCTGAACCCGGGTCTCTTGGGTGAGGGCCGAGTATCCTGACCAACTAGCAACCAAACTAAACTTCACATAGACACGACCTTTTTAAAAAACTCTCCTAACTCATCACACCAAGAATAATCAAAACAGATTAAGCAAAATACTGTAACATCCTCGCTTCAAGAGTTGACTCAAAAGCACCACACATTTTTCATAAGCCGCTCACTTACTCTAACATAGAGGTCAACGACATTACCTTCCCTTCGTGAATCAAGTGCCCTCACACAATAATAGAGAGTAGTTCCACAAATAATAAAGCTTAAGAACAATTAGGAACTCAAGATAGAAAGAATTCACTCACTCTCAGAAGTAACATTCATGTGCCACAAAAGACGTACCATAAGCTTGCCGTTAATGTACTACTCTACTAATTGAGCTCATTCCGTCAAGGACCAAGTAGGACTTTATTTGGTTGTAATGTATGCTGCGGGATGGGTAGGATACATTTGGATATAAGCGTGACTACACCTCCCTAAGCACTTTAATACATACAATTTAACCATTCAAAGTCCCCCACTTATGTCAACCCATAACTCCACCTTCACATCAATATACGTCAACTCCCAACTACTTTAAGCACAAATACATCAAGAGTTACCACCATCAATGAATATTTTTTTTTTACAACAATACAACTACTTTTTTTTTATTTTCTTTTTCAATTCAAGTGGCTCTTACTTTTTTAAAACAATGCACCTTTCTCCTTATTTCAATAGTTCCACTCAAAAGCAAAACCATCACCTCACACTTTAACTTTTACAAAGTTCATAACAAATTCAAGTGCTCATGATAGGTGAAAGATTCAAATAGATGGTCAATTCAAAAAAAATGGGTAAAGCTTGTAATGTGGTTGCCAAAGAAACGAGATTACAGGCACAAAGAGGTTAACACAGATACATAACAATTAGCTGGGTAAAAGCATATAACTGGCTCAACAAAGAGACTCCTATATCATTTCCAAGACTGAATAAAACTACTATTTCGCTTTGCAAATACATGAGGCAGGTTCTAGACATCAAATGCAGTGCACAGAATACACAAATCCTCACACACACTTGACACATAACTCACTCAGGATCGGACTAATCAAGACACTCTAGTCAAAGCAGTTAAGCAAAGTTAAGATCATACAATTTAAGGTGCTTATACAAGAATAAAAAATTGAGCATAAGCGTCACAACTAAAGCACTTATTATTCTCTAGGCATAGTAAAGTCAAGAGATATTGCTTTCATTTCAAATCATAGCACAAGGTTTCCTACTCCTAAAAAAATTAAAAACTAACTACACCTGGTTCAAACAAAACCCTTGGAAAAGAACTGGCGATTCCGTCAAAAACCCTATCCGCTCCCACTGATAACCTTAGTTGCTTATTCCTTGTTTCGATATTCATTGGTCAATAGCTGTAGATTCTTAGTCAAACTTAATTATTAATCATATAAATCTCAACTTTGATCCTCCTGGATAACAATCAAGCTAGAAACTACGAGAATACTGTTTAAATCCAATCTCTGTGGATACGATATTATACTATACTATCAGTGATTAGCGAGTATAATTTAAGTTTGTGTTTTGCGCTCGTCAAATTTTGGCACCGTTGTCGGGAATTGGCAATCAGTAGTGTTTGAAATAGTTTGTAGTGCTAATTCAGGAATTAGCTTTTCTTTTCTTTCTTTTATTTTTAGTTTAGTTTAGTGAACTTCTCCTCAAGATTTATTTTGTTGAAGAAATGTTGAACAAAATATTCTTGATATTGAACTCTAAATGATGTGAAGATGGAGCATAACCAGCCTAAGAAAACAGTTGTAGAGTTAGCAACTGAACATTATCACGAGTCTGCTATTTTTTTTTTAAATGTGGTGGAAATCATCTATGGGTTACTGTCAAGCAGGTAAGTTGTCACGACCCAAAACTCAACCCGTCGTGATGGCGCCTATCGTGGAACTAGGACAGCCTCAACTCAACAACAATAAGTTTGAAAACATTTAACGGAAGCTTTTAACAATTAAGGAAACCGTTTGAACATAAGAAATTCCAAGATAAGATACTATTCAGCCCAAAACCAGGGTGTCACTGAGTGCATGAGCATCTAGGGAAATACATAGTCTATTACATTGTCTAAAGAAGCAACTGAAATACAACTGGAGAATAAGACAGCCAAGGCTTGCGAACGTCGTGCAGATACCTCAATAATCTCCAAAGCCTGAGGCCTCGATCAACAACCGCCACTAGGTCCAAAAGTGCCTGAATCTGGACACACGGTGCAGGGGGTAACGTGAGTACACCAACTCAGGAAGTAACGAGTCCAAAATGGACTGAATGGTAGTGACGAACTAAACCCCAACAGATATAATAGAAACAACATACAGAAAACGTATGTATGCTTTCAGTTAATTAGACAGCTCAAAGTAATAAGGTAAATACAGATCTGAACAGTTTAAAAGATATAACTCAACTGTCTCTACATGCCAATGCACCGACTGTATGAAATGCACAGTGTACTTTCACTCTCAAGTGTTCAACACTCGGTACTGAATATAGCCATCCGACCCAGGGAAATCCATCCCGGAACATACTCATCACCGACTCTAAGTCACCCGGTACCGAGGAACAAGGGTAATCTAACCCTATGGAGAATTCCATCTCCAGATATCAATACTTCGGACAAATCCATGTCCAGGGAAATCCATCCCTCAATAATACCATCCGCGCCCACTGTGGGTGTGCAGACTCCGGAGGGGCTCCTAAGGCCCAAGCGCTATCATAATCAATATAACTGTTGTGGCGTGCAACCCGACCCCATAACTGTCACTCATAATTAGGCTCTCGGCCTCACTCAGTCATTAACCTCTCCAGTCTCACCATGGGCTCTCAACGTCATGAAAATAACCCGGAACAATGATATGATGAATCAATAATTAACCGAGACTGAGATATGATATAGAAATACATGATCATGACTGAGTATGGAATATAAACCAAAAACTAGAGAGATGAAAGCAAGAAACGACCGCTAAAGGTCCAAACAATGCCGGCAGAAAGCCTAACCATGATATCTAGCATGATTTACAGCTCAACTACGTTATCACATGATGAAAACATGGATATCAACAGGGTAGAGTCCCTAAACGGTGCCATGGAATCACCCAGGCCACAATTCTCACGGTGCACGCCCGCCCGCCCGTCATTTGGCATGTGCGTCACCTCAGTACCAATCACATAAGACATAGTTCGGGGTTTCGAACCCTCAGAACCAAGTTTGAAAGCATTACTTACCTTAACCAAGCCAAAATCCTACTTCGCGACACCTTTGCCTCTCAAATTGGCCTCCAAACGTCCTGAATCTAGTCACAAGCAATACAATGCAATTAATATAGGCCAAGGAACCAATTCCAAAAGAAGAACTACTTAATTGGACAAAAAATCCCGAAATCGACTCAAACCGGGCCCCCAGCCCACGTCTCAGAATCTGACAAAAGTCATATAACTAGAAAGCCCATTCACTCACAAGTCTACCCATACCAATTTCATGAAAATCCGACATCATTTGGTCCCTCAAATCCCCAAATTACTCTCTCCAAAATTCTAAGCCCTAATCCCTTATTTCACTTCAAAAATCCTACTAATTAGATGGGAAATCAACGGGAAAACACCATTGTTAATGATAATAGGGCTCAAGAAACTTACCTCAGTGAATATCCTTGAATCCCCTTCAAAAATCACTCCAAAAGCTCAAAAGTCCGAGTTGGAAATGGTGGAAATGAGCAAAAATTCGCGAAGTCTTGAATTTATACCTTCTGCCCAGGCTTTTCGAACCTGCGGCCCAAAATGCGCACCTGCGGTGCCGCTTCTTCGCAAAAACCTCCGTATATACGGAAAATCACTTAAATCCCTGGGACCGCATCTGCGATCATCGCAGTTGTGGAAACAACCTCGCACCTGCGCATCCCCTCTCGCACCTGTGCTTTCCTGCTCGCATCTGCGCCTCTCGCAGGTGCGGGAAACACTTCGCACCTGCGGCTCCTGCTCAAGTCCCTTGTGGCCGCTTTTTCGGCTCCTTATCCGCTCTTGCAACCTCGCACCTACGGTTCCCACTCCGCAGGTGCGGAAACACCAGCAGCAGCAGCTTCAGCTGCATTTTTCCAATTCCAAACTCTCTGTTATCCATCCGAAATCATCCTGAGCCCCTCGGGACCTCAACCAAACATACCAACAAGTCATATATCAACATACAGACTTAGTCGAGCCTTCAAATCACTCAAAACAACATCAAACCACCTAATCACCCTCAGATTCAAGCCTAAGAACTTAAACTTTCGAATTCCACAAACGATGCCGAAACCTATCAAACCACATCCAAATGACCTCAAATTTTGCACACAAGTCAGAAATGGCACCACGAACCTACTCCAACTTCCAAAAATCCAATCTGACCCCGATATCAAATTTCCACTGCCGACCAAAATCGCCAAAATTCTAACTTTCGCCAATTCAAGCCTAATTCTACCACGGGCCTCCAAATCACATTCCGGACGCGCTCCTAAGTCCAAAATCACCTAACGGAGCTAACGGAACCATGAAAATTCACATCCGAGATCGTTTACTCATAAGTCAACATCCGGTCAACTTTCCCAACTTAAGCATTCACAAAAGAGACTTAAGTGTCTCAATTCACTCCAAGACCACTCCGGACCCGAACCAACTGACCCGGTACGACATAATACAGCTGAAGAACACAAATAAAGCAGAAAAATGGGGGAACAGGGCTGCAACTATCGAAACAACCGGCCGGGTCGTTACATCCTCCCCCTCTTAAACAAACTTTCGTCCTCGAACGGGTCTAGAAACATACCTGGAGCCATAAATAGGTGTGGATATCTGCTCCGCATCTCCCGCTTGGTCTCCCAAGTAGCCTCCTCTACGGGCTGACCTCTCCACTGCACTTTCACTGAAGCTATATCCTTTGATCTCAACTTTCGGATATGCCGTTCCAAAATAGCCACTTGCTCCACATCATAAGTCAAATAACCATCCAACTGAACCGTGCTGGAATCCAAAACATGAGACGTATCGCCGATATACTTTCGGAGCATAAAAACATGGAATACTGGATGCAAACCAGACAAGCTAGGTGGCAAAGCAAGCTCATAAGCCACCTCCCCATAAGGGTGGGTATCGGTTGGTTCGGTTCAGCTGTGAATGTTATTGGGTCGTCACATAGGTTATCAGTTTATAAATATACTAAACCGATAACCGAACCGATAAGATATCGGTTAGTCAATTATCGATCCTTATCGGTTCGGTTATCGGTTTACCCGATAAGAATAAAGACTATCCAAAAAGTTCATGTTTTTATCATAGAAATCGTGATCATACTGTTAAGAGAAAGGAATTGAATTTTTGCTCTAAAGAAAAGAGGGATTAAATTTCAACTTAGAAAATAAAACTTTCTTTGCATTTGAAAATCTCAATAAATGATCTCAATTTTCAAAGTTATAAGTTAATAGGAGTAAGGGATAAACAATTCAACAATCTAATCTTACTAACTATCTCACTGCGGGCGGGCATAATTCACAGGAAAATAATAAAATCCTAATCTTATAAATACTAAAGAATCAGTGCAACAAAAGAAACAAATAGAAAAACTAAAAATCTGAACAATTAATTCTCTAAAGTTTAAAACTAAAAATCTTAACTAAAAAATTAAAATGAGGAATTCAGAAAAGTTTAAACTTACTCTAAGGATTAATGGCAGAAGATAAAGAGTAACTACCGAGAGAATTGAGAGAATGAGAGAATGAAGCCATAAGGTCGTTTTGTATACTTAGTGGGTATAATTTTGTTAAAGCTTATTGAGCTATCGGTTAAACCGTTAATAAAATTGGGCAACAGACCCGAACCGATAACCCATTAGTCAAATAACATTAAACCGTTATCGAACTATTTACCCAATAACCCAATACCGATAACCCAATAGTATTTTATCGATTCAGGCTATCGGTTATACCCAATATATGCCCAGCCCTACCTCCCCAATCCTCCGAAGCACCTCAAACGGACCAATAAACCGAGGATTCAACTTGCCCTTCTTTCCAAACCTCATAACACCCTTCATGGGTGAAAACATCAACAAAACCTTCTCCCCAACCATGTAAGACACATCACCGACCTTTCTGTCAGCATAACTCTTCTGTCTCAACTGCACCGTGCGAAGCTGCTCATGAATCAATTTCACCTTGTCCAATGCATCCTGAACCAAGTCTATTCCCAAAAGCCTAGCCTCACACGGCTCAAACCAACCCACTGGAGATCTACACCGGCTCCCATATAAAGCCTCATATGGAGCCATCTGAATACTCGACTGATAACTGTTGTTGTAAGTAAACTCCGTGAGCGGCCGAAACTGGTCCCATGAATCCCCAAAATCAATGACATAAGCGCGCAACATGTACTCCAAAATCTGAATAGTGCGCTCAGACTGCCCGTTCGTCTGAGGGTGAAATGCTGTGCTTGACTCAACCTGAGTGCCCAACTCTCGCTGCACGGCCTTCCAAAACTGCAATGTAAATTGCGTGCCTCTGTCTGAAATGATAGAAACTGGAACTCCATGAAGGCGAACAATCTCTCTGATGTAAATCACAGCCAACCGCTCTGAAGAATAGGTAGTACATATAGGAATAAAGTGCGCGGACATGGGTCAGCTGATCCACAATCACCCAAATAGCATCGAACTTCCTCAATGTCCGTGGGAGCCCAACTACGAAATCCATGGTGATCCGCTCCCACTTCCACTGTGGAATCTCTATCTGCTGAAGCAAGCCACTGGTCTATGATGCTCGTATTTCACTTGCTGACAGTTGAGACACCGAGCTACAAACCCAACTATATCTTTCTTCATCCTCCTCCACCAATAGTGCTGTCTAAAATCCTGGTACATCTTCGCGGCACCTGGATGGATGGAATACCGCGAACTATGGGCCTCCTCCAGAATTAACTCCCAAAGCCCATCTACATTGGGCACACATATCCGGCCCTGCATCCTCAATACCCTATCATCTCCAATAGCCACATCTCTGGTGTCATCATGCAGAACGTTGTCCTTGAGGACAAGCAAATGAGGATCATCATACTGGCGCTCTCTGATACGATCAAACAAGGAAGACCGAGAAACCACACAAGCTATGACGCGACTGGGCTCCGAAATAATCCAATCTCAGAAACCGATTGGCCAAAGCCTGAACATCAACTGCAAGAGGTCTCTCCCTAACAGGCAGGAATGCAAGACTACCAATACTCACTGCCTTCCTACTCAAGGCATCGGCCACCACATTGGCCTTTCCCGGATGGTACAAAATGGTAATATCATAGTCCTTTAGCAGCTCCAACTATCTCCGCTGCCTCAAATTGAAATCCTTCTATTTGAACAAGTGCTGGAGGTTACGATGATCAGTAAACATCTCACAAGACACACCATAGAGATAGTGCCTCCAAATCTTCAACGCGTGAACAATGGCAGCCAACCCCAAATCATGAACAGGGTAGTTCTTCTCATTGGGCTTCAACTGACGAGAAGCATAAGCAATCACTCTACCCCCTAAATCAAAACACACCCGATACCGATCTGAGAAGCATCACATTATACTGAATATGAACCAGAAGCTGATGGCAGAACCAACACTGGGCTGTGGTCAAGGCAGTCTTGAGCTTCTGAAAGCTCGGCTCACACTCATCCAACCACCTGAAAGGAGCACCCTTTTGGGTCAATTTGGTCAAGGGTGATGCAATAGATGAGAAACCCTGAACGAGACGACGGTAATAACCCGCCAACCCAAGAAAGCTATGAATCTCTGTGGCTGAGGACGGTCTGGGCCTACTATGAACTGCCTCTAACTTCTTCGGATCCACCTGAATACCCTTACTAGACACCACGTGCCCCAAGAACGCCACTGAACTGAGCCAAAACTCACACTTGGAGAACTTAGCATAAAGCTTCTCCTCCCTTAACCGCTATAAAGCAATCCTTAAATACTGGGCATGCTCCTCCTGGATACGAGAGTACACCAGGATATCATCAATGAATACAATAACAAACGAGTCGAGATAAGGCTGGAACACACTCTTCATTAAATGCATGAACGATGCTGGGGCATTGGTCAGCCCAAAAGGCATCACAAGGAACTCATAATGACCATATCGGGTCCTGAAAGCTGTCTTAGGAATGTCCAAGTCCTTAATCTTCAACTGGTGATACCCTGACCTCAAATCAATCTTGGAGAACACCCTCGCTCCCTGAAGCTGGTCAAATAAATCATCAATACGAGGTAAGGGACACTTGTTCTTGATTGTGACTTTGTTCAATTGCTTGTAATCAATGCACATTCTCATGGTGCCATCCTTCTTCTTCACAAATAGAACTGGTGCACCCAAGGTGATACACTAGGCCAAATAAACCCCTTATCAAGGAGTTCCTGAAGTTGTTCCTTCAATTCCTTTAACTCTACCGGTGCTATACGATACGGTGGATATATATGGGCTGAGTGCCCGGCACCAAATCAATACAGAAGTCAATATCCCTGTTCGTCGGCATGCCTGGTAGGTCTGCAGGAAACACATTCGAAAAATTCCTCACTACCGGAACCGAATCCATAGTAGGAGTCTCTACACTGACATCCCTCACAAAAGCCAGAGAAGAAAGACAACCCTTCCCAATAATCCGCTAGGCCTTCTAGAATCAAATCACTCTACTACGAACATAATCCGACAAACCTCGCCACTCAATCTGTGGCAGTCCCGGCATAGCCAACGTCAGCGTCTTAGCGTGATAGTCCAGAATAGCATGACACGGAGACAACCAATCCATGCCCTATTTCACATCAAACTCAACCATACTAAGCAGCAATAGATCCACTCCAGTTTCTAGTCCCCCAATAGTCACTACACATGACCGATATACACGGTCCATAATAATAGTATCGCCCACCGGTATAGATACATGAACAGACGAAATAAGAAACTCGCAGGGCGTATCCAAATAATGAGAAAAATATGACGACACATATGAAAAAGTGGAACCAGGATCAAATAATACAGAGGCATCCCTGTGGCAAACTGAGATAATATCTGTGATCACAGCATCTGAAGCGATATCATCTGGTCTGGCAAGGAGTGCATAGAAACGGGCCTAACCGCCACCTGATCGGCCTCCCCCTCTAGGGCGACCCCTAGCTAACTGACCTCCACACCGAGCTGGCTGGGCGGGTGGTGAAGTAACTGGCGCTGAAGTCGAAGGCTATCTCCTCTACTGGGATGAAATTCCCGTAAGGCGGGGACATAACCTCTTGATATGACCCAAATCTCCACACTTAAAGCAACCTCTACCGGCCACAGGCAATGGGGATTGAAGGGAGCCCTAAGCACCGGGATACCCACTAGAAAGACCAGGCATAGATGAACCCTGAGCTGATGGTGCATGAGACGAACTCTAAGCTGAAAGGGCATTGGGAGATGAGTGGCCCTAATGAGAACTGTGAGAACCATGGCCAGATGATGCGCCACGGTGAGTTGGACGAGCCGTCTGAGCATGCTTGAAAGGACGGCCCCTACCGTGGTGAAACTGACCTCCCGAAGGAACACCACCAAAACTACCGGATCCACGAGGCCTCTTGGCCTCTCTGTCTACTTGCTCCTGGCGGCGAACCGACTCTATATCCCGAGAAATGTCAATAACCTTGTCAAAAGAAGCACCAGACACTCTCTTGCTAGTCAGAAGAATTCGCAGCTAATATGTGAGGCCATCAATGAACCTCCTGATACTCTCCCTATCTGTGGGAACCAACCAGATAGCATGACGGGCCAACTCAGAGAATCTCATCTCATACTGCATCACAGTCATACCATCCTGACGCAACTGCTCATACTGCCTGCGCAGCTCCTCTCTGCGGGACTGCGACACATACTTCTCCAGGAAGAGAATACAGAACTGCTGCCATGTAAAGGGCATTGCACCAACCGGCCTACGCCTCTCATAAGCCTCCCACCAAGTGAAGGCAGCTCCAGAGAACTGAAAAGTAGTGAACGATACCCCACTGGTCTCCAAAATACCTGCTGTACGGAGAATCCTCTAACACTTATCCAAGAAACCCTGGGCATCCTCGCCCTTTGCACCACTGAAAGTCGGAGACTGAAGTCTACCAAACCTCTCCAATCTACGCTGCTTTTCATCAGACATGGCTGGAACAACATAGTCCTGAGCAGCTGCAACCGGCTGGGCAAGTGGTGCCCCCGGTGTCGGAAGTCCCTAAACAACCTGCTCGGGTGTGCGGGTGTCACACCTCCTTTTTCTTACTACACCCCGTGAAGGGTATAATAAAAGGGAGTTTTTCCAATTAAAGGACAGTCGAAACGGGATTCGTTTATTAAGAGATTCAGAGTCGCCACTTGGGAGATTTATGGTGTCCCAAGTCACCGGTTTGAATCCCGAATCGAGGAAAAGGTTTGACTCTGTTTAACAGTCGTGAACCAGAAATCCGGGTAAGGAATTCTGTTAACCCGAGAGAAGGGGTTAGGCACTCCCGAGTTCCGTGGTTCTAACACGGTCGCTCAACTGTAATATTTGGCTAAATTCTGGTTTTAATACATGTCATCCTATGGTGTAATTTTAAAAAAAATTTGTTTAACCGCTTTTAATTAGTTTTTATGAAAGTGAACGCCGTTTAAGAGCGCATTTTTGGATCACGTCACATGAAATGCACCCGGATCCTGGACACCTCTTATTCAAAGTTTTGGGATTTGGATTTGGGTCGCATAAAATGCACACCCGTAGTCAAGAAGGTAATATTATTAAAAAGCGCGCCTAAAGTGGCTAGCGTCTTGTTAACTTTGCGGGAGGCCATGAAAATTCGCTAAATGGCACGTCCCGAATTTTTATTAATAAAG
>NC_031992.1:1994656-2134522 GCF_001879085.1 Nicotiana attenuata
CGGACGCAGCAAGGCTACCTCGGTGTCTCTGGACTGAAGTCAGCTCCCAAATCTTCTATTGTTGTCCAAAAGCTGCTCCGGCACCGTGATCTGTGCAAAAAGATGCACAGAGTGTAGCATCAGCACAACCGACCCCATGTGCTGGTAAGTGCCTGGCCTAACCCCGGCGAAGTAGTAACGAGGCTAGACCGGACTACCAAACAAACCTGTGCAGTTCAATATATATGTGTGCAATATAAAGGTATACGGAAATAAACCAGTTAAGGGGGGAGGGGGAGCATGCTGTAGGGGCTGTAACAGTTCAGGTATAAAATCAATAATTAAGGAATGAAACAGTACAACTACAATATCAACGAGAGTAGGAAATGAACAGTTGCACGGCACCATCCTTCGTGCTTTTACTCTCATTCTCACCCAAACAATCATATAAAATGCACGGCATCACCCTTCGTGCTTTACCTCACAAAATGATGGCACGGAATGATCCTTCGTGCATAAACACTCATATCATGGCACGGAATGTTCCTTCGTGCATTAGTATTCATATCACAATCGTGCACGGCATCACCCTTCGTGCTTTATCACTCGTCCTCACCCAAACAACAATCACAAACAATGGGGCGAGGGAATAGACAAACAAAATAGGAATCCCGGCAAGGGAACAATAACAACAATTTCAATATCCCGGCAAGGGAGAAAAGTCTACCAAACAGCAAAACATCCCGGCAAGGGAATAACCAATAACTCATTAGCTTTCTTTCATTTCTTACTTCACATCTCACTTTATCACTTGAGCCAATGCTCCCAA
Source organism: Nicotiana attenuata (assembly GCF_001879085.1). Classification (NCBI taxonomy): domain Eukaryota; kingdom Viridiplantae; phylum Streptophyta; class Magnoliopsida; order Solanales; family Solanaceae; genus Nicotiana; species Nicotiana attenuata. Next base: position 1,995,465 of record NC_031992.1, read on the forward strand.
GAATTTTATAATCTCAGATACCCTTTCAATTCGTATCACAACCAAGCCAAAACACCACGAAAATCAAATGATTATAATGTTTTTCATATGTTCTTTGCAATATATAGAAATCCTCAATTAATCATGGAATTCACAACAAAATCATGATAATCACCCTTTAAGGACTCACGGTCATGCTAGACACCAATGTATAGATACTCGTCACCATGCCTATACATCGTACTCGATCAATTAGCAAATAGCAAACAAGACTCAACTCCTATTCCCTCAAGCTAGGGTTAAACCAAACACTTACCTCAACTTTCACAGCTAAGTCAATCCACAACGACCGCCTTCCCTCTCGAATTCGGCTCCAACTCAATCAAATCTATGAAATAACGACTTTACAACATTAATATAAGTTAAACAAATCAAACCCAATGCCTAAATATAGTTTTCTAAGCTTTCTTCCCAAAATTCCAAAAGTCGACCCCGGGCCCGCTTGGTCAAAACCCGAGGTTCGAACCAATTTCATATCACCCATTCCCCCACGAGCCCGAATATACAATTTGTTTTCAAATCCGACCCCAAAATGAGGTCTAAATCAAAGAAAATTGAAAAGCCCTAATTCTACCCAATTTCCACCCTAATCTATGTGATTTAAGCTTAGAAATTCACTAATTAATGAAAGAAAATGAAGGAAATGAGTGGGGATTTACTAACCCAGTTGGTCTTGAAGAATGGGGGCTTCAATGGACTCCTAGAGCTTGGGGAAGAAGAGAGCTATCACACCTCCTTTTTCTTACTACACCCCGTGAAGGGTATAATAAAAGGGAGTTTTTCCAATTAAAGGACAGTCGAAACGGGATTCGTTTATTAAGAGATTCAGAGTCGCCACTTGGGAGATTTATGGTGTCCCAAGTCACCGGTTTGAATCCCGAATCGAGGAAAGGGTTTGACTCTGTTTAACAGTCGCGAACCAGAAATCCGGGTAAGGAATTCTGTTAACCCGAGAGAAGGGGTTAGGCACTCCCGATTTCCGTGGTTCTAGCACGGTCGCTCAACTGTTATATTTGGCTAAATTCTGGTTTAATACATGTCATCCTATGGTGCAATTTTAAAAAAAAAAATTGTTCAACCGCTTTTAATTAGTTTTTATGAAAGTGAACGTCGTTTAAGAGCGCGTTTTTGGATCACGTCACATGAAATGCACCCGGATCCTGGACACCTCTTATTCAACGTTTTGGGATTTGGATTTGGGTCGCATGAAATGCACACCCGTAGTCAAGAAGGTAATATTATTAAAAAGCGCGCCTAAAGTGGCTAGCGTCTTGTTAACTTTGCGGGAGGCCATGAAAATTCGCTAAATGGCACATCCCGAATTTCTAAAATACTTTTAATAAAGCATTTAATGAGGTCCCCGCAATTTATGTATTTTGTTAGGCGAGGCTCATCTCATCTTTTTAGTTAAAGGCCAACCTAAAGCAAACTATGACTTTCTATTTAATATTGTCTTTAAAAGGGCCCTAATTAATTGATGCTATAGAATCTGGGCCTCAAGTTCAAGTCCGGATCCAAACAAAAGGAAAATCCCTTTTAATTTGAACCCGCTACTTAACTCGAAAGCCCAATTTTATATTTCAAAATCATTCACATCAAAAATTTAGTGGTCAAAATAAACCGTCAACATGGCAACTCTTGAAGCGGCCCATGGGAAGGAAAAGGCCATTCTTAATTTTGTACCAGCCCCAAACAAGTAATTGAACTAGATTCTAGGCCTATACATGTGCCTGCCTGTCCCCAATTAGATAAATCAGGCGAGCTTTACGTAATGTATGACTGGGCCAAATCAGGCCCAAATTTGCGGTCCAGGCAGTCCAAACGTTGTTATGAATCAAGTTGGAATTGTGCTTCTTGTTAACTGATTGGAGATGCAATTCATGAACTAATGACAAGACTTAAATTCTAATTTACACAAAAACATGAATTAGAGTTGAAGACATTGCAATAAAACCTTGGAGATAATTTCACATACTAGCAACTACGTGTCTTGAAATATACTTACTTAATTAACTAAATCGGATGGATCATTCATTCACTGAAGTTGTGCAGACTTAGTATATACAAATGCAATAATATTTGAATNAAACTAATCCTAATTCGAACTAAAACTAATAAACTAAGATTGAACTAATCAGCTAAGACTTGACATAAACAAGACTAAACAAGAATCAATTCTAACCATCACTGATAGACTAACTAGCAAATTAAAAGAAATATAACTGGGGATTGAACTAAATCAAAGTTTGGAATAGCTAGACTAACATGGCTGGAAATAAACTCGCACCGGCAAACTAAACATGATAACAAGTTAATCAATTATGAAATTAATCTCAAAGAAGTGAAATCATTAAATTAAAAAAGGAACAAAAATCAATTAGTAACTCCAAGAACTAAAAACAAACTCAAATGAACAGACAAGAGGGCAATTGGCCAAACCAAGAACAAAGTAAAAATAAACTCACTGGCGGGTTCCCAAACTCAAAACTCGACCGATTCCATTGAGATTCGAGGGTCCATAATCTTGAATTCATCGCGGGGGAAGAGAAAAAACCATACAGCACCAAACTTGGCCGATTTTAGAGAATTTAGGGTTTTCGGCCAACTTTAACTCAAGCTTCGAGACGCCTGGAGGTGATTTGAAGAAAACTAATTGAAGATTCGGGCAAAAGATGGTAAGGCGAACCTATGGTGTTAATTTGGAGAGATTTGGATGAAGTAGCGTCCTGGCCGGAAAGATTAGATTTAAAATTCGAAGGCCAAGGATGAGATTTGGGAGAAATGGGTTATGAATTCGGACAGAGGAGGAAGAGGAGAATCATGGGTGTTATTTTGGGAGTGAACGGCGATGATGGCGTTCACCGGCGGCGGCGGCTCCGGCGGAATACAGAGAGTGTACGAGGAAGGCGACTTATGTTTTTTAGGGTTGGTGTTATTTTCAGACACTTTTATCTAAAAATAAAATCAACTGGGGCCGTTGGATTGGAGAAAATCGATGGCCAGGATCTACGGACGAAAAACGACGTCGTTTTGTTCTTTTAGAGGGTTGGACCGGGTGGGGTGACAACTGGGCCTGGACTGGGGTAATTCTTTTGGGCTAAAATAACAGCCCACTTCGTGGGTCTCTACAAAGCAGCCCCTTTTTATTTGTTTTCCCTTTTTCTTTTTTTTTTTCATTTGTTTTCTTCTTTATTGCTTTTATTTATTTTTGTTTTCATTTTGCATTATTCATATTTTCCTGATTTTATAAAAATGCAAAATTAAAATAAAGACCTAATTTGTTTTCAAAATTAAGCTAATTAATTCCTAAAATTGACTAAGCCCTGTTTAAAGTAAACTCAAGACAAATTCAACAATTAACAATTAAAAATGCAAAATGGACTATTTTTGTTATTTTCTTTATCTTTCCCTCAACTACTAATTAATCCTAAAAATATGAAATTAAATCCTAAACAAATGTCAAGTGTATTTTTTATATTTTTCATATGAATTAGAATGCACAAATAAAATGCAAACAATTAACATAAAATGTCACAAAATTGCAAAATAATGAAAGAAATCATTTTGTTTGAATTTTGGGAATAATTCATATAGGGCAAAAATCACGTGCTCACAGCTGCCCCTCTTTGTCCGAAAACATGAAAAGTTTTCGGGCAAAGATAAGTGAGCAAATACGAGCGATTTTTGCCCGTCTGAATATTTCGTGTGAAGCATTTTGAAAGAGTTGACCGCACCCTGCTTCAGAGGTTGCCTACATATCCTTGGCTAAAAAGGAATCAGGTCAGTGTAGTTCGGGAAGGTTTGGTAGCTGGGACTACCAGGAGCTGTGATTTTCACTGCTGTTGCTGCTGCTACTGCTCGCTGACCTCCTTATTACCCAGCGTAAAAAATAAAGAACCTAGACCAAGCTATGATCTATGAATTACAAAAGATCCTATCTATGTCTTCAAACTTGCTCTTATGGTCCTTGTTGCATTGTTGTATTGTATTCTCCCTGGCGACATCCTTTTGTTGCTGCCTTGAATTGTGATCTAAGATGTTTTGCCCTTTCTCCAGGTGGCTGCCTGACTGCTGAACTCGAATGTATTTCCTGCTCTCCAAGCGGGTTCCTGATTGCTGCATTGAACGGTATTCCTCTGTTCTTCAGGCGGGCTCCTGATTGCTGAAACTTGAAATGGATGCTTCTGTTTTCCAGGCGAGCTCCTGACAGCTGAAACTTGNCAAACAACAATCACAAACAATGGGGCGAGGGAATAGACAAACAAAATAGGAATCCCGGCAAGGGAACAATAACAACAATTTCAATATCCCGGCAAGGGAGAAAAGTCTACCAAACAGCAAAACATCCCGGCAAGGGAATAACCAATAACTCATTAGCTTTCTTTCATTTCTTACTTCACATCTCACTTTATCACTTGAGCCAATGCTCCCAAGAATTTTATAATCTCATATACCCTTTCAATTCGTATCACAACCAAGCCAAAACACCACGAAAATCAAATGACTATAATGTTTTCACATGTTCTTTGCAATATATAGAAATCCTCAATTAATCATGGAATTCACAACAAAATCATGATAATCACCCTTTAAGGACTCACGGTCATGCTAGACACCAATGTATAGATACTCGTCACCATGCCTATACATCGTACTCGATCAATTAGCAAATAGCAAACAAGACTCAACTCCTATTCCCTCAAGCTAGGGTTAAACCAAACACTTACCTCAACTTCCACAACTAAATCAATCCACAACGACCGCCTTCCCTCTCGAATTCGGCTCCAACTCAATCAAATCTATGAAATAACGACTTTACAACATTAATATAAGCTAAACAAATCAAGCCCAATACCTAAATATAGTTTTATAAGCTTTCTTCCCAAAATTCCAAAAATCGACCCCGGGCCCGCTTGGTCAAAACCCGAGGTTCGAACCAATTTCATATCACCCATTCCCCCACGAGCCCGAATATACAATTTGTTTTCAAATCCGACCCCAAAACGAGGTCTAAATCAAAGGAAATTGAAAGCCCTAATTCTACCCAATTCCCCCAATTTCCACCCTAATCTATGTGATTTAAGCTTAGAAATTCACTAATTAATGAAAGAAAATGAAGGAAATGAGTGGGGATTTACTAACCCAATTGGTCTTGAAGAATGGGGGCTTCAATGGACTCCTAGAGCTTGGGGAAGAAGAGAGCTCGTGTGAATTTTTGAACTAATCCCGAATGTACTGTTTCTGAAACTTTTTTAAAAAAAAAAACACTGGGCGAAATTGCCCTTCGCGTTCGCGAGAAAGGGATCGCGTTCGCGAAGGGTAAACAGGAATAGGCATCGCGAACGCGGAAGGGTTATCGCGAACGCGTAGAAGAGAAAGGCTGGGGTCCTGGGTCTGGCCTACGCGAACGCGTGAGCGGACGCGCGAATGCGAAGAAGGGGAAGCCTAAGGGAACGCGAACGCGAGCTGAAGGCCGCGAACGCGAAGAAGGAAAACACTGTTCACCTGCTGCAATTTTTCTGAAATTTTCTTAAGTTCAAAACCACCCCGAACACCTCCGAAAACACTCCCGAGCCCTCGGGGCTCCTAACCAAACACATACACTAACTCAACAATATCCTACGAACTTAACCGTGCGATCAAATTGCCAAAATAACCTCAAAAATAATGAATTAAACCTCAAAATCATCACTTTTTCATCAAACTTCATAAACTATCATTTTTAGAGATTTAGGTCCGAAACACGTCAAATGACGTCCGATTTCAACCAAATTTCACAGAAAGCGCATAAACCACATATAAGACCTGTACCGGTCGCCGGAACCAAAATACGGGCCCGATACCAACACGTTATAATCTATTTTCATTTCAAATTTCTTTAAAAATTTCAGAAAAACAATTTCTTTCAAAAAAATCATTTCTCGGGCTCGGGACCTCGGATTTCGATTCCGGGTATACGCCCGAGTCCCATATTTTTCTACGGACCCTCCGGGACCGTCCAATCATGGGTCCGGGTCCGTTTACCCAAAATGTTGACCAAAGTTAACTTTAATCATATTAATACCAAAATTCATCATTTTTTCACACAGAATTCATATTTAAGCTTTCCGGCTACGCGCCCGGACTGCATACGCAAATCGAGGCGACTAAAATGAGGTTTTCAAGGCCTCAGAAGCACGGAATGAATGAGAAAACAGGTGATGACCCCTTTGGATCGTCACATTCTCCACCTCTAAAACAACCGTTCGTCGTCGAACGGACAAAAGAAAGAAGTACCTGAGTCGGAAAAAAGATGAGGATAACGGCTCCGCATATCAGACTCGGACTCCCAGGTCGATGCCTCAGGAGGCTGACCTCTCCATTGAACATGCACTGAAGGAAAACTCTTCGACCTCAACTATCGAACCTGCCGATCTAGAATAGCCACCGGCTCCTCCCCATAAGACAAATCCTTGTCCAACTGAAGAGTGCTGAAATCTAACACGTGGGCTGGATCGCCGTGATACCTCCAAAGCATGGACACATGAAAAACTGGATGCACGGCTGACAAGCTAGGCGTCAAGGCAAGCCTATAAGCCACCTCTCCCACACGGTCGAGAATCTCAAATGGGCCAATGAACCTAGGGCTAAGCTTGCCCTTCTTTCCAAATCTCATCACGCCCTTCATAGGCGACACTCGGAGCAATACTCGCTCACCAACCATGAAAGCCACATCTCGGACCTTGCGATCTGCATAGCTCTTCTGCCTGGACTGAGCTGTCCGAAGCCTATCCTGAATGATCTTGACCTTGTCCAAGGCCTCCTGAACTAGATCTGTACCCAACAACCGAGCCTCTCCTGGCTCAAACCATCCCCATTGGGGACCGACATCGCCTGCCATACAACGCCTCATATGGAGCCATCTGAATGCTGGACTGGTAGCTATTGTTGTAGGCAAACTCTGCTAAGGGCAAGAACTGATCCCACGAACCTCCAAAGTCAATAACACAAGCTCGGAGCATGTCCTCCAATATCTGAATAGTCCGCTCGGACTGTCCGTCCGTCTGAGGATGGAATGCTGTGCTCAACTCAACCTGGGTGCCCAACTCTCGCTGAACTGCTCTCCAGAAGCGCGAGGTAAATTGTGTACCCCGGTCCGAAATAATAGATACCGGCACCCCATGAAGTCGAACAATCTCTCTAATGTAGACCTCAGCTAACCTCTCGGATGAATAAGTGGCTGCAACAGGAACAAAATGTGCTGACTTGGTCAGCCTATCAACAATGACCCAAATCGCATCAAACTTCTTCCGAGTCAACGGGAGTCTAGTAACAAAATCCATAGTAATCCTCTCCCACTTCCACTCAGGAAGCTCAATCCTCTGAAACAATCCACCAGGCCTCTGATGCTCGTACTTAACCTGCTGACAGTTCAAACAACGAGCCACATATGCAACAATATCCTTCTTCATCCTACGCCACCAATAATGCTTCCGCAAGTCCTGATACATCTTCGCGGCGCCCGGGTGAATAGAATATTGGGAACTATGGGCCTCCGCTAAGATCAACTCTCGAATCCCATCAACATTGGGCACACAAACTCGCCCTTGCAATCTCAGAACACCATCAACATCTAAGGTCACCTTCTTGGCACCTCCACGCTGCACCGTGTCTCTCAGGACACATAATTGGGGATCATCAAACTGTCGATCACGGATACGCTCCAATAATGAAGAACGAGCGACCGTGCAAGCTAACACTCGGCTAGGCTCAGAAATATCCAACCTCACAAATCGATTGGCCAAAGCCTGAACATCCAAAGCAAGCGGCCTCTGGCTGGCCGGAATATAAGCAAGACTACCCATGCTGGCGGACTTCCTACCCAATGCATCGGCCACCACATTGGCCTTCCCCGGGTGGTACAAGATAGTAACATCATAATCTTTCAGCAACTCCAACCACCTCCTCTGCCTCAAATTCAACTCCTTTTGCTTGAACAAGTACTGAAGACTCTTGTGATCAGTGTACACCTCACACGTCACACCTTATAGATAATGCCTCCAAATCTTCAAAGCATGAACAATGGCTGCCAACTCTAGATCATGAACCGGATAATCTTCTCGTGGATCTTCAACTGCCGTCGAAGCATAGGCTATGACTCTGCCATCCTGCATCAATACTGCACCAAGCCCAATACAGGAAGCATCACAATAGACTGTATAAGGCCCTGAACCNCACTTCATTGAAGCTGCAAGTTTAGAAGAAATGAAATTAAATCCAGAGTTTAACAATCTGGCCAATTCAAGTTCAGTTTCAATTTAATACAGTCCAAACAGTGAATCTAGCTACAATTACACAGTGAGGTGCTGAATTCAAATTACTACCTTCCAGCTAATTCAAAATCAACTTTCAGTCTAATACAAATCAAAATTTCAAAAGTCCAAAACAGTTCTAATGACTTACAATATCCCAATGTCTATACTATAACCATTCTGATCTATGAGCATATATTAGCATCAAATAACTTCAAGCAGTTCAATTACAACTCAATTAAAAGGAAAACACAACAAACAATCCATCTGAAACGGAAACACAACAGAGCAGGCGGCTAAGTATATCAGAAACAGCTTCTTCATTTCACTCTTTAGAATTGGAGATCTACATCACACTGAATTCAGGATGTGTACCTGGGATTGAACTGCAAAAGTAAAGAGGTAGTGGAGGTCAGTTGAAGCAGTAGTGAATAACAGCCCAGATTTAACGCAGCAAATCGATTTCAGTCCCAAAAATACCACAGGAATCAACAGCAACAAATCAGGCTCCAACAGCAAATGAAAACCACATTAATTGTACCCAAGTGCACTCGAAATTAAGCAAAATCCCTTGAACTTGAACTGAATGATATCCACACAGTGCTCAAACCCTCTTTTTAAAGCTTTTGCTGATCAGGAGCTTGACATAGAGCTAATATTTAACCTGATTGCTAAGATCTCTTCAATAGAGCAGTACCTATGGAAATTTCTACTGTTTTTTTTTGTATCCTATTTTTTTGAAATTCTATGGCTGAAAAAACCTCCTCTATTAAGGCACTATTCATTGCCTTTTATAGGCAAAATGAGGGCCACCCTCAGATCTTCTGTTCACCCTCTAGTCCTTATTTTATTTACTTATTTTGTCCCTCACTTATTGACTTGTGTCACAAGTTAGTACCCTAAACTTCCTTAAATTCTAAGCATACCCCTATTTAGAAAGTTCTAGGGAGTTCTAGCACTAACTAGAACATGATTCATCCCAAATACCCAATTTGCCCCCCCCCCCCCCCCCTGAAATTAATCTAAAACTACAGGTATAACCAAACAAACCCCTAATCTCTGACTTACCAACATATTGAAAACTAATCCTAATTGGAACTAAAACTAATAAACTAAGATTGAACTAATCAGCTAAGACTTGACATAAACAAGACTAAACAAGAATCAATTTTAACCATCACTGATAGACTAACAAGCAAATTAAAAGAAATATAATTGGGGATTGAACTAAATCAAAGTTTGGAATAGCTAGACTAACATGGCTGGAAATAAACTCGCACCGGCAAACTAAACATGATAACAAGCTAATCAATTATGAAATTAATCTCAAAGAAGTGAAATCATTGAATTAAAAATGAACAAAAATCAATTAATAACTCCAAGAACTAAAAACAAACTCAAAATGAACAGACAAGAGGGCAATTGGCCAAACCAAGAACAAAGTAAAAATAAACTCACTGGCGGGTTCCCAAACTCAAAACTTGACCGATTCTATTGAGATTCGAGGGTCCATAATCTTGAATTCATCGCGGGGGAAGAGAAAAAACCATACAGCACCAAACTTGGCCGATTTTAGAGAATTTAGGGTTTCCGGCCAACTTTAACTCAAGCTTCGAGACGCCTGGAGGTGATTTGAAAAAAACTAATTGAAGATTCAGGCAAAAGATGGTAAGGCGAACCTATGGTGTTAGTTTGGAGAGATTTGGACGAAGTAGCGTCTGGCCGGAAAGTTTAGATTTAAAATTCGAAGGCCAAGGATGAGACTTGAGAGAAATGGGTTATGAATTCGGACAGAGGAGGAAGAGGAGAATCATGGGTGTTATTTTGGGAGTGAACGGCGATGATGACGTTCGCCGGCGGCGGCGGCTCCGGCGGAATACAGAGAGTGTACGAGGAAGGCGACTTATGTTATTTTTGGGTTGGTATTATTTTCAGACACTTTTATGTGAAAATAAAAATCAACTGGGGCCGTTGGATGGAGAAAATCGATGGTCAGGAACTACGGACGAAAAACAACGTCGTTTTGTTCTTTTAGAGGGTTGGACCGGGTGGGGTGACAAGCCTGGACTGGGGTAATTCTTTTGGGCTAAAATAACAGCCCATTTCGTGGGTCTCTGCAAAGCAGCCCCTTTTTATTTGTTTTCCCTTTTTCTTTTTTTTTTTTCATTTGTTTTCTTCTTTATTGCTTTTATTTATTTTTGTTTTCATTTTGCATTATTCATATTTTCCTGATTTTATAAAAATGCAAAATTAAAATAAAGACCTAATTTGTTTCCAAAATTAAGCTAATTAATTCCTAAAATTGATTAAGCCCTGTTTAAAGTAAACTCAAGACAAATTCAACAATTAACAATTAAAAATGCAAAATGGACTATTTTTGTTATTTTCTTTATCTTTCCCTCAACTACTAATTAATCCTAAAAATATGAAATTAAATACTAAACAAATGTCAAGTGTATTTTTTATATTTTTCATATGAATTAGAATGCACAAATAAAATGCAAACAATTAACATAAAATGTCACAAAATTGCAAAATAATGAAAGAAATCATTTTGTTTGAATTTTGGGAATAATTCATATAGGGAAAAAATGACGTGCTCACAGCGGGCAGTGGGAGTCTAAGTGCCTCCCCCAACCTAGGAAGTGGCTGCTGTAGTAGAAACAGAGACCGCCTGAGCAAGACTGGTGCACACGGTCAGAATCTGAGCGAAGGTATCCTGAAGACCTAGAATCATGAAGCGCACAACTGGTGCCTGAGCTGTTCCCGCTAGTGCATCCACAACTGGGACCTGATCCTAAACTGGGGCAACTGGTGGATCTGAAGGTGCTGCCCTAGCTGCTATGTGGGCCACACCCCCGCCCATACCACGGCCTTGACCGCGACCTCGGCCTTTCGCGGCCCCAACTGGTGGTACCGGTGGTTGTCCGTCCTGAGCGGTAGCACGTGTCCTCACCATCTGTGAGAGAATAGAATAACAGAAGTTTAGTTACCGGTATCAACAGATTCGCACGATAAAAATTCAAGAATCTGAAGTTTCCTAAGGGTTCTACGGCCTGTCGAAGATATGTACAGACGTCTCCGTACCGATCCGCAAGACTCTAGTAAACCCGCTCATGACTCGTGAGACCTATGTAACCTAGGCTTTGATAACAAATTGTCACAACCCAAAACTCAACTAGTCGTGATGGCGCCTATCGTGGAACTAGGCCAGCCTCAACTCAACAATAATAAGTTTGAAAACATTTAACGGAAACTTTTAACAATTAAGGAAACTAATTAAACATAAGAAATTCCAAGATAAGATACTATTCAGCCCAAAACCAGGGTGTCACTGAGTGCATGAGCGTCTAGGGAAATACATAGTCTATTACAATGTCTAAAGAAGCAACTAAAATACAATTGGAGAATAAGAAAGAGAGCCAAGGCCTGCGAATGTCGTGCAGATACCTCAATAATCTCCCAAGCCTGAAGCCTCGATCAACAACCACCACTGGGTCCCAAAGTGCCTGAATCTGAACACAAGGTGTAGGTGGTAACATGAGTACACCAACTCAGTAAGTAACGAGTCCAAACTATGGACTGAATGGTAGTGACGAACTAAACCCCAACAGATATATTAGAGACTAGGCATGTTTTCAGTTAATTAGATAGCTCAAAGTATTAAGGTAAATACAAATCTGAATAGTTTAAAAGATATAACTCGACTGTCTCTACATGACAATACACTGACTGTATGAAATGCACAGTGTACTTTCACTCTTAAGTGCTCAACCACTCATTACTGAATATGACCATCCAGCCTAGGGAAATCCATCCCGGAACATACTCATCACTAACTATAAGTCATCCGGTACCGAGGAACAAGGGTAATCCAACCCTGTGGAGAAATCCATCTCCATATATCAATACTTCGGACAAATCCATGTCTAGGGAAATCCATCCCTCAATAATATCATCCGCGCCCACTGTGGGTGTGCAGACTCTGGAGGGGCTCCTAAGGCCCAAGCGCTATCATAATCAATATAACTGTTGCAGCGTGCAGCCCGACCCGATAACTGTCACTCATAATCAGGCTCTCTACCTCACTCAGTCATTAACCTCTCCAGTCTCCACGGGCTCACAATGTCATGAAAACAACCCGGAACAATGATATGATGAATCAATAATTAATCGAGACTGAGATATGATATAGAAATGCATGATCATGACTGATTATGGAATATAAAGCGAAAACTAGTGAGATGACAGCAAGAAATGACCGCTAAAGGACCAAAAAATACCGGCACGAAGCCTAAACATGATATCTAGCATGATTTATAGCTCAACTACGTTATCATATAATGGAAACATGGATATCAACAGGATAGAGTCCCTAAACGATACCATGGAGTCACCCAGGCCATAATTCTCACGGTGCACGCCCGCACGCCCGTCACTTCGCATGTGCGTCACCTCAGTACCAATCACATAACACATAGTTAGGGGTTTCGAACCCTCAGAACCAAGTTTGAAAGCGTTACTTAGATTAACCAAGCCAAAATCCTACTCAGCGGTGCCTTTGCCTCTCAAATCGACCTCCAAACGCCCCGAATCTAGTCACAAGCAATACAATGCAATCAATATAGGCCAAGGAACCAATTGCACAAGAAAAGCTACTTAATTGGACACAAATCCCGAAATCGACTCAAACTTGGCCCCCAAGCCCACTTCTCGGAATCCGACAAAAGTCACAAAACTAGAAAGCCCATTCACTCACAAGTCTACCCATACCAATTTCATCAAAATCCGACATCATTTGGTCCCTCAAATTCCCAAATTACTCTCTCCAAAATCCCAAGCCCTAACCCCTTATTTCACTTCAAAAATCCTACTAATTAGATGGGAAATCAATGGGAAAACACCATAGTTAATGATAATAGGGCTCAAGCAACTTAACTCAGTGAATATCCTTAAATCCCCTTCAAAAATCACTCCAAAAGCTCAAAAGACCGAGTTGAAAATGGTGGAAATGAGCAAAAATTCGCTAAGTCTTGTATTTATACCTTCTGCCCAGGCTTTTCGCACATGCAGCCCAAAATGCACACCTACGGTGCCGCTTCAACACAAAAACCTCCGCATCTGCAGAAAATCACTTAAATCTTTGGGACTGCATCTGCGCGTCACGACCGCATCTGCGATCATCGCATGTGCGGAAACAACCTCGCACCTGCGCATCCCCTCTCGCACCTGCGCTTGCCTGCCTGCATCTGCGCCTCTCGTAGGTGCGAGAAACACTTCGCACCTGCAGCTCCTTCTCAAGTCCCTTGTGACTGCTTCTGCGGCTCTTTAGCCTCTCCTACGACCTAGCACCTGCGGTTCCCACTCCGCAGGTGTGGAAACACCAGCAGCAGCAGCTTCAGCTGCATTTTGTCCAATTCCAAACTCTCCGTTAACCATCCAAAATCACCCCGAGCCCCTCAAGACCTCAACCAAACATACCAACAAGTCATATAGCATCATACAAACTTAGTGGAGCCTTCGAATAACTCAAAATAACATCAAAATACCAAATCACCCTCGGATTCAAGCCTAAGAACTTCTAAACTTCCGAATTCCACTAACGATGCCGAAACCTATCAAACCACGTCCGAATGACCTCAAATTTTGCCACGTCCGAATGACCTCAAATTTTGCACACAATTCAGAAATGACACCATGAACCTACTCCAACTGCCAAAAATCCAATCCGACCCCGATATCAAAATTTCCACTGCCGACCAAAATCACCAAAATTCTAACTTTCGCCAATTCAAGCCTAATTCTACCACGGGCCGCCAAATCACATTCTGGACGTGCTCCTAAGTTCAAAATTACCTAATGGAGCTAACAGAACCATCAAAATTCACATCCGAGATCTTTTACACATAAGTCAACATCCGGTCAACTTTCCCAACTTAAACCTTCATAAAAGAGTCTAACTGTCTCAATTCACTCCAAGACCACTCTGCACCCAAACCAACTGACCCGGTAAGACATAATATATCTAAAGAACACAAATGAAGCAGAAACATGGGGGGGCTGTAACTCTCGAATCGACCGGCCGGGTCGTTACATAAGTATTCCTCCTATGATTTATCTTTTAAAAACTCTCACTTTGTTTCTAGTCCGTACAATTATAACATTTCTTAGAGGCACAATACTAACTCTAGTTGGGATGAATACCCTTATTATGATTGGAATGAAATTGAAGTGAGACAACCACCTCAAGAGGAATATGATAGTTTAGAAGAGCTTATGTATAATTTCATGAATAGGGTGGAAGAGAGACTTGCAGAAGATGATGAAGCCATTAACAACCTAACAATGCAAGTGAGTCAAATAGTAAGTATACTTTCAGAAAGCTCACTGCATTTTGATGGTGAATATATGAAGGAGGTACCCTATGAGAATGAGCCTACCCGAAAGGATGAACATCTACATAGAGAGTTTTCCACTCTGCAAGAGGACTCTGATTTAACTGAGATGATTGAAAATGAGGCTTTGGTTGATTATGAAGCAATATGTAATGACCCGACCGGTCATTTTGCTTTTTAGATCTCCGTTCCCCTGAATAAGACTCCCTATATGTGCTTTTACTATTTTATGACTTACGGGGATGGTTAGTTTGGTTTGGAAGGGTTCGGGTTGAAATTGGAACACTTAGTTCCTTAATAGTGACTTAAAAGGGTTAAGTTTGACTTGAGTCAATGTTTTGAATAAACAACTTCGGAACCGAGATTTGACGGTCTCAAAAGGTACGTATGATGATTTTGAACTTGGACGTATGTTCGGATCGGGTTTCGGATGATCCGGGAGCATTTCGGCGCTTATTAAAAGTTTGTGCATTGAAGGTTTTCAAGTTCTTTAAGTTTGGTTTGGAGTAGGTTTCGGTGTTATCGAGGTCTGTTTGGTATTATGAGCCTGGGAATAGTATTGTATGGTGATTTAAGACTTGCATGCAAAATTTGGCATCATTCTGAGTAGTCTATGTATGAGTCGGCGCGTTTAGAGTAAGTTGAAAAGCTTGAAGTTCATAATTTGATTCAATTTGGTTTTCGGGTGCGATTCTTACTTTCAGTGTTGCTTATGTGTTACAAGGATTTGAGCAGGTCCGTATTATGGTTATGGACTTGTTGGTGTAGTTGGACGGGGTCTCGGGGGGCTCGGGTACATTTCGGACCGCCCGGAGCTAAGTCCAAAACTGCCGGTGTGCTGGTTTTTGTTTCCTTCTTCGCGAACGTGGAAGGACCCTCGCATTTTCCATGAAGGATTTGGGGATTGGATGCTTTTTCTCTTTGCGTTCGCGAAAAAAGGATCACATTCGCGAAAGCTTGGAGCCATAGGCCTTCGCATTCGCGGTTGACTAATCGTGTTCGCGTAGAAGACCTGGGCCTAGGCCTGGGCAGCTCCGTTACCTTTTGCATTCGCGAGTGGAGGCACGCATTCGCGATGAGTGGGCGGCTCAGTGCATCGCGTTCGCTAGTGGCTTCTCGCGATTGCGAAGAAGACCTTTTCTGGGTTCGTGAGTTTTGCCTTCACGATCGCGAGGGCTTGTCCGCGATCGCGAAGAAGGAATGCTTGGGGAGAGTCTTGTTTTAATATTGGGACTTAGGCCATTTTCTCTCATTTTTCATTTCCTTGGCCGATTTTGGAGCTTCTTGGAGAGTGGTTTTCACCTAGCTATTGAAGGTAAGTAATTCCCACCCAATGTAAGTTTAATACATAGATTATGGGTAGATTTTAACATGTAAAATGTGGAAATTTTAGGAGATTGTTGAAAAACCTAGGCTTTGATAAAAATGGAATTTAACCGCCAAAATGAGTATGGAATCGGGTAGAATTATATATTTGAGTTTGTAAGGTTATGCGTAACATTTGTCTTCGAAAATTTCAGGAATCCGGGCACGTAAGCCCTGGGGGTAAATTTTAAGAATCTTCCAATTTGGGTTGGGTAATTACTCTAATAGCTAAATTATGAACTTGTGAGTGTATATTGACTAATTTATGTAATATTTGGCTAGCTTCGAATTGTTCGGCATCAAGTTGAGACTTTAGAGTGAATTTGTGCGCCGAAAAGTGAGCTTTGAGATGAGTAAGTCTCTTGCCTAACCTTGTAAGAGGGAATTTTCTCCATAGGTATTTTAAATTACTATTTGCTTCTAATTGTGGGAGCTACGTACGCACGAGGTGACGAGAGTTGGTGCGTAGCTACAAATCATGCTTAAGTCTGGGTAGTTTTAGGACCCAAATCATGAAATACTTATATTGTTGCACTCTACTTGTTATTTTAAGTGCCTAATTATTGAAACTTGTTAAAGGATCCGTAAAGACCGAATTTCACTTACGTTGAGTATGGGCGGGTTACTTGACCATTACTAGAAATTGTGCCTCCTTGTGTATTAGTCTTGTGATAGCTTTTAAATCGGATGTTCATAGAGTATTCCCTCTCCTAGTGGAGCGGGACAAACGCCTCGGCAGTATAATAGATGCATCTATGGTTCGTGCCGTTCGACCCTCAGCAATGTCCATTATTCACGACCTCGGCATAAATCGTGCGTGAATACGTTTGGAGCCCGATATCACTTGATATTATATTTATGACTTCAGAGGTTATAATTTGTTTATTGTCCCAAAATTGTTGGAGTTAGTATGTGTCAGTTGGAGGTTTTAAATTGACTATCAGTTAAAGAATCGTTTATTTACTGCTTGCTAATGTGTTATTATTATTATTCACGTATTTCATGCCTATTTAGAATTTTTGTGTTTTATTTGTTGGCCCATAGTAAGTGTCGATGTCGACCCCTCGTCACTACTTCTTCGAGGTTAGACTAGATACTTTGAAATCATTAAAAAGAACAAATACATGACTAGTTCACCATGGGCTCACCTAGCGGCGACGTTGGGCTCCATCACGGCCTATAGGCAAAATTGGGTTGTGACAACATGGTATCAGAGCACTAGGTTCATGTAGGTCTCTCAAGTTATGAGCAGGCCTAATAGAGTCTTGCAGATCGGTGCAGAAACGTCCGTACTTATCTTCGAGAGGTCCTATCATGCAGTTGATGTTGTGCTAATCTTTCTCTTATTCTCTCAGAGATGGTGAGAACGCGCACAACATATGTACCCGACCGTGGAGGAGCTGCTCCCCCTATTGCTAGAGGCCGAGGCAGAGGCCGAAGGAGGGCTCCAGCTCATGGCAGAGGACGAGGGCATCCTAGAGTTGCTCCAGTTGTTCCACTAGTGGATCTAGTAGAGGATCCTATTATTGAGGATAAGGGCGAGATGCCTGCAGCGGAGCTAGGCCCAGTGAATTTCATGTCTGCACCAGAATTCCAGGAGGTCATTGGCCGTATGCTGCAGTTTATTTCCAGTAGACCCAGCCAGATCTCAGGCGGGAGGGAGAGCATAGACCCCTACCGTTCAGGCTCCAAGGCTTGCAGCTGCCCCATATCATACCCCGGGCGCATTACCCGTGGGCGGAGCTCAGCCAGTTGCAGCGGATATACTAGAGCCCAGACCAACTACGGCCGACGAGCCGTAGAAGCTATTGGATGGATGGACCAGGCTACATCCTCCTGCCTTTGGAGGTGACGACATGAGGACCCCAGGACATTGTAGATCGTTGCAGGGACAGACTGCACAACATGAAGATATTAGAGTCCCACAGGGTGGACCTTAACACCTTTCAGCTGGAGGGCAAGGCCCGTAGATGGTGGTAGTCCTACCTTCTTGACAGACCACTAGGTTCTCCTCCCTTGACTTGGGACCAGTTCACACATCTCTTCCTGGATAGATATATTCCACATTCTCAAAGGGAAGAGTTGCGGGGTCAATTGTAGCAGCTCCAGCAGGGTCAGATGTCGATGACCGACTATGAGACGAGATTCTCTAAGTTGTCTCGCCATACACTTATGATACTCCCCACCGAGGCAGAGAAAGTGCAGAGGTTTGTTGCGGGTTTGCACTCGGGTATTCAGGCTACTATGGCCCGAGAGGTTGAGATGGGGACTGATCACGTCCAAATGCATACCTCTAACAAGGTATGACACGGCCGTTTACAATAATAAAACCCAACAAGGAGTCAGGCTCAAATCCACAGGGAGCTGAGATAGGAGTTAGTAGTATATATTTAGAGTGAGTACGTGAAGTATCTAGATTGCACTTCCACAAACAAGGTA
This sequence comes from Nicotiana attenuata, assembly GCF_001879085.1. NCBI lineage: Eukaryota > Viridiplantae > Streptophyta > Magnoliopsida > Solanales > Solanaceae > Nicotiana > Nicotiana attenuata. The sequence continues at coordinate 2,013,994 of NC_031992.1, forward strand.
TTGTTTTTACTTCAAAAATTAACTAAGGATTGCAAATCTAAAGGAATAAAACTAGGAATAATTGTTTTTGAATGTTATTCAATGATATAAAAAGGCCTAGGGCTACGACCATGACCTAGGTGTTTGCCTAATGGGATGAAGGCTTTATGCTGTTTTGTTAATTGGGGTGTATTATAGCTCACAACACTATGTTGCCCACTCAAACCTCTCGGTCAGAGAGTGATTTTGCCCAATTTGGCTTTCTCAAGACCAAATGGGTATCTACCAAAACAGTTGATAAGAGCTCAAATCGGGTTATTACTATCTCTAGGTTGAACCCTTTAATTTGGCAAATCAATCTCTCAATTGACCCAATTCACCCTAAGTTAACCTAGACTATGTCTCTCTTTCTCAAGAAGAGACTAAGTCCAATAGGCATAAATCAATGTTTGCAACCATTAATTTTACAATTGAAGTATGCGCCTAGCTAAATAACAAACACTCATTCATAAACAAGCATAAAATTAATCACCCATAAGGTTTACACACTAGGGTTGGGTCACAACCCTAGTAAAATCTAGCTACTCATAATGGGAATAGAAGAAAACAAAGAAGAAAAGTTAATAAAACTCATATTGAAAGATTAAAATATAAAAATCAAATGTTAAATCACCAAAATAAGCTAAAGTTGCCTAAAGAAGCAAGAAGAAACGACTAGAGCACTTTTAATATTCAAAACTTGACCTAATTTCGTGAAACTATTCTGTTTATACATAGCTGGAATTTTCGGACAAAAATGCCCTTTCGGAGGTTCTGCGGCCGCACAATTCCATGTGCGGTCCGCACTTTGCTTCAGTCTTGACATGGTTTGAATCTGCGGCCGACAATTCTGAAATGCGGCCGCATCTCTCACATTCTGCGGTCTGCACATTTTTCGGTCCGGCCGCGTAGGGCTCTTCTGTGGACCGCACATTTCTGAGTGCGGCCGCATAGCTGACTTCTGCGGCCGCACAATAATTGTGTGGTCCGCACTTCCTTCGAACTCGATATGCGAACTCTTTGAACTTTTGCTCTTGCTTAGCTTCTGCGGCCGCACATTTAATGTGCGGACCGCACTTTGCACTTGGTCTTTGATAAACTTTCCTTCACAATCTGCGGCCACAGATGGAAATCTGCGGTCCGCATTTGAGCTTTTGTGCCTGATTTTGTCCTTGAGTTTAGATCACTCCTGCTTGAGTTGGATTTCATCTTAGTGGCTCTTTTTCCAATACTCCTGCAATTAAGCATATTTCATCAGTTTTCGGTAATACAATTAAACGCTTTTGGACTAAAACGAAGTTAAAAGGCGCTAATATGTTGTCAAAATCCCCACTTATCAACTCCCCCAAACTTAAGCTTTTGCTTGTCCTCATGCAAATAAGGTAATTCCCACCTCCATAAGTTAAGAGCTATTCCGGCTAATCTTAGATGCATCAACCACACATCAATTGGGACCAACAATTACCCACAACACTTATGAATTATCAACAAGACAATGATTTGAATTTTTAAGCACAAATAGTTCTAATGTGACACTTGAGCATCAAGAGTTGACTTTATTCATCAAGGAAGCTCGCTCTTTCATATAGGTCATTGTGGATCCCAAACTCCTCCTCCTCTACTCTCCGTTAGCATATCTGACTTAAGAATGTAGCACTCAATTAAAAGATTTGTGAAAAGTTCGCTCATCTCTCTCGAAAGAATGTCACAAGTACGGCTCTAAGTATCATATGCTAGCCCCTCGTGTAGATCACCACTAATGTAAGTTCACTCGGCTTGAAATCGCGTAGGGCTTTTCCGGAATGTAATGAAGGGTTTTGGACTAAGGTTGGATATGGTGGAATAGAACGGGTTCATCTTTCCTTAAGCACTCCATCTTCTTTTTTTGGCTCATGTTTTGCCTACCCTTTGAGGCATTTTCTTTTTCCTTAGGGGAACTAGAGAGACTTAACATCACTCTTTCTTGGTAATGATATTCATTTTCTCCTTCTTTGTTTTCTCCGTGCTTTGCATCGTTACTCTTCTTTGAATCCCTTCAACTCTTGAGCTTATTCACTTTCTTTTTGCATTTTTCTTTTTGTTCTTTCTTTCTTTTTCTTTTTCTTTTGCCTTTCCTTTTCTTCATTTCTCTTCTCTTTTTGTGCCTTGATACCACTTTCAACCTCCTCGTCTCTCCCCCAAACTTATGATTTAGCCATCAAGAGAGTTAAGGAAAGATCGGGTGCCAAGAGAGGGTCACTACAAAACGGGAAAAGGCTTGTAACATGGTTATCAAATGAGAAAAGTTTTAGGCTCAAATGGGTTGACTAGGGATAACAGTATTGGCGGGACATGGAAAATTTCAAGCGGGTCAAAGAGAGCCTACAATGACTTCTCAAGCCAAGCAAAACTTAAAATTTCGCCTAGAAACACATTCGGGGCAAGTTCTAGAATATTCGCACGGGTACTTGGACTTGCAACAAAAACATCTCACCTCTCACACAGCTGGATTGTTAAAGAGGACAGAGTCGAGGGCCCACAACAACCATGTTCAAGATTGAAAATCACTAATGGTTCGACTAAACCACTCGATGATTGCTTAAGTCAGCACGTGCCAGAAGGTCACTAACTAGAGCTATTTCTTTCCAAAGACTTGTTTTTAATCATAAGCACATAGTTATTAAGTGCGTTGGTACCAAGTGAATCATGTTTGACACTTCGAGTCTGGCTTAATTAGGTCTTTTTTATTCATTATTACTACTATTCTTACCTATACACCAAAAACGGACTCAATCCCTTAAGAAGGTTGTCACGCCATCCATCGTTGGGAAGAGTCACCCGGTTCACACAAAAACTACCTTTGGAAGAACTCTGGCATTAAGAAAACCAAAGGCTTATTGTTCACTTAAGCATGAAAAGAAACTACTAGATTAAAAAGAAGCTATTAAAGTAAACAAGAAGCTATTAAATTAAACATTGACTACTAAAACAACAAAATAAAGTACCTACCAAGCAAGCTACTGATAACATAAATGAATATACAAACTGAGAGAGAGAAAGAGAATATATACATCAATTGAGAGAGAAGAATATGTACATAATAAAAATAAAAAGAAAAGAAAATGTTATCAGTTATTACAAACAAATAAATAAACTCCATGCCCCCAAATAATAATAAGCATTGTCCCCAATGCTTAACACAATAAGAATAAGGAAGGGTAAGAGTAAAGAGGACTCCCTATGTGGCCTTGGACATCTCTGTGTCCATATTAGCGTCACCGTCCTCAGGCTCCTCCAACCGGATCTCATCATTCTCTGCTCGAAGAGTAGCTGGGTTGGCGAACATCTATCGCACCGCCTTAGGAGTGTCGGCAGCCAGGTCTGGCTCCTCAGACTAGCCAGCTGGTGCTACTGAAGTTGATGGTGCTGCTGGAGCTATCTCCATCAGCATATCAAATGGAAGGTCACCAGCTGCTGCTATCCTAGTCACCTCCTCCCGCAACTTGTCAACTGATTTCTTTGAAGCTTGGGATTTTCTCATCTTCGTTACCTACTTCCCAAGCTCCTCAATCACTCCTCCATGTGCCACCACGGTGTCCATGATGGTCTTCGGGTTCTCCAAAATCTTCTTCAAAGCGTCCTCCGGTGTCGGAGGCATCTAGGGTGCCGGGGTAGATGTCTGTGCTGCAACAGCACTAGATAGGTCAGACAGCTTTGCAGTAGCTGTCTGCATCCAGTTGTAGCTGTCTGCATCCAGTTGTTGAGGCTCGCTAGTGTACGGGAGACTCGCAACGCAGAAAGTGGATGAGCAGGCATAGGCACCGGCCTCAAAGTAGAAGTGGGGAACTGATGCTGACGACCCTAAAGATGGAGGTGGAGGCATGGCGGTTGTACTAGTGGAAGGCCCGGATGCTGTATCTTCAACTACCACCGAAGGCTCATCGGACTGGCCTATGGTAGTAGTCGACTGACCCTTGTTCTTTGGGTTCCTCGGGTCCTTCAGAGAGTACCAAGTAAAGGGCTTCTTTGCCCGAACCTTCGTGTCAAAACTCTTGGACTCCACCCCCGCATCCATAAGATACTCCGTGTAGTGTTGGGATACGAGTAGAAGTTGTCACCTCGCCTTCCAACTAGAGACATGTTGGCCAACATCGTGGCACCCACATTGATTGGGTACCCTTGGAATTGGGAGATTGGTTTCATTCTGGCATGGATCTAGTCTACTGCACACAAATGTTTGCCACCCTTTTGCCTCAAAGTTGAGGGTGTTCCATTTGATAGGAACCCCTGCTGTGATCCATGGTGGTGGTGGTCCCGGAGCTGCCAAAATCTTAGCTAGCCAAGGGCGAGCTGCATCACCCAGTGTGAACTTCTCTAGATATTGCTCCGGCTCTACATCCTCAAACCCTAAATATGCATTCAGGGTGCTTTGATCAAATCTCACTTTTAAGTTCCTCACTTTCGTCACCTTGGTCCCCTTCTTGATATATGCCACATTGGCATAAAATTCCCGGACCAAGTGCTATTCGGCATCCACCACACTTCGAGTAAACCATGTCCACCCTTTTCTCTCCCGGAATAGTCTTGACACATTTTGGGTTGTACCTATCCAAATATTTCAACAAAAATAAATGCTCAAGGGTGAACTATCTCTGTGGCCACCACTCTCGGAATCTGTTGAATGCAGTCAGGCTCACGCACCTATTTTCCCATACTTCTTTCTTCTTCAACCTCTCAAGGCCGGCAACTCTGGTATCACGCCCTCGGCCGTCATCCGTAATATCATCCTCATCAACTGTAGTAGCTAGTGTATCAAGGGCATGTGTAGATGAGGGCTTTAAACCATAACGGTCATCTTCCGAACCCTCGGAAGTGCTCTCTGAGGTGGAAGGCTCATCTCGGAGCTGATATCTCCCCTGAAGCTGTTGTGGCTGTGACTGAGCATCAGGCTGCTCTTGCACAGAGTCGCCCTCTGATGCTTCCCTAGATGGGACATATGAACTTGATTCAGCGGGCTCAGCTCTACCTTTCCCGGCTGTCGCCTTCTTGGATATAATCTTTTGTAAGGCGAGTGGTAAGGTACTCTTGCCTCGACCTTGGGAAGGTTCACCCCTCCCCTTTGATGTATCACCACGTCCATGAGATCTAACCATTTTATGCAATAAACAACAGCATGAGTCAGTTGTAGTTCGAGTGTAGACAAGCAGAAAGTTGCAGACAAACACATTATGCAGGGTAGAAAAGTGCGGTCCGCACATTTTTGGGTGTGACCGCAGATGGGATTGTGCGGAATGCACAATTTGAAAGTGCGGCCACAGTGATGATTCTACGGTCAGCACAATTTTGAGTGCGACAGCACATCTGAAGTGGGTTCCACACAATTTTGGGTGTGGTCGCACATTGGGACATAAAAAATGGCAACTCTCCAAAGACAGAGAATTGCTTGATCTGCGGCCGCACACACTTTTCTGTGGTCGCGATTGAATTTCTACGGACCGCACAATTTCAAGTGAGGTCCGCACGACTTCAAGTGCGGTCCGCACAATCATACTACACCAAGTGCCCTATCCTACAGATCTGCGGACCTCACAATTCCTTGTGCGGCCACACAATTCAAATCAAATCGAGCAGAGTTCTAGGGTGTCTAATTTACGCACAATTTGGACATGGTAGCAACAATTAAACATGACAAACAGTATACCCATTCCCTAATTAACAAGTAAGAGACTACCCACGCAATCTATAGTCCACATGGTTATAAATTTGACAAATGGTCTAAAAATAACTTAACACTTTATAAACTAAATTAAGAAAATTGAAAATTTTCTAAAGATGATTTGAACATACTAGTGATGAAGTGATGCTAAGGAAGGATCAAAGATGATGAATGAAGTGTCAGATGAGTGAATCAGTTGAGTACAATGTTTTAGCTTGTGTTTTAATTCTCAGAGAGTGTAAAGTTCTAACAGTAGAGTGAAGGCCACTATTTATACTTAACGGTTTGGGCAAGAGTTCAAGAGATGAGTGCGTCCGCAAAATTCTATCTACGATCCACACTCTTTTACCTGTTACACATTTACCCTTTGATGATCTTCGGTCTGTAGAATTACGTGTGCGACCGCAAATTTTGGTGTGAACCGCACATTTCCTTGTGCAGCCGCACTTTGGCCATTTCTCTGACAGGCAAGCTTCAGGGAGTGTGCAATTTTTGTTTTCCAGTTGTGCAGTCTGCACAAGAATTGTGCGGCCGTAGATCTCTTCTTTTGTGGCATTCCAAATTGTGCGGTCTGCACAATTTTTTGCGGTCCGCACTTTTTCCATACTTAGCCAAGTTTTTTTAGCACAGTCCCTGAAAAGCACACTCATTCCTGCAACACACTTCAAAACCAGTTAGCACAAAATAAGACCTATCTAAAGAAAAAGAAAAAGAAACATGGGTTGTCTCCCAAGAAGCGCCTGATTTGACGTCGCGGCACGACGCAGATTACCATCGCTTGAAATGAATTCCCGCCTCGACATGGCCATCACCAACTTTTCCTAGATAATGCTTTACCCGGTGACCATTGACTCTAAGCACCTCATCATTTTTATTCTTCAAGTACAATGCACCAAAGGGTGTCACACCCACAACCTCGAATGGGCCACCCCATTTAGACTTCAACTTTCCCGGAAATATCAGTAACTCTGAATTGAACAACACAAGATCACCTTCTTTAAACTCCTTGTTCCGAATGTACTTATCATGAAGGTACTTCATCTTCTCCTTGTATAGGGACGAACTTGTGTATGCATGGTACATGAACTCATCCAATTCATTCAATTGTGCTACCTCATAAAGCATGATCAAGTTTCTTGGACCAATCCGTCCGGTTAGCATTCACTATTTTAGACTTATCTTCCGGTTGGAGACTTCCACTTGGCCGCTTGCTTGTGGGTGATAGGGAGTCGTGACTTTATGAGTGACACAATACTTGGCGAGTAAGGTGTCAAAATCTTTGTTGCAAAAATGCGATCCCCCATCACTTATGATAACCCTTGGAGTACCAAATCTTGTAAAAATGTTCTTCTTCAAAAACGCCGCCACACTTCTCGCTTCATTGTTGGGCAAAGCAACGGCCTCAACCCATTTGGAGACATAATCAACCGCGACCAAGATGTAGGTGTTTCCACAAGAACTCACAAAAGGACCGATGAAGTCAATACCCCACACATCGAAAATATCAATCTCCAAGATGGTTGTGAGGGGCATTTCATTTTTCTTTGAGATTCCACCGGCCCTTTGACATTCATCACAACGCTTGACGAGATCACTTGCATCCTTGTAAAGAGTGGGCCAATAGAAACCACAACTTAACACTTTGGCCGCCGTTCTTGCTCCACCATGGTGACCACTATATGGCGAAGAATGACAAGCCCTAAGAATTTCAACTTGTTCCTCCTCCGGTACACATCTTCTAATCACTCCATCCGTACAAATCTGAAAAAGGTACGGTTCATCCCAATAATAGTCTTGACAATCCCGTTTGAGTTTCTTTCTTTGGTTTGAAGAGAACTCAACCTGAATGATGCCACTCACAAGATAATTTGCTAGATCTGCGAACCAAGGTACCTCTTTCATAAAAATAGCCAAGAGTTGCTCATCGGGGAAGGAGTCATTGATTTCAAGGCCATTATGCGGCCTCCCCTTCTCCTCCAAACGAGACAAGTGGTCCGCCATTTGGTTGTCACTTCCTTTTCGATCTTGAATGTCTATATCAAACTCTTGCAACAGAAGTACCCATCTCATCAACCGGATAACTTTGGAAGCTTTCTTGCTCATAGGATAGCGAAGTGCCACATCATCTGTTTGGACAATTACTTTTGCACCCATCAAGTACGGGCGGAACTTGTCAATAGCAAAAACAATGGCAAGGAGCTCTTTTTCGGTAATGGTGTAGTTGACTTGGGCGCCATTCATGGTCTTACTCTCATAATAAACCGAATGATAAATTTTGTTGATGTGTTGCCCCAAAACAGCCCATACCGCTAAATCACTTTCATTGCACATGAGCTCAAAAGGAACAATTCTAATTTGGAGCGGTGATCATGGGAGTAGTAGTCAACTTGAGCTTTAGCAATTCAAAGGCTCTCATGCAATAATCATTGAAATGAAACTTGGCATCTTTCTCCAAAACCTTGCACAATGGGTTTACCACTTTAGAGAAGTCCTTGACGAAATGCTGGTAAAATCACGCTGTTACACCCCATGTTTTCGTACGTATGAGTACGTCATAAGTCAATTAATGTAAGCTCAGAAATGGAATCATCTCTGAAAAGTTTACAAAGTTATTTCATCATCTTAACGTGGAAGTTATAAATATTTAAGATCATTAATACCAAGAAGCAAGAGGGTTTGAAGGCTTAGAAGCTAAACGAATTGAAGAAAATAAGTTTCGTCAAAATACGACAAGTTGGAATGTTTTACCATGTACTTTTGGGATGAGACTAGGGTTATTAACAATATAAGGAGATTATATTACGAGTTATTTTAGTCATATGATACTTGGTGTTATGTTTTTAAGTCAAGCGTAGTTATAGAACAAAAGTTGAAAAGGTCATCACAAGTTCCATTCATAAATATGCTGAAATTATGTCAAATGTAACTGCGCTTTCTCCCAATATACTTGGAATTAGGGGATTATACTACTACCAATTAAAAGTCTATAAGTCTAGTTTCTAAAGCTATAAACGGTTTGTCGTATACGTATCTCGGTAGTACAGTAGATATTCGTATTTTTGCGAGACTGCGCAAAATGGTAGGTGACAAGTAGGTGCATCACCTACTTGCCAAAAGGAGAGGCCACAATTAAAAGCCCTAAAGTCGGCCAAGAGGAGTGTTTTAAGGGATATTAACTCATTTATTCACTTATTTTCAGACCCAAAACCAAATTGAACCCCTGCAACTCCTCCCCAAAAATCCCACACAAACCCTAGGGTATTTCGGGTGTTACGACGTGATTCTAGTGCTGAAAAGTCCGGACAGCTTGCTAGTTTCTCTTTCTCCTTCTTGTAGCTGCGTTGAGGAACTGATTTTTGATGAAGAAGTACCAGGTTTCGTGGTTTATACTCATTACAAGGTAAGGTTATGATTCTCCTTCCATTATCTATGCGTTTGCGAGTTGTAACTCGATCGTAAAGAATAGACCTAGTGAGTTTCGAAAGAGTGGTATGTTGTTTGTTCTTGTGTCATGGTTGGCTGGTCGTGAACCTATTTTTAAGTTGAATTCATGGCTGGTTTATTGGATAAGAGGTCTAATTATGTACTTTTGATTGTGTTTCTCAATTTGAAAGAAAAGACAAGTCGAAACGTGTTTAAGTAAACTGAAAAATTAATGTTGAGTTGCTGAACTTGTGGGACTGTTTTGTGGGCTGTTTCGTGTTGCTATTGGGTTGTCTCCTTTGCTACTGTTTCTATGGAGTTGAGAGGAGTAAGGGTGTTGAGAAACACCACATAATGGTAGGGTTGTTTGCTGGTCGTTCGTCGTAACATTTTCGGATTGTTTGACACTATCATTGTTGTCGTGTTGTGTATGAAGTGATAGAGGTATGTTGGGCTGTTTGGTGATTGTTTTGACTTGTGTGAAGTCATATATATAGGGGAGGTGTTGTCCGTTTCATCATAAAATAAGTTGTGGTCGATACATAATAGTTACGACGCTTAAATGATAACGACAGTGTCATTTCTCTTATTGTAGACTAAAGAGTCATGACATTTGCATAGCTTGAGGTTGGGAAGTACATATTCAAGGTATGTGAGGCTATCCCTTTCCTTCTTATGCATGAATTCGATTGTACATAATGCTATGAACGAGCTTCCAAAGGTACTCTACTCTTACAATCTAGCAGTACTTACATTGTTTCCCTTCTTATGGAACAATTGATGTTGAGGTCTTCTCTTATTCTTATGTTATCAATGTTGTTCGTACTTCCTGATTCTTATAAGATTCTTGATGAAGAGTTATTCCTAACAACGTGTACGGAGAATATCGATCTTACGTCACTCCGAAAGGTTCAGAATATGATTCCAATGAGTCCTACATGCATTATATATATATGTATATTTTACTCTACCGAGCCGCGCTATAGTCGGCCGGGTACGGCACCTATTGTGCAACCACTGATCAGTTGGGTTTATCGAGCTCCACGTGGCCGGGTATGATTCTACCGAGCCTTATAATGGCCGGGTACGTTTTTACCGAGTCCTCTTTGAGGCCGGGTACGATATGATGATGATGATGCCCACAGAGGCAAATGTTTTTAAAAGTTTATATATATATATATATATATATGTATTATGCATTTCATATCAGTAGCCCCCAGAGGCACTCAGATGTTACAGGTTGTATCTCCTCCATCTCTCTTTACATTACTGTTCTTGTTTATGCTTTCCTGCCATACATACTCAGTACTTTATTCGTACTGACGTCCCTTTTGCCTGGGGGCGCTGCGTTTCATACGCGCAGGTCCCGATTGATAGGTTGGCAGTCCTCCAAGTAGGCTATCAGCTCAGCGGAAGTGTTGGTGCACTCCACTTGCTCCGGAGTTGCCTATTTGGTTAGTATGCTTTGGATAGGTATTGATTGGTATGGCGGGGCCCTGTCCCGACCTTTATGATTTTATGTATTCTTAGAGGCATGTAGACAGATGTCAGGTGTATGGATACTTGTATGGCCTTTTCGGCCTATGTTTTGAGTTTACAAATGGTCATGTCGGCCTTATAGGCCCGTATGTCACATGTATAAGTTTGTATATCATGTTGGGTCGTCATATGTAGAGTATTCCCTTATGTTTTATTCTTGTTATCTCATGACGAGTTTTCCGGCCCATTTACCCATGATGGTATGATAATTTACGTTGGTACTCGGTTGGGTAAGGCATTGGGTGTCTTTCGCGGCCCTTCGGTTTGGGTCGTGACAAAAGTGGTATCAGAGCAGTTCTGTTCTAGGGACTCTACAAGCGTTGTCTAGTAGAGTCTTATTTATGGGTGTATTGTGCACCACACTTATAAGCAGGAGGCTACAAGGCATTTAGGATTGTCACTCTTTCTTCTTACTCAAGATCGTGTGGTAGAGCTCAATTGTAAGAATTCAAACTTCTAAATTCTATTTTATTCGTAACACTATGATACCTCATCCAAACAGATAGTTGGTAAGAGATTAAATGTTGCTGTGGAACAATTGACTCAATGAAACTCAATTTTGCATCATGCTTATGATGAGTAAATGTAAGGTCTTTAGTATATTATATGTGTACTAAGACGCGTAAGTTTATTGATAAGCAGGCGTAAGGCATGAATATCTATCCACCCATATGGTTTAAAAAGCAACAAGCGAATCAGAAGGTAGATACAAGTTTCAACAAGTAAAAGAAGCAAAGGGCTAAGGTTACGAGGTACCAGTTAGTGAAGGTTTTGAGTTTTTACAATTCAAGCAGAGAAATATATGTATTCTGAGTTACCTTCAACAGTGAGAGAGCTATGTAAAATTGGCCACACCCATCTCAGTATGCCCTATGGGAGTTGACATATATAGTTTAAGAGAAGAAGGGGATAGCAAGATCGAATTGGGGCTAGAGTAATCCAAAATGGTAGATGGATTATTATCATTAGCTAACATTTCCAAAGGATATTGCAAATGTGGTAATAGTTCTCCTTGCGAGACACCCCGATGGTGCAATCTAGAATAGTGCATTTAGATATGAATACTAGAATGTCTAGAAAAATTTAGAAGATTGGCACTGAAGTCCTAGAAGGGATAAATATTTACCTTTGTATGGCTCCTGTTCCTAGTAAAGAGAGAATTCTAGGCCACCCGAAGAGCTAGTGGATGGAGCAAGGGGAGCTAAAAGAGAAGAATGTTTTGTTGAGGCTTTCATAATAAGGTGATAAACAGAAATATTAGCAGGAGAATAAGAAGAGAGTAAATAAAGTATTATGAGTAAGATGTGATAAATGGGTGATAACGGTAAATCAAAATATGACACGATAATAGAGTCTATAGTCAAGTGAAGGAAAAGACAAGAGATGAAAGGCTTTGAGACTATAAAAGAGTATATGCCATAAAGTCATATCCTTATTTCAAGAAATGAGTTGGTGACATTACTAGAAAGCTACGTTAGACCCCCAAGAGTAACAGAAATCAACATAGACTAGTAAACGAAAAAAAATTGAACATGATAGCGACCGGAGGATTCGATAATAGTTGACATCGCGAGATCATCAGAGACCATGTTCCAACAAAAATAGAATGGACAACGGAAGAATAACCTTTAAAGGTCATTCAGGAAGACGCTTCCCTAAAGTAAGCAATGTGAGTAAAGTTATGCTTAAGGGACTAAGTGTGCCAGTTACGTTAGGTGTCACCTTCGTGCGTAAAAAAGTTCAGTTATCCCTGGTACAGAAGGGTTACCATAAGGCGAGTAAGGGTCATTGATGATGTGAAAAGACGCCAAAGATGAAGAGGTAAAACATCTATAGGTAGATCTTCGTAGCACTAAGTCTTTGTACCCTCCTAAAGGGGGGAAGATGGTGTGATATGGTAGTAAGTCGGGGTTATGTAGTTCAAGTAACTATGGAATAGTAAAGAAAGAATGCGGTAAAAAGGCGAAGGGAATGAGATTACATTTATTCAGATCCTACAGATATGTTACGCGGGGAGAAGCAGTAAGGGTTCCCGACCAGGATGTTATTGATACTAAGTACGGATGAACATTTGATACATAAGGATCTAGTGCAAGAGGTAAGTTAAGACAAAGGAAACAACCCAAGAGAGATTATGCGGAATACAGATATGAGAATGGATCAACGAGTATTTAGTAGTTGATTCAGGAAGAGACTTGTTATGGCTAGACAAGAGGATACAGACAAATCAGCAGATCAGGCAAGATAAATGTAGTGAACCCCAACATAGTGAACTCAGTCTCGCAGATATGATGTTGTAATCCTTGAGAAATATTCAGATATGACTTGGGGTTGTTAAAGGTACCGTATAAGTGTTATGACAATAAAAGACGGTGCCACTAGGAAGGCAATCAAAAATTTAAGTTCAGAAGCAACCCTACGTGTACGAGGGCGCGGAGGTAAGTAACTAAGGATAATTATAGGTGAGTGACAACATCAAAAATTTCTTCGGGTATACGGTATAATAAGCTTGTAGCTTTACAGGAGTCAGAGGATCTCCCCTAAGTACTACCACAAAAGACTAGATCAAGAAATAAGGAAGAGGGCTTCAACCTAAGCATATTAACTTGAAGAAGGATTGGTCTGGTAACAATAGTCTCACTACAACATTAGATGTACTCCATAAGAAAGTGGCGCCTATAGTGGCTAATGAATGGAAAAAAAAAATCAAAGGTGGTGTTTGAGATCATATGAGGTACAGGAAATTATAGTATTTGTGGAAAATAAGACAAGCCACAACAAGTGGCAGAACGAATAGGAAAAGTAATTGCTTACATTTAAAGACAACTGAGAAGGCACAAAAGGAAATCTGTGGTGCTAGCAAGTTAAAGGAAGGATGTGAGTAGTACAAATAGATATGTGTAGGTCGCAAGCTAAAGTATGGCAGAGTGACAAGACTTTAAGGTATATGGGAGTAAGGATAAGAAAAGGTGAGTTAGGAGCTGACAAGAATAGGTAAGACCTCGGTATTAAGCCCATCAAACAAGAGAGCCGATGTTTTATGTATGTTATAAAAAGCTCAGTATATCTTGAATTAACACAGAGGAGTCTAAGACTAGGAGCATTTAGAAGAGATAGAATGTTGCCCTAGTCGTAATGTAAGGGTGTAATTGTGGTAAATAATAAAAGGATGATATTTAGGACTTCAATTGAGTAATGATTCAAAGAGAAGAGATTTCATGGATGGCACGGGATTAGAATATAAGACAAATCACATTGGGATGCTATGAAATACAGTTATTGAAGTGTGGTATCGTCCCTAGGTGGATAAGGAAAGCCACTTCAGATGTTCCTCGATGAGACGTGAGCCCTAGTGACAATGTATTACGTAAGAGGTTTCAAGTTATCAGTGGTGGATTATAGATCAACATTAAGGTGAATCTATAATAGATGGATACGAGTTCCAAAATATGAGAGGAGATTATGATGCCATTATTTAGATGAACAGTAATAAGGAAGCATTAAATGACTTAGATTTATACATATAGGATAAGCAGTGAGAGAGTAACCTGGAGTTGGGTAGCAAACCTCGGTAATAATAAACCGAAGTAAGTGTTATGGTATAGTATAACCTACCTAGATGTAGTAAAGCCATAAGGATAGATATACAAGGCGATGAAACAAGATATAGCAATAGTCGTAAGTTCGATAAAGTACCAAGCGAAGAACTTTAGTACACCTATAGATGCCTTGAGGGACATCTTGTTATAGTTCTGTATATGTTCACAAAGTGAGGCCTAGAGGTTGGTTAAAAGCTGGAGGAAAAAGGAGAGAAGAGTCGCATAGGCACACATACAAGTACACGGCTGTACATGATGCATGTCAGAAGGTAACAACAGCTACGAGATTGGAAAAATTCCGACCACAAGTCTTGGGATGAGAAAGAGGCCTAAAGGGGGGAATACCCTGACCTTTGGATTTATTTACTGAACAGTTTCCTAGATGTCAAGGACAATATTAAAGTATTCTTAAGAGCTATAGGTTATGAGACTGATAAGCGCATTAGTCAACATTCGAGGACGAATGTTCCAAAGGGGGGAATGATGTTACACCCCATGTTTTCGTACGTATGAGTACGTCATAAGTCAATTAATGTAAGATCAGAAATGGAATCATCTTTGAAAAGTTTACAAAGTTACTTCATCATCTTAACATGGAAGTTATAAATATTTAAGATCATTAATACCGAGAAGCAAGAGGGTTTGAAGGCTTAGAAGCTAAACGAATTGAAGAAAATAAGTTTCGTCAAAAGTGGACAAGTTGGAATGTTTTACCATGTACTTCTGGGGTGATACTAGGGGTATTAATATTATAAGAAGATTATATTATGAGTTATTTTAGTCGTATTGTAGTTGGTGTTATGTTTTGAATTCAAGCGAGTTGTGGAACAAAAGTTGGAAAAGGTCATCACAAGTTCCATTCATAAATGTGCTGAAGATTAGGTCAAATGTAACTGAGCTTTTATCCCAATATACTTGAAATTAGGGGATTATATACCTACCAAATTAAAGTTCTATGAGTCTAGTTTCTAAATCATTAAACGGTTTGTCGATACAATCTTGGAGTATAGAGATATTCGTATTTTTGTGAGCCTACGCAGATTGGTAGGTGACAAGTAGGTGCATCACCTACTTGCCAAAATGAAAGGACAAAATTAAAAGCCCCAAAGTCGGACAAGAGGGGACTTATAAGGGATTATCAACTCAGTTATTTCACACATATTTCAGACCTTCAAAACCAAATTGAACCCCTGCAACTCCTCCCCAAAACCCCCACACAAACCCTAGGGTATTTCGGGTGTTACGACGTGATTCTAGTGCTGAAAAGTCCGGACAGCTTGCCAGTTTCTCTTTCTCCTTCTTGTAGTTGCGTTAAGGAACTGATTTTTGATGAAGAAGTACCAGGTTTCGTGGTTTATACTTATTACAAGGTAAGGTTATGCTTCTCCTTCCATTATCTATGCGTTTGTGAGTTGTAACTCGATCGTAAAGAATAGACCTAGCGAGTTTGGAAAGAGTGGTATGTTGCTTGTTCTTGTGTCATGGTTGGCCGGTTGTGAACCTATTTTTAAGTTGAATTCATGGCTGGTTTATTGGATAAGAGGTATAATTATGTACTTTTGGTTGTGTTTCTCAATTTGAAAGAAAAGACAAGTCGAAACGTGTTTAAGTAAACTGAAAAATTAATGTTGAGTTGCTGAACTTGTGGGACTGTTTTGTGGGTTGTTTCGTGTTGCTATTGGGTTGTCTCCTTTGCTACTGTTTCTATGGAGTTGAGAGGAGGAAGGGTGTTGAGAAACACCACATTATGGTAGGGTTGTTTGCTGGTCGTTCATCGTAACATTTTCGGATTGTTTGAGACTATCATTGTTGTCGTGTTGTGTATGAAGTGATAGGGGTATGTTGGGCTGTTTGGTGATTGTTTTGACTTGTGTGAAGTCATATATATATAGGGGAGGTGCTGTCCGTTTCATCGTAAAATAGGTTGTGGTCGATACATAATAGTTACGACGCTTAAACGATAAAGACAGTGTCATTTCTCGTATTGTAGACTAAAGAGTCGTGACATTTGCGTAGCTTGAGGTTGGGCAGTACATATTCAAGGTATGCGAGGCTATCCCTTTCCTTCTTATGCATGAATTCGATTGTACATAATTCTATGAACGAGCTTCCAAAGGTACTCTACTCTTAGAAGCTAGCAGTACTTACATTGTTTCCCTTCTTATGGAACAATTGATGTTGTGGTTGCTTCTCTTATTCTTATGTTATCAATGTTGTTGGTACTTCCTGATTCTTATAAGATTCTTGATGAAGAGTTATTCCTATTAACGTGTACGGAGAATATCAACCTTACGTCACTCCGAAAGGTTCAGAATATGATTCTAATGAGTCCTACATGCATTATATATGTATCTATTTTACTCTACCGAGCCGCGCTATAGTCGGCCGGGTACGGCACCTATTGTGCAACCATGGATCAGTTGGGTTTACCGAGCTCCACGTGGCCGGGTATGATTCTACCGAGCCTGATGATGGCCGGGTACGTATTTACCGAGTCCTCTTTGAGGTCGGGTACAATATGATGATGATGATGCCCACAGAGGCAAATGTTTTTAAAATTTTATGTATATATATATATGTATTATGCATTTCATATCAGTAGCCCCCAGAGGCACTCAGATGTTACAGGTTGTATCTCCTCCATCTCTCTTTACATTACTGTTCTTGTTTATGCTTTCCTGCCTTACATACTCTGTACTTTATTCGTACTGACGTCCCTTTTACTTGGGGACGCTGCGTTTCATACGCGCAGGTCTCGATTGATAGGTTGACAGTCCTCCAAGTAGGCTATCAGCTCAGCGGAAGTGTTGGTGCACTCCACTTGCTCCGGAGTTGCCTATTTAGTCAGTATGCTTTGGATAGGTATTGATTGGTATTGCGGGGCCCTGTCCCGACCTTCATGATTTTATGTATTCTTAGAGGCTTGTAGACAGATGTCAGGTGTATGGATACTTGTATGGCCTTGTCGGCCTATGTTTTGAGTTTACAAATGGTCATGTCGGCCTTATAGGCCCGTATGTCACATGTATAAGTTTGTATATCATGTTGGGTCGTCATATGTAGAGTATTCCCTTATGTTTTATTCTTGTTATCTCATAACGGGTTTTCCGGCCCATTTACCCACGATGGTATGATAAGTTACGTTGGTACTCGGTTGGTTAAGGCATCGGGTGTCTGTCGCGGTCCTTCGGTTTGGGTCGTGACACCCGCGTGGCCTAAGAAACTCCGCCCGCCTTTCACTGAAGTTGGAGGTGGAATTTTAGAAATCACCTCAATATTTGCCTTGTCGACTTCAATGCTATTCTTTGAGATCTTGTGGCCAAGGACAATGGCTTCCTCAACCATGAAATGACATTTCTCCCAATTGAGCACCTAGTTTGTTTCTTCACATCTTGTCAACACTTTATCCTAGTGTGATAGACAATTATCAAAAGAATTCTCGACCACCGAAAAGTCATCCATGAAGACTTCAAGTTTATCGTCCATCATGTCCGTGAAGATCGCCATCATACACCCTTGAAAAGTCTTCGGTGCATTGCACAACCCAAATGGCATCCGCGAGAAGGCGGAAGTACCGTAAGGACATGTAAAAGTAGTTTTCTCTTGATCCTCCAGAAAAATAAGAATTTGATTGTAGCCGGAATACCCGTCAAGTAAACAATAGAAATCACGGTCGGCCAATCTATCAAGCATTTGATCTAGGAAGGGAAGTGGGAAATGATCCTTCCTTGTGACTTTGTTGAGCTTACGATAGTCCATACACACTCTCCACCCGGTCACCATTATTGTTGGAATCAACTCATTCTTATCATTGGTGACCACCGTCATGCCCCCTTTCTTTGGGACACATTGAACCGGAGAAGTCCACGAACTATCAGAAATGGGGTAAACAACCCCGGCATCCAACCACTTGATGATCTCCTTCTTGATAACCTCTTGCATGGCTTCATTGAGTCTCCTTTGATGTTCAATAGATGGTTTGGCACCTTCCTCCAAGTTAATCTTGTGCATGCAAAATGCAGCGCTTATTCCTCGAATATCCGCGAATGTCCATCCAATAGTCTTCTTTCTCTTTTGTAGCACCGCCAATGTAGAATCTACCAGCACGTTAGTCAAACAAGAGGAAAGAATAACCGGTAAAGTAGAAGAAGGGCCAAGAAATTCATAGCGAAGATGTGGAGGCAATGGCTTCAACTCCAGATGGGAGGCTCCTCAATTGAAGGCTTTGTTGGAGGAGTGGTTCTTTTTTCAAGATACAAGGACAATTTGCGGGGCTCAGAAGTGTACGACCCCATTCCTTGCAAAGACTTCACACATTCCACGTAACCCTCCATTTCTTCATCATCACAATTGAGCAAGATTGCCTCCAATGTATCATCAACATTCATCACAACACTTGTTTCACCCAAAATCACATCGGTCACCAAGTCCACGAAAGAGCACACCTCATTGCTATTGGGTTGCCTCATAGACTTAAACACATGGAAAACCACTTTTTTATCACCAATCCGAAAGGTAAGTTCTCCGGCTTCAACATCAACTAGAGCCTTCCCCGTAGCAAGGAAAGGTCTCCCAAGAATAATCGGCACCTCATAGTCAACCTCACAATCAAGAATAACAATATCCGACGAAAGAATGAATTTGTCAACACGAACTAACCCGTCATCAATCACTCTCAACAGTCCCCTCATGGTAATATCGGCCATTTGTAATCTCATAGATGTGGGTCTTGGTTGCCCAATTCCCAAAGTCTTGAAAATCGAATAGGGCATCAAATTGATACTTGCCCCAAGATCACAAAGAGCTTTAGCAAATTCGGCACTTCCAATGGTACAAGGAATTGTAAAAGCGTCGGGGTCTTCGAATTTAGGATCCATTGAATGCACAATTGCACTCACTTGATGAGTCATCTTAATAGTTTCATAATTCATCGACCGCTTCTTTGTCACCAAATCCTTCATGAACTTTGCATAACCGGACATTTTCTCCAAAGCTTCAACCAATGGCACATTGATAGATAGACTCTTCATCATGTCAATTGATTCTCGCCATTTTGCTTGGCAAGCCTTTGAGGATATGGAGGAGGAGGCCTAGGCATTGGTGCCTTAGCCTTTTGCACTACCGGTTCCGGTATGTCAACAATGTGCTACCTAGACGGGTTTACTTCCTCACGAGTCTTGTTACACCCCATGTTTTCATACGTGGAAGTACGCCATAAGTACATTGATGTAGGCTCGGAAATGAGATGTTACATTCCTCATTTTCGTACGTTAAAGTTTCGTCGTAAGCTAATCAACGTAAGTTCGGGAATGAGATTTATTTTGGGATTATTAGTATTACGCTATATCAACAAGTGATAAGTTAATTCGTGAAGGTGAGAGGGTAAACGAATCGAAGAAAATGAGTTCCGTCGAAGTTTGGCAATTTGGGGATAAAATACAGTCCAAGCTATAATACCCCGTATTCATGGACTAGTGCCATACAAGGTACCACATGACTGTCACACCTCCTTTTTTACACACCACCCCGGAGGATAGTATATAAGGGAGTTTTTCCAATTTAAGTGATATTATTCGAAATGGGATTATTTATTTATCAGAGTCGCCACTTGGGATAAGTTTGTTTCTGGTGTCCCAAGTCACCGGTTTATCTTGAATCCCAAATCGAGGAAGTTTTTGACTTTCCAAGTGAAGTTTGCGAACCAGAAATTCTGACTAAGGAATTCTCTTAACCCGGGGGAAGGTGTTAGGCACCCCCGGGTTCCGTGGTTCTAGCACAGTCGCTTAAACTATCATAATTGGCCTATTATCTGATTTTAATACATGTTTTAAGCCTATAGTGCAATTTTAAATTTTTTACCGCTTTTAATTAATTTTAAGGAGAATTTAACGTCGTCTAAAACATGTCTTTGGATCGCATCACATGAAATGCACCCGCAATCCGAAACACATTTTATTCAACGTTTTAGGATTTGGATTTGGGTCACATGAAATGCACACCCGAGTTTAGGAATGTAATATTATTAAATAACGCGCCTAAAGCAACTAACGCGTTGTTAACTTTCTGAGGGCCATGAAAATTCTCTAAATGGCACGCCTTAATGTCTAGGTATTTTAAAGAAAATAATTTAAAAGGGCCACGCATTTGTGATTTTATTTGGCGCGGCGCACCTCAATTTACTCTAATCGAGAGGTCTCTAAATCAAATACAAGGGCCATGCACTACACCCTATTTAATGGCATACCTTGAAACTACTTAAGAACCCGGTTAATTAAGTATTAAAGGAATGAGGAATTTATTCAAATTAGGCGAGTGGGCTTTAGTTGACATGGGCTAGAAATCACAAAACGGGGCAGAAAGGGTGACGAAAGGGTTCGGGCCCTATCTCCGCATATTTGGGCCCAAAGTGACCCAATCTCAGAACACCTGAAAGCCATTACAAGCAGGATTCAACATCGAGTCTCCACAACGTATAAGTAATAATTGACCATTGAAATATTGGATTAACCTTAAGTAACCAGTCACAAGCTAGCATACACGCAACAATTTAAATCATCCTTCATGGCTTATGGACAATTGTATGAAGCTTTAACAGTGCTATGATTTCAACCAAACAATCAAGGGTCTAATTTTAAAGAAACTATACAGCATGTAAATTTAAATTTCCAAAAGCTTTGGATTAACTTGCGATGCTGACATTCAATCCCTAATAAAACCTTACATGAACAAGACTGGTAGGATTTAAAACCATGGCCTTAAACAACTGATCATGCTCGACTGGCATACAAACACCTATAAATAGCCATTGAATAATTTTCAATATAATCATGCTACATTAAATTTTCTAACGATGACAATTCCCCAAACAATAGGTTAAAGTCCAGCTTTCCATGAGTCTCAGATAACCTTGCTAAAAGGGGGATTTAAAGTCCATTCGGGAAACATATATGAATGCAGAAAATGTTTGCATGACTGATTGTAGCTACTATTAAGCATACATATCCAGCTGCTTATACCAATGACTATTGATTATACACAGCCTTACATGTATGGATGAATAACTTGATAACAGATAAAACTACATATTTATTATAAAACATTAAAGTAACAAAAGGATCAAAAGGAATTAAGCTCAAGGCAACCTGCATTCAACCAATCTCAAATGTTTCAACAATCACTTGCTACTCAGAGCTAAGAAGGTACCTGGAATTTGAAAACAACACAGAAAAGTGAGGAATCGGCAACAGAACAACAGCCAGCCAAACACCAGTAACACCAGCTCAACCAAAATGAATTTGAAAACAATAAAAAGCAGTCTCACTCGAACAAAACCCACAGCAAACCTCAAAACCAGACCTCAAATACCCAATTTCAATAAATTTTTTGAAAGTAGATTACTCAGAAACTCTTTTCAGGAATTGGAAGCTTAAGAAATCGCACAAAGGAATTTCAGTGATGCAGTGATTTCACTTCAATTTTTAGCCGCTATGATTTTCGTATTTTTTTTCTTTTCTATCTAAAAATCTGATCTCCCTCTCTGTATGTTTAGCTCTCAATTTGCAGGTTTTTCTCCAATCTTTTTTGCTCTCTCCTCTCTGACTTGCTAGGCAAGAAGGGTATGCCTTTATAGGCAAGCAATTAGGGCAGCCCTGCTGATTTTTAGTTTACCCCTTAGGTCCTTTTTTGATTTCTGTTTTTAGCTTAAAAGTCCCTAGGATTATTGACTTGTTATTCAAGTTAAATACCTAAAAGCCTGAAATTGGCTAAAAACCCTGCTAGAAGCTTCTAAATTAGTTACCCTGAAGATTCCCTCACTTAGATTTCCTATATTGCCCCTGATTACCCCTGTATTTACCTTGGACTTAAACGGGTATGGGTCAGTTTGCACAATTGGGCTTGCCCTTTTCTTCTAAATGGGTCAGAGGTCCCAAAATTGCAAACTAGCACTGGCCTAGTTAAAGTCTGAAAAACAAGGGATATGCAAACAGGGCAGCCATCTAAGCTAAAACATTCATTAACTAACTAAATTAATAACTAACAAGCTAAAGATAAAAAAAAAATGCAAGACTAATTTTCATGAAGAAGAACGAGTACACAGTTTCTGGAAACTAAAAAAAATGAAGAAGAAAAACCAGGGTAAGAAATAGATGCAGAGGAGAACCAAAGCTAGATAAAAAAACAAAAGAAAGAAAGGAAAATACTTACTAAGACTCAAACGAACGAAGGAATGAATCCGAATCTTCAACTTCCATGGATTTCTGGTTGACTATGATGTTAATCGTGTGTTCTTGAAAACAACACACGAATAACATCACAATCGACCAAAATCTTTAAACAAAACTGGAGCCCGAACTTTTGAAATTAGGGTTCAATTCTCTGATCTAAAATTCGAAGGGTTTGGGGGTGATTTGAGGGAAATAGGCTAGGTATATGGGATGAGGGGGTCATGGTGGTCAAGGGGTGTTAATTTGGGGTCGATCAGAGGCGGCGTCGCCACCGGAGAAACTGTGGCGGCGCTAGGGTTCTTAACTTCCAACCAAGATTCGAGAGGTTTGGGTAAGTTGTGAGGGAAGCTGGTCATGGATTCGAGACGAGGAGGTGGAGGGGAACATATGGTGTAATTTTGGTGGTCATCGGAGATTTGCCCCCGCCATAGGCGATTTCCGGCGGCGGCAGATGGTGGTCTTAGGGCGACGTTACAGGGGAGGGTTTGGAGACGAGGAAGGGGTGGGGGGGGGAGGTCTGTTTGGACATTAATATATTAAAACAACCTAGCTTCCCAGCCGTCTGATCAAGAAACCTCGACGGCTGGGATTAAACCTTAGCTAAACGGGGTCGTTTCAATTAAAGGGGGGATCAGAGCAGGTCAGACGCGGGTCTGGGCTGGGTAGAGGGGTTTTGGATTGGTTCTTTGATTTGGGCCAGCCCAAAATTGGGTCTCTTTTATTAAAACTCAAATTCTTTTGATTTTCTTTTCTTTTTCTTTTCAAATTAAAACTAAAACTCTAAATTAACTCTAAAAAACTAAATTAACCTACCCAATTATATTAAGCTCTAATTAATAATCAACACAATTAACTAAATACCAATTTAAAGGAAAACTAAACAAAATTCAAAGCTAAAATTAAACAAAGCAAATAAATCAATTTTTTTTTGTGAATTTTGTATTTTTGTAAAACCCTAATTACTAATTAATCTAAAATATGTAAAATTAAATCCTAAATGCAAATGCAATGCGTATTTTTTGTATTTTTTATGAATTATGTTAAACTAAAAATGCACACAGAAATGCAAATAAACATGAAAATTATGCAATTAAATCCTAAAAATCAAATAATTAAAAGAAAAATCCTAATTTTAAGAATCCTGTAGGAGTAAATCATGCGAGGCAAATATCACGTGCTCACAGCTGCCCCTCTGTGCTCGGAGACACGAAGGATTTTCGGGCAAAGAAAATGAGCAATTATGAGGGATTTTTGCCCGCTTGGCACTCCATGAGAAGCATTTTTTGAAAAATGTCTGACCGAACCTTGCTTCAGAGGTTGCCTACATATCCTTGGCTATAAAGGAATCAGGTCAGTGTAGTTCTAAAAGTTTTGGTAGCTGGGACTACCGGGAGCTGTGATTTCACTGCTGATGCTGCTGCTACTGCTTGCTGACCTCCTTATTACACCAAAAGGAAAATCAAAGCTAAGCTAGCTATGCCTATCAACTACGAGTTACAAGATTCCTATCGATACATCTCTTGAAGCTTGATCTTGAGTCTTAGCCGGTTTTTTGCTGTTGACTCCGATCTGAATCTTGATGCTCGCAAGATGTAGGTGCTGGTTCTTTCTTCAGCATTGGATCAAAGCGGGACATGCGAAGCTTGTGACTTCAATCAAATTTTGAGCAGTCCGTGTCGTTGTCTGTTTCAGCACTTTGAATTTACTTCTTTTTTTTTTTGTTTTTTTCTTCTTTTCCTTTATTCTGGATTGAGACTCATTCTTTCGGTCATCTCGAATCCTGTGCCTTGAGGTAAAACCTGTTCGGACACCAAAAACAAACAAACAAACGAAATTTTTCTGCCCCAGTTTTCACTAGGAAAATTTCGGTGAGTTATTTGCAACACAAATCTAAACTACCTTTTCATTGAAAGCAATAAAAATCAGGATTGTGTGTCCTTAGGAATGAAGCCTTAAATTGGGAGGATGACCAGGTTATGCTGGAAAATGACCGGGTTATGCCGGAAAAGAAAAAGGTCCTCGGGTTATGGTGGGGAGGTCCACGGGTTATGCCGGGATTGAAAGAAAAAAGGCTCCTTAGGTTATGCCAGGAAGGTCCACGGGTTATGCCGGGATTGAAAGAAAAAGAAAGGCTCCTTGGGTTATGCCAGGGAGGTCCACGGGTTATGCCGGGATAAAAGAAAAAGTCTCCTTGGGTTATGCCAGGGAGGTGCATAACCCAATGAGCCTTTTCTTTCAATCCCGGCATAGCCCGTGGACCTCCCTGGCATAACCCAAGGAGCCTTTTTCTTTCAATCCCGGCATAACCCGTGGACATCCCTGGCATAACCCAAGGAGTCTTTTTCTTTCAATCCCGGCATAACCCGCGGACCTCCCTGGCATAACCCAAGGAGCTTTCTTCTTTCCATCCCGGCATAACCCGCAGACCTCCCTGGCATAACCCAAGGAGCCTTTTTCTTTCAGTCCCGGCATAACCCGCGGACCTCCCTGGCATAACCCAAGGAGTCTTTCTCTTTCAATCCCGGCATAACCCGTGGACCTCCCTGGCATAACCCAAGGATCCTTTTTTCTTTCAATCCCGGCATAACTCGTGGATCTCCCAGGCATAACCCGAGGACCTTTTCCTTTTCCGGCATAACCCGGTCATTTTCCAGCATAACCTGATAATCCTCCCAATCTAAGGCTTTAACCCTTGGATACACAATCCTAATTTGATCGCTTAGATATGTGTCACAACTAACTCACGAAATTTTTCCAGTGAAAACTGGGGCAGAAAATTTCGTTCGTTTGTTTGTTTTGGTGTCTTAAGCAGGTCTGACCTCGAGGCACAGGGTTCGAGACGACCGATGGAATGAGTCTCAATCAAGAATAAAGAAAAGAAGAAAAGAACAAAAAGAAATGAATGTTGAAGCAAACAGGCGTGCGGATTGTTCAAAATTTGATTGAAGTCACAAGCTCCGCCGATCCCGTTTTGACACAATGCTGCAGAAAGAAACAACACCTACAGCTTGCGAGCATCAAGATTCAGAGCAGAGTCCACACAAAATCAGCTAGACTCAAGATCAAGCTTCAAGAGATTTATAGATAGGAATCTTGTAACTCATAGTTGATAGGCATAGCTAGCTTAGCTTTGATTTTCCTTTTGGTGTAATAAGGAGGTCAGCAAGCAGTAGCAGCAGCGACAACAGTGAAATCACAGCTCCCGGTAGTCCCAGCTACCAAACCTTCCACAACTACACTGACTTGATTCCTTTACAGCCAAGGATATGTAGGCAACCTTTGAAGCAGCGTTCGGTCAGACAGTTTTCAAAAATGCTTCTCATGGAATGCCAAGCAGGCAAAAATCTCTCATGATTGCTCATTTATCTTTGCCCGAAAACCCTTCGTGTCTCCGAGCAAAGAGGGGCAGCTATGAGCATGTGATTTTTGCCTCGCTTGAATTATTCCTATAGGATTCTTAGAATTAGGATGTTCTCTTTTATTATTTGAATGTTAGGGAATTAATTGCATGATGTTTGTTTGTTTGCATTTTTGCATTTTTGCATTTTTGCATTTGGAACCCAATTTTATATTTTTAACATTTTATTAGTTAATTAACATTACAAAAAATAAGATAAAATAACAAAATAGTCCTTTTGCATTGTTTTACTTTTAATTTTTTGATTTTTCCTTAAGTTTTCTTTTTAAATTAGGAATTGGTTAATTTTGGAAATTAATTAGTATAATTTTAGAGTAAATTTAGGTCTTTTATTTTAAACTTTGCATTTAAACAAAAATCTAAAAAAATGAAATGAGAAAAGAAGAGAAAAGTAAAGAAATAAAGAAAATTCAAATAAAAAATTAAAGGTCTTAATACATATCCATGTTTGGGNAAAATCCTAAAAAAAATCATGGTAGACATAGGGACCTCATTCCCTAGATATCCCGGCATAACCCGTGGACCTCCCTGGCATAACCCAAGGAGCTTTTTTCTTTCAATCCCGGCATAACCCGTGGACCTCCCTGGCATAGGGACCCATTCCCTAGATATCCCGGCATAACCCGTGGACCTCCCTGGCATAACCCAAGGAGCCTTTTTCTTTCAATCCCGGCATAACCCGTGGACCTCCCTGGCATAACCCAAGGAGCTTTTTTCTTTCAATCCCGGCATAACCCGTGGACCTCCCTGGCATAACCCAAGGAGCCTTTTCTTTCAATCCCGGCATAACCCGTGGACCTACCTGGCATAACCCAAGGAGCTTTTTCTTTCAATCCCGGCATAACCCGTGGACCTCCCTGGCATAACCCAAGGAGCTTTTTTCTTTCAATCCCGGCATAACCTGTGGACCTCCCTGGCATAACCCAAGGAGCCCTTTTCTTCTTTCAATCCCGGCATAACCCGTGGACCTCCCTGGCATAACCCAAGGACCTTTTATCTTTTCTCCCGGCATAAAGAAGTCTCCGAAAGATCGCCTCGCCTCAAGGATGGTAAGTCTGAGTAGAGGTACCTGGATCTGCACATGAAAAACATGCGCAGGAAGGGCATGAGTACACCACAACGGTACTCAGTAAAAGCCAAGCCTAACCTCTGCCGGGTAGTGATGAGGAAGGTCAGGGCCCTACTGAGATTAAATAAAATGTAAAGTCCGCATACCAAAATTATCCAAATCTAAGGTCAAATTCCCCATCAAAATCTTGGTCTAAGAACCCTCTTCCCATTTTTCTCAATTTTTCATCTCCAAATCCGAATGTAAATGATAAAACTAAGATAAGATTAATGGAATATAACTAGAAAGGAACAAGGAATCATTACCCAATGATCTTCTCTTCAAAAACCTCACAAAATCGCCCTACCCCGAGCTCCAAAATGATTTTTCCAAGTTTTGAACAAAACCCTCGATTCTGCCCCTTTTCTGCCTAGTTATTCCGCATCTGCGAGGACTTCTTCGCATCTGCGACTTCACTTAAAGACCAGCCTCCGCACCTGCGATTACCCATCCGCAGTGCGGTACCGCTTCTGCGGTAAATCTTTCGCATCTGCGGACCTTGCTGATCCTCCCCAAATCCGCACATGCGCTTGCTCTGCCGCTTCTGCGGCTCCGCACCTGCGGGACCCAAACCACAGGTGCGGTTATGACAGGCACCAGCAGCTTCAGCTACTTCAAACCATTTCCAATCTTTCCGTCAACCATCCGAAATCATCCCGAGGCCCCCGGGACCTCAACCAAAAGCTCCGACAAGTCTAATACCAATGTCCAAACTTATACCAATCCTTAAAACATCTAAAACAACATCGGAACACCAATTTAAGATTGAATTCAAGCCTAAGAACTTCAAAAACTCAAAATTTACGCTTTCGATCAAAAAGTGTACCAAACCTCGTCCGAATGACCTGAAATTTTGCACACACGTCACATTCAACATTACGGAGCTACTCCAACTTCCGGAATTCCATTCCGACCCTCGGATCAAAATCTCACTATCGAACCGGAAACTTCAAAAATCCATCTTTCGGCATTTCAAGCCTAAATTAGCAACAGACGTCCAAAACACAATCCGATCACGCCCCTAAGCCCGAAATCACCCAACGGAGCTAATGGAACCATCAGAATTCCATTCCGAGGCCGTCTTCACACTTTTTCGACTACGCTTAAATTTTCAACACTTAAGCTCTCATTTAGGGACTAAGTGTCCCAAAACTCTCTGAAACTCAAAACCGAACATCCCGGCAATTCAAAATAGCAGAAATAGATACGGGGAAAGAAGTTAATAGGGGATCGAGGTGTAAATTCTAAGAACGACCAGCCGGGTCGTTACATCCTCCCACGCTTAAACATTCGTTCGACCTCGAACGAGCATGGAGACATACCTGAAGTAGTGAAAAGATGAGAGTAACGGCTGCGCATATCCTGCTCGGTCTCCTAGGTCGCCTCCTCGACCGACTGACCCCGCCACTGAACTTTCACTGATGCAATGTTCTTTGACCTCAGCTTTCTAACCTGCCTGTCCAATATTGCCACTGGCTCCTCAACATAAGATAGATCCTTGTCCAGCTAGACTGAACTGAAATCTAACACGTGCGACGGATCACCATGATTCCTCCGGAGCATCGAGACATGAAATACCGGATGAACTCCTGCCAAGCTAGGAGGTAAGGCAAGCTCGTAAGCAACCTCGCCAACACGCCTCAGAATCTCAGAAGGGCCAATAAACCTCGGACTCAGCTCCCTTTCTTCCCAAATCTCATAACGCCCTTCATAGGCGAAACCCGAAGTAGAACCCGCTCTCCAACCATGTAGGAAACATCACGAACCTTTCGGTCCGCATAGCTTTTCTGTCTGGACTAGGTTGTATGGAGTCTATCCTGAATCATCTTGACTTTCTCCAAGGCATCCTGAACCAAGTCTGTGACCAATAATCTAACCTCGCCCGGCTCAAACCAACCCACCGGAGATCTACACCGCTTACCATATAAAGCCTCATACGGTGCCATCTGAATGCTGGACTGATAGCTGTTGTTGTAGGCAAACTCCGCCAATGGCAAGAACTGACCCCAAGACCGTCCAAACTCAATCACACACGCACGGAGCATATCCTTAAGAATCTGAATAGTGCGCTCGGACTGTCCGTCCGTCTGAGGGTGAAGTGCTCTGCTCAGCTCCACCCGAGTACCCAACTCATGTTGTACGCCCTCCAGAATCGCGAAGTGAACTGAGTACCCCTGTCTGAAATGATGGATACTGGAATACCATGCAGACGAACAATCTCTTGGATATAAATCTCCGCCAACCGCTCCGAAGAATAGGTGGTACACATAGGAATGAAATGTGCGGACTTGGTCAGCCGATCCATAATAACCCAAATGGCATCGAACTTCCTCAAGGTCCATGGAAGCCCAGATACGAAGTCCATGGTGATCCGCTCCCACTTCCACCTCGGAATCTCTATCTGCTGAAGCAATCCACCCGGTCTCTGGTGCTCATACTTCACCTGCTGACAATTAAGGCACCGAGCTACAAATCCAACTATATCTTTCTTCATCCGCCTCCACCAGTAGTGCTGCCTCAAATCCTAATACATCTTCACGGCACCCGGATGAATGGAATACCACGAACTATGGGCCTCCTCTAGAATCCACTCCCGAAGCCCATCAACATTGGGTACACAAACTCGACCCTGCATCCTCAATACCCCGTCATCACCAATAGTCACATGTCGAGCATCGCCGTGCAACACTTTGTCCGTGAGGACAAGCAAATAAGGGTCATCAAACTGACGCTCCCGCATGCGATCAAGCAAGGAAGACCGAGAGAGCACGCAAGCTAGAACCCGACTAGGCTCCGAAAGGTCCAAACTCACAAATTGGCTGGCTAAGGCCTGAACATCCATCGCCATGGGCCTCTCTGCTACTGGTAAATAAACCAAACTCCCCAAACTCTCTGTCCGGCGGCTCAAAGCATCGGCCACCACATTGGCCTTGCCCGGGTGATACAAGATAGTGATATTATAATCCTTCAGCAGCTCTAGCCATCTCCTCTTACGCAAATTAAGGTCCTTTTGCTTGAACAGATGCTGCAAACTCCGGTGGTTAGTATAAATCTCACAAGGCACGCTGTACAAAATAATGACGCCAGATCTTCAAGGCGTGAACAATAGCAGCTAACTCAAGATTATGGACAGGATATTTCTTCTCATGTATCTTCAACTATCTGGACGCGTAGGCAATCACCCTACCGTCCTGCATCAATACCGCTCCAAGGCCAACTCTCGAGGCATCACAATAGACAGTATAAGACCCCGAACCGGTCGGCAATATCAAAAGTGGGGTTGTAGTCAGAGCTGTCTTGAGCTTTTGAAAGCTCTCCTCTCACTCTTCTATCCACTGGAACGGGGCACCCTTCTGGATCAGTCTGGTTGTAGGTGCTGCAATAGATGAAAACCCCTGGACAAATCGACGGTAATAACCCGCCAAGCCAAGAAAACTGCGGATCTCTGTAGCTGAGGATGGTCTGGGCCAACTCTGCACTGCCTCCACTTTCTTTGGATCCACCTGAATACCCTCACTCGAGACCACGTGACCCAAGAACGCCCTGGAATCAAACCAAAACTCACATTTCGAGAACTTAGCATATAGTTTCTTCTCTCTCAAGGTCTGAAGCACTGTCCTCAGGTGCTGCTCATGATCTTCCCGACTCCGGGAATATACCAGAATGTTCTCAATAAAAACAATCATGAATGAGTCAAGATATGGCCGGAAAACACTGTCCATCAGATGCATGAAGGCTGCTGGGGCATTAGTCAGCCTAAATGACATAACAAGGAACTTGTAATGACCATACCAAGTCCTGAAAGCAGTCTTCGGGATATCTGGCTCCCGAATCTTCAACTGATGATAGCATGAACACAAGTCAATCTTAGAAAACACACAAGCACCCTATAACTGATCAAACAGGTCATCAATACGAGGCAAAGGATAACGGTTCTTCACTGTAACCTTGTTCAACTTGCGATAATCAATACACATACGCATAGAACCATCCTTCTTCTTCACAGATAAGACAGGAGCACCCCAAGGTAATACACTGGGCCAAATGAAACCCTTATCAAGCAATTCCTGCAACTGCTCATTCAACTTCTTCAACTCAGGAGGAGCCATACGGTATGGAGGGATAGAAATGGGCTGAGTGCCCGGCAACAGATCAATGCCAAAATCAATATCTCTATCAGGCGGCATGCCCAGAAGATCAGCTGGAAACACGTCAGAGAAATCCCGCACTACTGGGACTTAATCAACAGAAGGGGTATCTATACTGACATCTCTCATAAGCTAGATACGCATCACACCCTTTCTCAACCATACGCTGAGCCTTAAGGAAAGAAATAACTCTACTAGGAGTGTGACCTAAAGCACCCCTCCACTCAACACGCGGTACACCTGGCATAGCCAGCGTCACGGTTTTTGCGTGACAATCAAGAATAGCATAATGGGGCGACAACCAGTCCATGCCCGAGATAATATCAAAATCAACCATGCTGAGTAATAATAAATCGGCTCTGGTCTAAAAACCACTAAGAGCAACCAAACATTACCGATAAACGCGGTCGTCAACAAGAGAATCCCTTACAGGAGTAAAAACATAAACATGGGAACTCAAAGAATCTTGAGATACACCCGAATACGGAGCAAAATAAGAAGACACATAAGATTAAGTAGAGCCTGGATCGAAATAAACCGATGCATCTCTGTGACAGACCAAGATAGTACCTGTGATAACAGAATTGGAGGCGACAGCCTCAGCACGGGCAGGAAGAGCATAGTATCTGGCCTGGCCACCCCCTCGAGGGCGACCTCTACCTCCCCGACCTCCACCTCTAGCTGGCTGGGCTGGTGGGGTAGCAACTGGTTGTTGGGACCATAGCCTGAGAACTCTGCGGGGCATGCTGTGGCTGATAAGTCTGTGGAGGTGCACCCCTCCTAAGTCTGGGGCAATCCCTCACCATATGGTGTGTGTCACCACACACAAAACAAGCTCTGGGAGGACGAGGCGGCTGTGACTGGCTCGGGCCAGGTCTGCTGGACTGACCACTGGAAACACCCCGTGTAGGAGGCGCACTGGATACCGGAGGTGCATAATAAGGCTCATGAGGCCTAGGTGGAGCTGGAATACCACTGGCTGCTGGAAGAGCTGAATGAACAGGGCGACTCATATAACCCCTACCATGACGACCTGCAGTTGGGGCACGGGCACAGAATAATGGCCCGACTCTCGAGACCTCTTGGCCACCCTCTCCTCTCTATCCCTAGCATGCATACCCTCAATCCTTCTAGCAATACTCACCACCTGCTGATAAGAAATATCCATCTCTAACTCACGAGCCATGCTAGACCTGATGCTGGGAATAAGCCCCTCAATAAACCGGCGAACCTTCTCGCGAACCGTAGAGACCAAAGATGGTTCATGTCTAGCCAAGTCGGTGTAACGGACAGCATACTCCGAGACAGTCATAGTACCCTGGCGCAAATGCTCAAACTCCGCGCGCCAGGCCTCCCTGAGACTCTGGGGGACATACTCCCTCGTGAACATATCTGAAAACTGAGCCCAAGTTAGGGATGCTGCCTCATCTGGAGTGTCTAACTCATAAGCATGCCACCACTGATAAGCGGCTCCTCGAAGCTGGAAGGTAGTGAAGGAAACCCCGCTCGATCCTGATATACCCATAGTGCGGAGGATACGGTAGCACTCCTCAAGAAATCAAAAGGCATCATCTGAGGCTAGCCCGCTAAAAGTCGGAGGCTGATACTTCTTGAACCTCTCAAGCCTCTTCTGCTCCTCCTCTGAAACTACTGCCCTCTCCTCGGGCTGAGCTGGGGCTACCGGCTGTACAGGAATAACCTCTGGGACCTGATCAACATGCACTCGCTGCTCAGGAGTGCGAGCGGCAGGAGTCTATGCTCCTCCCCCGACCTGGGATGTAGCTGCAGCAAGGGGAAGCAACCCTGCCTGAGCTAGACTGGTGTACATAGTCATAAACTGCGCCAGAGTCTCCTGGAGTGCTGGAGTAGTAGTAGCAGACGTATCAGGTGTCTGGACTCCGGCTGGTACTGCTGGTGGCACCTCGGCGGCAGCTCGCACGGGTGCTCTGGCTGCACCACGAGTGCATCCTCGGCCTCTACCCCGGCCCTGGCCTCTGACGGCTCCAATTGGGGGCACGGGTGCTTGATCATCTCGGGTAGCACGTGTCCTCACCATCTGTGAGAGAATAGAAGACAGAAGTTTAGAATGGTGATATCAAAAATCTCGCACGACAAGGAAATCAAAGGAAGTGGAACTTTCCTAATAGTTACATAGCCTCACGTAGATAAGTACAGACGTCTCCGTACCGATCAGCGAGACTCTAATAAACCGGCTTGTGATTCATGACTCCTATGAACCTAGAGCTCTGATACCAACTTGTCACGACCCCGGTTCGCCCTCCGTGAACCATCGTGACGGCACCTAGTCCCTACGACTAGGTAAGCCTAAAAATGCGGAAAATAAACCAATTTGCGGAAGAAAAACAAGTAAAACCAAAAATAGTGAATAAACAGTGTTTAATAGTGCCACTTGGCATACACCATATCAACTTTCGAATACTAATACTTTTCCCAAAACCCGGAATCTCATGAAATCACAAGCTAAGAATAATACATAGTGCTCTAACTCCAGAATGTCTAAAACAAAGTAAATACAGAAGGGCTGTAACTACAAGAGAGAATGGACAGAGACTCTTCGGTCTGCGGATGCGGCAGATATACCTCGAAGTCTCCGAAAGATCGCCTCCACCAAGGATGGTAAGTCTGAGTAGAGGTACCTGGATCCGCACATGAAAAACATGCGCAGGAAGGGCATGAGTACACCACAGCGGTACTCAGTAAGTGCCAAGCCTAACCTCGATCGGGTAGTGACGAGGAAGGTCAGGGCCCTACTAAGATTAAATAAAATATAAAGTCTGACAGCGTAGAACAGAGCAGTATAAATGAGTACAGCAGTAAGAGTAACACATGATATAAAGGATAACGAAAACTGAACAGAAACAAGTAATCAGGTAAACGAATACAGCTCAATGCAGAAGTAACAACCGGGGGATCTCCCAGGATACCGTCCTGTAGTCCCCAAATATAAATATCCAGTGGATCTCCCGGGTGCAGTCCTGTAGTCCAACTCATAAATACGTGGGGATCTACAGGAATACCACATCCGTAGTCCCAAATATAAATACTCAATACTGGGGGAATCTACCGGGTGCAATCCCGTAGTTCCAATATAACAGTGCAGGGGGATCTCCCGGAATGCCATTCCGTAGTCCCAAAGTAAACATGTAGGGGGATCTCCCGGGATACCGTCCCGTAGTCCCAAAGTAAATACACAGCAGCAACAAGAAGAATACTCAATTCAATCA
The DNA here is from genome assembly GCF_001879085.1 of Nicotiana attenuata. Classification (NCBI taxonomy): domain Eukaryota; kingdom Viridiplantae; phylum Streptophyta; class Magnoliopsida; order Solanales; family Solanaceae; genus Nicotiana; species Nicotiana attenuata. Next base: position 2,048,412 of record NC_031992.1, read on the forward strand.
ATTTCACACCAAGGTAAACCAGGTATCTCTAACCTAGCATGCTGCACATAATTCAAATAGGGCAGTAGAACAAATAAGTAGTTAACTCAATTAGGCATGCTTCCCTAAGCTAACAACATGCTTAACTTGCAAGTAGTGTAAACAGGAAAGAAAACACAATTCTAAGTACTTAATAGAAATCGGATTTTTTAACGATTAGCACAAGTACACACTCGCCACCTTACGTACAAGGCATTTCAGTTAACAAATATACCAATCCTAAGGGGAAGGTCCCCCACACAAGGTTAGGCAAGCCACTTACCTCGAACCAGCTCAAAATCAACCTGAAACCACGTTCTTGCCACGAGCATTCGACTCCAAATGGCCCAAATCTATTTAATTCAATTGCATAATGTAAATAATACTTCAAGTAGCTAATTCTACAAATAAATTCTAAGCTAATGCGCGTAATTAGGTGAAATTACCAAAACGCCCCTCGGACCCACGTCTCGGAATCGGGTAAAATTTATATTTTTAGAATCCTCATACTCTCTCGAGTTCATGCATACCAAAATTATCAAAATCCAAGGTCAAATTCCCCATAAAAATTCGAATTCTAGGTCTAAGAAGCTTTTCCCAATTTTTCCTCAATTTCCATCTCTAATCCGAAATTTAATGATAAATTTAAGCATAGATTCGGGGAAAACAATAAAAAACGAGTAAGAATCACTTACCCAAAACACCCAGGTGAAAATCCCTCTCAAAATCGCCAATCCCGAGCTCCCAAATCAATTTTCCAAGTTTTTTGAACAAACCCTCGATTCTGCCCCCTTTTCTGTCTAGTAAAACCGCATCTGGGTCGAGGGAGCGCACCTGCGGTCCCGCACCTGCGGAAAATACATCGCAGGTGCGAAAAGTCACTTAACGGGCTGGGCCGCATCTGCGGTCTCTTAGCCGCATCTGCGGCACCGCATTTGCGAAACCCAGCCGCATCTGCGGATCCTGGAGCCCTGAACCAAAAACGCTTTTGCGGCCATATAGCCGCTTCTGCGGCGCCGCACCTGCAGCGCCAAACTCGCAGGTGCGGTTATGACAGGAAACCAGCAGCTGAAGCTGCAACTCCAAACCTCCAAATCCTTCCGTCAACCATCCGAAATCATCCCGAGGCCCCCGGGGCCTCAACCAAAAACACAAACAAGTCTAATACCACTGCCCAAACTTATACCAATCCTTAAAACATCTAAAACAACATCGAAACACCAATTTAACATCAAATTCAAGCCTAAGAACTTCAAAAACTCAAAATTTACGCTTTCGATCAAAAGGTCCACCAAACCTCGTCCGAATGACCTGAAATTTTGCACACACGTCACACTCAACATTACGGAGCTACTCCAACTTTTGGAATTCCATTCCGACCCTTGGATCAAAATCTCACTATCGAACCGGAAACTTCAAAAAATCCATCTTTCGGCATTTCAAGCCTAAATTAGCTACGGACCTCCAAAATACAATCCGATCATGCCCCTAAGCCCGAAATCACCCAACGGAGCTAACGGCACCATTGGAATCCCATCCGAGGCCATCTTCACACTGTTTCGACTATAGTTAAATTTTCAACACTTAAGCTCTCATTTAGGGACTAAGTGTTCCAAAACTCTCCGAAACTCAAAACCGAACATCCCGGCAATTCAAAATAGCAGAAATAAATACGAGAAAAGCAGTTAATAGGGGATCGGGGAATAAATTCTAAAAAAGACCGGCCGGGTCGTTACAATTATAACAAATATTGCCAAGATTTTGTTGGTTATGCAAATGCAAGCATTTTCCTGAAGTTCGTTTTTCAAACAATCTATTTGCATGTGAGAGTACTGCCATATTATCATTTTACAAGGCAGTTAATTGTTGATACTTATTCAAGTCATGCCAAGATAAGGAACTGATAAAGCAAGGGACTCAACACACAACATACGTGTGACTTTTCTTTGAAGAGAAGATTCCAATAATACTGAAGATAATGTTATTTGCTTATTTCAATTGGAAGAAGGATATATTGAAGGCAACAAAATAAAGCACATTTCACCAAAGTTCTTTTCAGACATGATCTTCGACAGATTGGTGATATAGACGTTCAACAAATTTATTTGATTGATAATTTGGTGGATCTGTTCAATGAATCATTACCCACCCCAGCATTTGAGAAGCTGGTATACGGGATTGGAATGCATCATTTCCGAAAAGTAAAGTGATATTTTCATCAGGGGGAGTAAGATACGCGTTGCATTGTTTTTTCCTTAGCTGAGGTTTTATCCCACTGGGTTTTCCTAGCAAGGTTTTTAACGAGGCAACAAAAAATGCGTATTACAAGATAAGTGTACTCTTTTTCCTTCACTAAGATTTTTCCCACGGGTTTTTTTAGTAAGGTTTTAATGAGGCACATTATTATGGACATCCAAGGGGGAGTGTTATAAAATATAATTATAATGGATGTCCATAACCACCAAATGAGTAATACCCACTACTCTTCTCCATTATCTCCATAACTCCCATTACTCTAATGCTTATGGAGTTATGGTTGTAACTCCCATCCCTCCCCCATGATCTTCCACCATGATCTCAAATACTTAATGGCATATTTATGGAATTCTTTTGGTATACCTCTATATAGTACTATAAATAGAGGATGAGAAGTCATTTTGTAATACACTTGGATATATGAAAGAAATAAGAACCTCTCATCTCTTTCTCCCTACATTTTTGTCTATTTTCTTGTTTTATATTATTACTTTGAGCCAAGTTTCTTAACGAGTTCTTCTTATTTAATATTTATGAATAATATACTATGTATGATGGCTATGATTTAAGATGAATATTTATAGCCCGTTTGACCAAGCTAGAAAAATCAGCTTATTTGGAGAAGTGCCTTTTTTTAAAAGCACTTTTGGTAAAAAGCAGTTTGTGTTTGGCTAATTAATTTGAAAAGTGTTAAGAAATTAAGCTCAAAGTGACAATATGAAACATAAAGTAGACAATATATGTAGAGAGGGAGAGACAACTTTCTTCTTATTCCAAGTATATTTCTTGTGTATCTTTCATAGGAGAACAACATCCTATTTATATGTTACATGTATTAATGAACTCATTCATTTGGTATTGAATTTGACAAAGATAGTTATGAAGAGAACATCTACATACATTGAAAGTGACATCCACATACATTGGATTCTTGGATGTCCATATATAATGTGCCTCGTTAAAACCTTCCTAAAAAACCCCTATGGCGAAAAGCCTAGTGAAGGAAAAAGAGTACACACATCTTGTAATACGCATTGAGTGCTGCCTCATTAAAAACCGTACCAAGAAAATTCAATTGGAACAAAATTTTGGTTAAGGGAAAAAGAGTGCAGCGCGTATTATACTCCCCCTGATGAAAACTTTATTTGATATATCGGAGACGATGCATTTCAATTCGCCTCTTATGATGAAAACTTTATTTGATATCTCGGAGACAAAGCATTTCAATCTGTCTCTTATTTCAGCTGCTTATTTTCTGCCCTAATGTTGGGTATACCAATATATATTCGAATCTTCTTTGAGGACTCATCTTTGTGCATTATGGTGGAGTAATTAGAATATATATCACACATTCAAATATTCTAAGAAGAGAAATATTTGGCTCCTGATCATAAGCCAATTGTAATGAGGAGATTTTATGATAACTTATAGCCTGATCCATACAAGAGTTGCTGCATGCAAATAGCATGACCCCATGTTGAGATAAAAAAAAAATTGTTATCATAAGCATTGGTCTAGCAATTAATTGGAGGCGTTATTTGATCAATGATGCCGCTTGACCATTTTGAGTAAGAACATGAGCAACCAGATGCTCAATTGTTATACCTGTTGATATACAATAATCATTAAAGACATGTGTTGTAAACTCACTAGCAAGACGAAGTGTCTTAACTACATAATCTGAAAATCGTGCTTTTAATCGTATTAATGCGGCTAACAAACTCGGGAATGTCAAATCCTGGGTTGGCAACAAGCACACATGTGACCATCTTGTAGATGCATCTATCAATATAATATCTAAATGGTCCACATGGACAGTGTATGGGCCCACATATATCACCCTATATACGTTCCAAAAATGCAAAGGATTCAATCCCCACTTTAATTGTTGATGGTCTAATAATCAGTTTGCGTTGAGAACATGCAACATAAGAGAATTATTTAGTTTGAAGAATCTTCTAGTACTTCAATTAATGATCATGTAAATTCTCAATTATTTTGTGCATCATATTATATTCGGGATGGACCAACCGCCATGCCAAATAATAAAATCATTAGTAATCCCTGGTTTACTATGGCATGCGATTCGACTATACTACTTGTGTAGTACAAGCTGCATGAAAAGCAAATTATCTTTCATATTCATATTTGTTACCATCCATACGGCAAAACATCTCCTTCTAGAAGAAAGTCATTATCATTATTGTCATGGTCAAAATCATTATAAGCAAGACTTTATTCTTGCTTTACTTTTGCCCTTTAATAGTTTTTCATAATGCCTGGTAAAATAATTTTAACGTAAAATAGGTATACAACCAATGACATAATCATGCGGCCACATAATAATATTTATCCTCTTTATTTCTCTCAAACCCCTTTAGAGGTGAGTTGTGAGATTTCAACAATCAAGAGCATATTCGTGTTCATGAGTTTATTTCATACGGCCACATTCACTTCTGGAATTTGTCATAATCATCTGAACATGTCTCATGATTTCTCAATATAAGCTTATTGAGTTCCCTTATCATTTATCATATTTATTTTTATTGCCCTCCTTAATATCATTTTGTTAGGTTAACCATGCATTTTTCTTTATTTTGATAGAGGATTGATTAAAGATGGGCAAAATGTTCAGGTGTACGATATTCTTGTATTCAATGCCCTTTCATACCACATCATGGTAAATATTACCTTCACCTTTTGAAGGATAATTTTAATATCATAACCCTTATTATTCTCCATTTCATAATTAAAAAATCATGATGACGATTATTTTTTTTGTTATTGCCACGTCCACGTACATATATACGTCCCCGATAGTTATTTAGTCTTCTTTCAGATTTTGACTATTGCTATCACATTCGCTTCAGGGAATGGAGCAGATCTAGAGGACGGGCTTCATTAAAAGCATATTATTTTGCCTCAATCACCATTATAACATTAGTGTGGTGCATTGGGACTCAAACCCAATGTCTTACCCTCGTATAAGCATGTTAAACCATAATGTGTGGGGACTCAAACCTAATGTCTTATCATCATGATGCACCGGGACTCAAATTCGGTGTCTGAACACCTCTTCCGAAATATTGCTACTTCTGAAGCAAATTTGAGGCATGTAACATAGAGAATAATTCTCTAACACATATTCATCAATAATAAATTTAGCATTTGAAAATATTACCACTTTTAATGATCATAACAACCAATCATAGCTAACAATACTTTGAACGTATTATCACTTAATTTAGCAGTTATAAGCATAATTGCTTAGTCTTAATAAATTTTTAAGAATATTAATTATCACTCTAAATGTCATATATTTGTTATAATTCTGTAACCAACATTTGCTAATGAAATGAACGCATGTAGCATAGACCAATGCTTTTGGAACTTATTGGAGATATATATCTAATGTTATAAATAAATATGATGATCATACTCCTTTAAAAAGTTAAAAGCCATCAAGATGCAATTAATTGCTAGCATTTGCATAGATTAATGAAAATTGTAGTCACGTATTGAGTCTTTTATTATAGAACAATATATTTGTCAAAATATCTATGTGAACAACGATTTTCTAAATTCTTAAATGCTCTTAATTAAAGATGTATATCCTGGTGACATTTATTTATAGAGTTACCCTGTCTCTAGAGTCAGAGAATAGCCAAGTTATTGAAGGACTCTACTTTATGCAGTGCTATCAAAATCGGAGTAACTTATGTATAAAACCTATGAGATAATTATCACATTTCAGTCATTTTTTTTTCATGAAAGAAAAACGCAAGCACTACCTTAGAAACCCATAACCATTATTGAATGTAATTTATAACATACACATATAAACTATCATGCAGTTAACTAGAAGTGAATAAGATCGAAGAATCATGGCCGTGTATAATGATTCGATTTCATCGGTATCCCATCTTCTTTACTTTATAGTCATGCTTTTAGAGATAAATATATGATTAAAGATAAATTTACCATGTAGTATGTGTACCTAATTCATCTAATGATAGCATTGTATCCTGCCAGCAAAATCAAAGTAAATATAACTTGAGGTCAGTAACGTACCTCATTGTCTGCTTATAATTCTATTATAGATTGAATTTCTTATGCCGTACCGCCAGACTGAGTCGGAAAGAAAATCAGCTCAACACATGTAGTTAGAGACTCATGATGATAACGTGTTAAGAAATTAAGCTCAAAGTGACAATATGAAACATAAAGTAGACAATATACGTAGAGAGAGAGAGAGAACTTTCTTCTTATTCCAAGCATGTTTCTTGGTGTATCTTCCATAGGAGAACAACATCCTATTTATATGTTACATGTATTAATGAACGCATATTTGGTGTTGAATTTGACAAAGACAGTTACGAAGAGAACATTACATATATTGAAAGTGGCATCCACATACATTGAATTTATAACAAAAAGCACTTCTAGGCATTAATTAATGTTTGACCAAGATTTTAAAAAGTGCTTCTAAGTGTAAATTTTCAAAAGTGCTTCTCAAAAAAGTGCTTATGGAAAAAAGCTATTTTTTCTGCTTCCCCAAAACTGTTTATGCTTCTACTCCAAAGCCCTTTTTTTTCTTTCTTCTAAAAGTTTGGCCAAACACTCCAACTTCGAAAAAAGTACTTATTTGAAGAAAAAAGAAGAAGTGTTTTTCAGCTTAGAGAAGCTTGACCCTATTAGTCTATTTGTGCTATAGTTACACGTTTAAACAAGATTTTTTGTCACGAAAAGTTGACCAACAAAATTTTTTACTAATCCAGAAAAAAAATATTGAGTAATTCTTTACCAACCATTTTAATTTACTACAAGCCAAGCAATGAGAAGAATTGCTCATATACTCCTGAGTGAAGCTTATTTGGGACGTATTATAAACACTCTGGTTAAACATTTTGACGGTAAAGGTGGTGTAATCCATTTCCCTCACAATTGTTTGACAACAAAATTATAGTAGTATAATAATTCACTTGCTATCCATTTTGACGGAACAACCTCAGAATAAAATAAAATAGAAGAAAAACTATACAATATAGTCGCTCCCAAAAAGAATAGTCGAATAGAATTATTTTTGACCAATCAGACAAATGTGTAACTTGCTCTAAAATATATCGATTTTTTTTTTGGTAATTAAATTTCTATTTACCAGGGAATAATATTTACAAGTTGAGCAAAACCCATACATTCCATCCTATACTTCTATTCTTCCCTCCCTCCCTTCTCATAAGCGTATTCATACATTACAAGGGTACCAATTCAAGCTATTCAACAAAGTACCTAAGGATTTGTTATTTCTACAATGGACTTCTTGCACAATCTGTTTACATAGCACTTCCCATCTCCTTTCTCTGGCTTGAAAGATTCTTACATTACGTTCCTGCCTTATGTAATACACAGCTGCAGCTAGAATCATCTTGAACAATTCTGTTCTTGAGTTCTTTCGCTTGGTGAAACATGTTGCCCAAGTTAGCTCTTGGTCCCATCCCTGTGCTCTCCTGTTAATACCTTGCCAGTTTAGCAATGTGAGCCATAACGCTTTTGAGTATTCACAGTCAAAAAACAAATGCTGGATACTTTCCCTTCGTGTTTTTCACAACACACACTCTTCCTCTACTTGCATTCCCCATTTCTGTAATCTGTCTTTCGTGTATAACTTTCCATGAGCCGTCAGTGTTAGCATGAAAGTCCATCGTGGGCACCCTACATTCTGTCACACAACTCTCTTCCAGTTCACCTTTTCAAAATCCCCTCGCAGTCTATGGTATATTGCTTTAATACTGCATTTTTTGGCTCTCATTACATCATCATAGTTGTACCCTGCTGTCTCAAGAGTGTCCTTTGCCTTTAGGATTTTTCCCACGATCCAAGAAGCTTGTTTCACCTGTAACCCCCATATTCCCCTGCCTTTGACATAGTAGCTATTAATCCACTAGATCCATAGCTTATTCTTCTCTCTGCATAAGTCCCAGTAGTGCTTGCATATTGCTGCCTTATTCCATAGAGCTATGTGCATGATGTTGAAACCTCCTGCTGTCTTGGGCATGCATAACTTTTCCCATGCTAAGAGTGCTTTTTTTGATACATTACTCTCACATGTCCATAAAAAACTCCTGCAAATGGATTCTATTAACTTTGTAATCTTCTTGGGCATCACAAACACTTGTGCCCAGTATGTCTGCATTGCAAATAGTACACTTTTAATAAGTTGTACTCTTCCTACATAGGACAGGAATCTGGTAGTCCAAGTAGTTATTCTTCCTACAATCTTCTCAATCAAGGGTTGGCATTGTGCCACTGATATTCTCTTTGTGCTTAGTGGGACTCCAAGGTATCTCACAGGCAGCTCTCCCTGTTGTATCCCCAGAAATTTTAGCAGTTCTTTTTGGTTTTCTTTTGTGACTCCTCCACAGAAGATAGAGCTTTTGTTCTTGTTAATTTTCAATCCTGATGCCTTTGAAAACTCTTGAAATCCATTGAATATAAGCTGTACTGACTTCAGGTCTCCCCTGCAAAAAAGTAAAAGATCATCAGCAAACCCAAGTTGCAAGATTTGCATCTTTGCACACTTGGGGTGGTAGTTGAAGTCTGGGTCTCTAGTGAGCATTTTCAGCCTCCTTGTCAAGTATTCCATTGCAAGCACAAACAAATAAGGGGATAGGGAATCCCCTTGTCTTAAACCTCTTTGTGCTTCAAAGGGTCTAGTCTGAGCACCATTTATCAGTATTGTATATGACACTGTTCTTATACACTCCATTATCCACTTCACAAATTAACCTGGGAAAGTTAGAGCATGCATCATTTGTTCCATAAAGTCCCACTCAATTGAGTCGTATGCTTTCTGCATGAAGTTTCATCATGCACCTAGGAGATACACCTTTCCTCCCATATCCTTTAATCAACTCATGGCTCAGAATGATATTATCAGTTATTGCTCTTCCTGGCACAAATGCAGCTTGAGAAGTATCTACCAACACATTCATAACACACTGCAATCTTCTAGTTAGCACCTTAGAGATTACTTTGTAAATCACTGTGCAGCAAGAAATGGGCCTGAACTCCTTTATACTTGTTGGATTCTTGACTTTAGGTATCAGAGTTATAGCTGTGCAATTTACTGGTTTGTACATCTGTGCAGATTCAAAGAACTCCTCCACTGCCTTTATCACCTCTTCACCTATACACCCCCATACTTTCTTAAAGAATACTGCATTGAAACCATCATATCCTGGAGCCTTGAGGTCATTTATATCATTCAATGCCTCTTCTATTTCTTCCTTGGTAATTTGTCTGATCAGGTGCAAGGTCTCTACTCAAGGTAGTTCCCATTTTGATTATGTTTAGATTTATGGCTGGAATGGACTCATCTTTTGCACCTAAAAGGTTCCTGTAATAGCCAAGAACTTTTGCTTCTATTTCATCATCTAGCACCAACTGCTTCCATATTCATCTACTAGTCATTTGAATTCCATTTGTACTATTCTATGCTTCATCTGTAGCAAGAATATCTGAACTGGATCTACCAGTTCAGCCATTGCACCTTGATTTTGTTGTACACACTTTCTTCAATATTCACCCATTTTTCTAACTCCTGCTTCAATATCCTCTCTTTCTCAATTAGCACAGTGTCATGCCTTCTATTACCCATGTCTTCCTATATTGTCTGTAACTCTATCCTTGCCTCTTTAATTTTCCCATCCAACCCTTTGTAATGCTGTGTATTTAGTTCCTTGATGAGCTCCTTAGTTCTTTTCAGTTTCTGCCACACTCTTTGTATCTTTCCAGTTTCCTTTTCCTCTTTCCAAGCACTTTCAACCAGTTGGATAAATTGAGGGTGATCAGCAATGCAATTCAAAACTCTAAATGGTCTGCATTTCTTTGTATGCCCCTGTGTGATCATCAGCTTTAATGGAGAGTGGTCAGATATCAATGGCTCTAATACCTGTATTTTCATGCTTGGCATTATCATCATCCACTCAGTGTTCACCAACCCCCTATCTATCCTACTATATGTATGATTATTGGTCCATGTATAGTCCCTTCCCACTGATGGTAATTCATTCATGCCTGTGTCCATCATGTATTCCTTAAAATCTTTCATTTCCATGTCCTGCACTTCTGATCCATGCTGTATGTCTGTTATATGAAGAACTGCATTAAAATCCCCCATTACCAACCAAGGACCCTGTTGAATCAGTTTATCCCTTAAAGGTTTCCTGTCTTTGATAGTATGTAATCCATAAACAGCTGTGAAACCAAAATTAACTGGCCTTGACTTCATTCGAACCTGCCCATGAATAAATTGTTCATCCATTTTCTTAGGATCAAAGATATAGATTCTAGGATCCCACATTATCCAAATTCTTCCTTTGTTTCCTGTTTTAGCATTAGATACCCATTCCCATCTTGGAGCAATCTTCCTGATTATAGCAATGACTTTCAATTCCTTAACTCCATGCTCTACTATAGCTATTATAGCTTTATTATTTATTCTAACAAACTCCTTAACTTCTTTCTGCTTATATGTTTTATTCATCCCTCTAACATTCCAAGTAACCACACTCATACTGGAATGAAATAAGGATAGTGAAAGTACCCCTGATCTCCTTGGCTACTGATCTGACTTGTTCCTGCTATTTCATTCCTATGATCATACATCAAACTCTGAAAAGTATTAGCTTCATCAATGCTATGAACTTCTTTCTGTTTTGCTGTACCTGTTCTTGCTGCATATTTGCCTACTACTGTTATCCACCCTGCATCCTTGCTTTGCACTCCATCTTTTCCTTGTTCTGCCTCAATCCTTGGTTGTTCTGAACTCTCTATTTTTTGATCATTCTCCTTAGTTTCATTATATTCTTCTTTATCCACTCTGACCCATGCCATTCTCCCTTTATTTGTCTTCTTCTGCTGTATTGGCTTCCTGTTTTCAGTACATTCATGACCTATTTTCAAGCATTTGCTGCAATATTTGGGCTCCCAGTCATACTCCACCATCTGCATCATCTCCTTCCCTTTAGGATCCTGCAATTTTATTTGTCTTGGAAGTGGCTTTGTGATATCCATTTCAACTAATAGTCTTGCATATGACACTCTTACTGCATCAGTCGTACACTCATCAGCAAAGATGGGGTTACCTAAAGCACTACCTATTTTGCTTAGTGCTGTCATACTCCACCAATTTACAGGTAGATTAGGCAATTTAACCCACAGTGGAATTGTATTTAACACCTCATCATGAAGGTTGAACTCTTCCGACCATGCCTTCATAATTATTGGTCTATTATTGATCGTATGAGGTCCTGAGTACAGAATTCGGTCCCTCTCCTCAGAACTACTGAATCTAATGATGAAATAATCCTCATTATGGTAGTATATTTGAGGCTTCTTTGAGTATTTCCCCAGTGAATGCACAAATCTGTCCATGGCTCCAATTGAGGGAGAATCACCTATTACATAGATGACAATAGCATTCTTCCACTTTGCTGTCTCCTGCTCGACATCTTCTACTTCGATTTTCACCACTTTCTCTCCATTTTGCACAATTGGGGCAATAAATTGCAGGTTCATGCCCTTCATAGCCAATTTGTTTCCAACCACCACATTTGCCCATGTTTGTGCTTGAGTTTCGATCTGCTTCCCTTCCTCTTTTGTTTTCTCTACAGTGCTTGGAGTGCATGGTACTGTTCCATTAGTGTTCAAATTGCTCCCTTGGTCTTTCTTCCTCACCTCATCTCCTTTGGCAGCTGTTGCCATTGGAGCTGGGGTATGCATCCCTTCCTTCATTTTCCCTTTGTTCTTAGCTAGATCTCCTGGATCACTGCTTTCTTCAGCTTGCATGTTCTTCAAGTTGGATCTTCCATCTGGTTCCTCGATTCGTATCCCTTTTGGAGATACAAAGAGCTCTAACACAGCATTCCTAGTAGCTGAGGATCGCTGCTCATCCGTTGCAATCTTCTGTTGGTTCCGTTTAGGTCTTCCCCTCCCTCCCATGGCTTCCGGCGCAGGTTAGCTGGCCACGTTAACGTGCGCCGAGAGAGTTTGTTAGAGAGAGGTAGGGTAATGATCGAAAATATAAGCTTAATATATCGGTTAATAGTTAAGATTCTCTCTTCTTAGGTTACTTGGTGAATTATTTCAAAATTTAATTTTTTATTTTTCACTTAAATAACTCCCTCTTCTTAGGTTACTTGGCGAACCATTTCAAAGTTTTCTTTTTTTTTTTTTCTTTTTTTCACTCTTAAGTGGAGTAATGAAATACGAAAAAATGGAATTTTTAGTTAAAATTGTCCCTTATCTATGGGATTAGGTCTATTTTTGTCCTTTAGATATACATCTGAGTGTCTTTAGTCCCTTAAGTTTGTTAAAGTGGAGCACCTTTAGTCCAACTAACAGAATGGGTTAACTCTTGTTAAAAAACTAACTGTTCAATAAGAAAACCGAATGATGATTTTTCATGGGTGCTGAAGAAGGTAATTCAGACTGAGTATTGAAAAGAATATAAATTTTCATACTATTTTTTTTGTTTTAGCTACAATCAACATAGGACCACACCATGATAAATAGGTTGTTGCAATTCATTATCCAAAGTTCAATCTTCATTTAATGAAAATACCAAATGGTAGAATGAGAATGATCTGGATTCGAATAAGTCTTAGGTTATATTCATCGTTGTCTATGTTTATACATTAGATTTGCAAAAGATAATCATGATTTTTCTGATGTATGATTTTGGTCTTTCGATAACTATTTTGAACAATAAATACTCAAATATCATGCCATGGTAGCATGATAGCATCGAACTTCGCTTTCATCTCATCTTCATCCATACAGTATATTCAACCAAATCGAACCCATTGTAGTTGATTCTCTATTGGACGTATTCAACATTTAACTTTAGTTTTCTTTTTTGCTTTTCCACTATATTGGTCTATATTTTTACCAGTCAATTGAGCTGCTTCATGGAAAATCATTGTTAGTTTTGTTAACAAGAGTTAACCCATTCTGTTAGTTGGACCAAAGGTGATCCACTTTAGCAAACTTAAGGGACTAAAGACGCTTAGAGGTATATCTTAAGGACAAAAATAGACCTACTCCCATAGATAAGGGATAATTTTGCTAAAAACTCCGAAAAAATGACATGTAACTTGTAAAAGATCATAAGAGAAACTTAAAATTTAATAGAGGGTCTCGTTTTCTCTGGGCGCATGTTAGCTTAATGTGCGCCATCCATGGCGAAGAGTATTAGAAATCCTTCGATGAAGGCAGTAATGGCACATGAATCGAATGCGTATGGTCTTGCGCAACAAAAAAAACAAGGGATACCAAGCAAAACTAGCTGTGGAACCAAGTCGCGAATTAGGGGAAACAACACCAACTGAAATTGATGAAACAGTAGAAACATACATTGATGAAATAGTAGAAACTCTACTACAATTGGATTGGAAGGAGATGATACATGCATCGAGTAGTAAAGGTAGGATGTCATGGGCTGATGAAGTGGAAGCAGAAGCTGAAAAGTAAACGAGGGCATCAATTTGGGACAATTTCGACATCTTGAAGGTATCTAATGCTAGTTTGAAATCGGAATTTGTTTCACCTACTGTAATTGGTGAATCACATGTTTGTGAAATTGCCATAGAGGACATTAGTTCTGAAATAGAGTATTGGAAGAATGCAATTGTTTGTTATGTGCTAGGGGCTCATCCTCCCTTCTCTGTTCTGAATGGGTACTGTCACGATCCCAAACCCAGACCCGGTCGTGATGGCGCCTCTCGTGAAGACAAGGCCAGCTGACACAACTCCCAATTCATATTAAACAATTATAATAATACAATTTAAGTCATTAACATGCTAATAATCCCAAAATATAAGTGAAATAGCACAATTTGCGGAAAAATAACCAACACAGCCCAACATCGAGGTGTCACAAGTCACGAGCATCTACTAAGGTCTGAACAAAACTAAGAATCTAAAATATACTAAACACAGTCTAAGGAAGAAAAGAGGGAGAAAAGCAGTGCTGCGAACGCTGGACAGCTACCTTGCTAACTCCGATGACTCTGCCACTGAGCAACCAACACCCGTTATCGGGTTCAAAATAATACCTGAATCTGCACACAAGGTGCAGGGAGTAATGTGAGTACGCCAACTCAGTAAGTAATAAAAGTAAATAAAAGCTGAGCAGTAAGAAAACACGTAAGCCACGTCATAACGCTACAGAAAATGCAGTACATTTCCAAAATAATACAGAAATTATTTACTTCGTAAATCATACTCAATTTCAGTAAAAACCTTTTTAAAACAAGTTTCAATAGTTTCAAAGCGAGTGATAAAAACAGTGAGTAAAAAATGATAGAGACGTAAACAGACCCTCGGGCAAAACCTCTACCATAAACCGCCCCTCGGGCATAATATCAACAGAACCAGCCCCTCGGGTTACCTCACAATCACTCGTAATCAGCCCCTCGGGCATAACATGAATCAAGAACCGCCCCTCGGGCAACATAGATCAAGAACAGCCCCTCGGGCTTCAATATGAAACAACAACAGTCCCTCGGGCTACAACACATCACACACACTGGGTACCAGCGCTCACTGGGGTGTACAGACTCCGGAAGGGGCCCCTTACGGTCCAAGCGCAATAACAAGCCATCTCGTGGCATAATCAATCCGGCCCTCGGCCTCACATAATAAATAGAATTTTCACACTGGGCACCCGCGCCACTGGGGGTGTACAGACTCCTGGAGGGGCCCCTTACGGCCCAAGCGCAATAACAAGCCATCTCGTGGCATAATCAAACAGGCTCTCGGCCTCATATCAATCACAAGCCACCTCGTGGTATAATAAACCAGGCCCTCGGCCTCTCATATATCATAATCGGTACAACATGCTGCGGCGCGCAGCCCGATCCCATAGTATCCTCACAACACAGGCCCTCGGCCTTACTCAGTCAGAATCTCACAAGCCACACGGGCAACAGTAAAACAATTACTCGGCTCAAAATTATTTATGAAATCAAAAGGAGTGAATAAAACCGAGTTATGAAAACAGTAAGAATATAACATGACTGAGTGTAAACATTAAATCAAAAAAGTGAGGTAAAATAGTAATAAAATCACCTAAGGGTCCAACCAATCGGCACAATGCCCAGACACGGCATTTAGCCCCAAACACAATAATATTTTCCAAAGTATAACAATATCGAATAATTTTCAAGTAAAACACGCGAGTTAGTAGTCGTACGGGATGGACCAAGTCACAATCCCCAACGGTGCTCGACCCCACGCTCGTCATCTAGCATGTGCGTCACCTCAAAGTAGCATAACGATGTGAAATCCGGGGTTTCATACCCTCAGAACAGTATTTACAATCATTACTTACCTCTATCCAGTCCAAACTCTAGCCCGCGATTCCTTTGCTTCTCAAATCAGCCTCCGAATGCTCTAAATCTAGCCAAAAGCAGATTCATACCATCAAAATATGCTAAGGGGACAAAGTCCACTCGAAAATATCTAATTTATACCAAAAATCCCGAAATTGGCCAACCCTGGCCCCCGGGCCCATGTCTTGGAACTCGATAAAATTTATGCCAAAATGGTCCTCATCCTCCCACGAGTCTATACATATCAAGAACACTGAAATCGGAGTTCAATTGACCCCTCAAATACCCATTTTAAGTTCTCTTAATCTCAAGCCCTAATTACCCATTTTGCACTGATTTTTCCCAAACTTTCAACACTAATTAGGCCTTTAATCACATATAAACGAGTTATGAAGTCGAGAATCTTACCTCCAAGAGATTACCCTTTGGTTCCCTCTTCAATCCTCTCCAAAAAGCTCCAAAACCGCAAAAAAATGGTGGAACTTAGGCTAAAAGTCACGGAATGGGTCTTTTAAAACATTCTACCCAGCTATTTATTTTTCTTAACCGCGATCGCGGGAATACCATCGCGATCGTGAAACATATCCGCTGGCCCATAATTTCACTCTACGCGATCGCGGATAAGCCCACGCGAACGCGATGCACAGGACCTTACACATACGCGATGGCGAATAAAGCCACGCGTTCGCGATTCATAACTTGCCTACCTCACGCGATCGCGACTCGTGTTACGCGATCGCGAAGCACAACCTGATCTGCCCCCATCAAAGCTCTACACGATCGCGAGGCTCCCTACGCGATCGCGAAGAAGGAAAACCTGCAACAGCTGAAGCTAAAAATCTGCAACTTCTCACTATGCATTTTGGGTCCGTTTAACCACCCGAAACTCACCTGAGGCCCTCGGGACCTCAACCAAACATGCCAACATATCCCATAACATCATTCAAACTTGTTCCAACCTTCGAAACACTAAAAACAACATCAAAACACCAAATTTGCATCGGATTCAAGCCTAAGAATTCCAAAAACTTCCAAATTCCGCTTTCGATCAAAAAGTCTATCAAACCTTGTCCGAATGACCTGAAATTTTGCACACACATCCCAAATGACACAGCGGACCTACTGCAACTTCCGGAATTCCATTCCGACCCCTTTATCAAAATCTCACCTATCCACAGGAAAACGCCAAAATCTCAATTTCGCCAATTCAAGCCTAAATCTACTCCGGACCTCCAAAACACATTCCGATCACGCTCCTAAGTCCCAAATCACCTAATGGAGCTAACCGAATCATAAAAATTTCAATCCGAGATCATATACTAACAAGTCAAAACTTGGTCAAACCCTTCAAATTTTAAGATTCCAACTGAGAATTGTTCTTCCAAAATCATTCTGATTACCCTGAAAACCAAAACCGACGATTTACATAAGTCATAGTACATCACACGGGGCTAGTCATGCCCAAGAACTAACGGGCGAAGTGCAAAAGCTCAAAACGACCGGTTGGGTCGTTACATCCTCCCCCACTTAAACATACGTTCGTCCTCGAACGTGCCCATAGTTGTTCCAAAAGCCAACAAGTCGCTGTATAACCTTTCCATGCAGATACCCGGGGGTGATCCCACGTCACCCCATCTCAGATAGGTCCGGTAACACAATGTAACTGAAATTTCGCAATCCAACCTAGCCAATAAACCTTAGAACCACATTTCCACTTCTGAAATCATCTACAAGATTAGAATCTCACATTTATACTCTGAATAAGCCCGAACAAGCTGTATAACCCAATACCTGCAACCTCAGGTGCAATTACATGACATACCACATAACTCAAACACTTGTAGCATAACTTCTAATCACAGCAGTTGCTCAAAACATCCGAATTTTGATAATAAGCCTTTTATCAAATAAAGCCTCATTCCAACACTTCCGTATACTGCCAATGATAAATGAAACACATAGGAAGTCATAACCACTCCTCAGATCATCCATTCGTGAAGCCACTTCTCCTTTAGCAAGAACCATAGCAAATTTCTGAGCCGAACATCGATATTATCCCTCCAACACGCTGAAACCGAATCCGTTTGTATTCATTCTAGATCCCAACAATCTCATCTAATTCCAGCACAACTACTCTGATGACATGACACACCAATACAATCCTAAGGCACAACTCGTGCAATCCGCGCACCAATAGGCAACAATCTGAACGTACTCAAATCATGAAAATGACTTAAATGAGAGAGCTGTACCACAAGCTCACCAGTACCACCACACCAAATGCTGAGAACCCGTCACACCTCGTAGAAACAGAACACACGAATCTAGCCCGAAGGATCATACCTCCACATAACTTTGCTCAAATGCGCGACCCTATCCAAACACTGGTCCGCATGAAACACCTCGAGTCACCATGCCCAAAATCATCAACCAAGCGCAATTTAATGCCTAGCACCCAAAAGTGAATCACCATAACCATGAAGAAGCAAATGACGCAATGCCACACCAGTCCGAAGGAACATATCCAATGTGCAACAAATCATGCAACACCCAAATACCCGTCTCATTCAAATCCCGCTATAAAGCCCAAATGAAACCGCACCATATGTGCATATAGCCACCAAATCTCAACTCCCCGTAACACAGAAGAGTAACTCATAGATCACGAATAAGCTCAACAACAATCGAATGGCACATCTCTCAACAATAGCAGTTCGGAGTAAACAAACCTGGCCAGGTGCAGAACACACATCCATGTTGGACCTACCAATGAACCCCAAATCAACTCTGGTCACCCACAATAGATAATTAACTCTTTGAAGGTTCACAATGACTGAATCATAGCACATACTACCCTCTGACCAACCTTAGCTATTTTCTCACAGTCCACAACCACAAAGCCATCTAATCACGGAAACTCTCAGTCTCCCACTCCATAAAGCACACGAATCACCATAACTGATCCCAGCTACACTGCCCATACATCTAACACACATCCGATACTCGATCATTCCACGAGGGATACTCCTATAATTCTTCTGTGCTACCAAGCCAACCTGAATATCGACAGTCGATCCAATAAGAGAGTGCCACAATACTAATGAAGTATCCTTAATTCAAACACATTGCCCTCTTTCTGAAGTATATACCCTTATCAAGACACACCATTTAGTGATACCATTTACCTAGTTATCTGAAACTGCCGTGCTATCTAAGAATTTATGACCTTACTTTCAGAACTGAACTGCGACCTTACACATGCCAATCTCAACCCTACACAACATACCATATATACCATGCCATCCTATGATAAATATGAGAACTTCATAATCCCTTCCGAGCCACAATCAAATATATACTCAACTAGTCAAGAACCTTCCATTTGATCCCATCTGGGAGAAAATCACTATACATCCCATGCTCCTCATGCTCGTAGCCAATATACATCTCTAACCATGGTAGAAAATTATCAAGAACTCTACGAATCTTCTTTGCACAAAATCGAACCATCAGGACTGACTCCTTCTAACTCAACCAAGCTACACAAGCCATCAAAACCTAAGAGCATTGCCACGAAACACCTTCATAAGCACCCAAGAACCGATCATATCCATTACCATGCCGATCCAGCTTACTACCAAGTTGTGATGATCCTCTGAGTTCCTTCCGATTTACCTTCAAATTTATATGTTTCCTTACTAGTACACCACTATCCTTAACTAAAACTTGCCCCACAAACTATAACGTGAAACCACACCACCTAAGGTTCATAAGCCGCTGAGAACTCTCTTAAATATCCCCAGAAGTACCACATTCCAAATGCCCACTCTGAAAGTACCTTAAAATCAATCTTTTACCTCCTTTACACTGGAGTACAGAATTCGTAGTCATACAAAATTACCGCAAGTCCCGGTACCACTCAATATAAATAATTGATTGATTGAAGTGGCATACAGATCCGAAAAATTTTCAATTGCTACATATACATTTCTGAATCCATAAGAATTCTTTCAAGAGCCATCTACTCTGCTCAAATCTAAGTTGCACTACCTAAACAAGCCAAATGACACATGTCCCATTAGCACAACAACACTCAAGGGAGTAATCCCACTTTAATGCAACCAAATAAATTCCTGCTCCATGTACCTTACATCCTTCACCAATAACATCTCAAGTCATTCCATGATTCTTATACACCCATAAAGCATAACACAACCCCTATCAAAAATTTCCTTTGTTCGGGTCATCCTCGACCTCAACCTCTGTAAGCCATAACTGCTTCAACAGCGCGCCTCAAACTGGAACCATCATAGCACATAATCGTGCAATCAACTAATCAATAGCAGACTCCCCCACTTGGCTCGAAGCCATAGATCAAAACACATAATAAATCATAATGCCTATACTCTATTACTGCCATAATACCATAGTGAGATTAAACTCAATCCTTCATAAGCTCGTGCAACACAAACCATCTAGGACTTCAAATCTTCTGAAAATCTCGCATCCACCCTCGTAACAGTCAAGCCCACTCTCTTAAGCGATCCAAATTCGAATTGCAACACATATATTTCACTGGTAAAAGAGATCTTCCGACAAACAACATAAGGATCACACAAACTTCATAACACTCCGCAGGAGATAACCCACTTGCTTCGCCTTAAACTAACTTCTCTTTATACCCTTCCATCGTCATAAACATTACGCAGTCACTTAATCTTCCTGAGTTTGAACTCATATCACCACGTGAAATCTACTTCGCTTCCCAACTAGGCAACATGAAAAAGTCCTGCAATCACGCCCAGAACTCGGGCCATACGTCAAATCACGATGGAAATCAAGTACCGGATAGTTCTTACTACCCCCAAGCAGAGCAGACCCTTCTCGTCTTATTCAAATCGTTTGAACACATCTCGCAGTAATATCATACTTATCACATAGTCATCCAGCCATCACTTCCACTAATGGGGACACTACCAAACATATAAGTTCAAAAAGCACATGCTCACACAAGCAGCACCTCAGTGCTCGAGCTATAGGCAAAACCCGGCCTCAAGTCCTCCAGACTGGCCTATCATCATTGCACAGAAATCACATCTCGCCCCTCGATCAGGGGATCACAAGCCATCAATGTACAGCTGATACCGAGCGCTCATGTGCGCATACGAACGCGTGGAAGGAATTCAAAGAGTTACATTTCAAGCTGAATCAATGTCGCACGATAAGAGTTCAAGAATGTGGGATTTCCTAAAGGTTCTGCAGCCTCCCGAGGATAAGCACAGACGTCTCCGTACCGATCCGCGAGACTCTACTAAACATGCTCATGACTCGCGAGACCTATGTAACCTAGGCTCTGATACTAACTTGTCACGACCCTAAACCCAGACCCGGTCATGATGGCGCCTCTCGTGAAGACAAGGCCAGCTGACACAACTCCCAATTCATATTAAACAATTATAATAATACAATTTAAGTCATTAACATGCTAATAATCCCAAAATATAAGTGAAATAGCACAATTTGCGGAAAAATAACCAACACAGCCCGACATCGGGGTGTCACAAGTTACGAGCATCTAGTAAGGTCTAAACACAACTAAGAATCTAAAATATACTAAACACAGTCTAAGGAAGAAAAGAGGGAGAAAAGCAGTGCTGCGAACGCCGGGCAGCTACCTTGCTAACTCCGATGACTCTGCCACTGAGCAACCAACATCCGTTACCAGGTTCAAAATAATACCTGAATATTCACACAAGGTGCAGGGAGTAATGTGAGTACGCCAACTCATTAAGTAATAAAAGTAAATGAAAGCTGAGCAGTAAGAAAACACGTAAGCCACGTCATAACGCTACAGCAAATGCAGTACAGAAATCATTTACTTCGTAAATCATGCCCAATTTCAGTAAAAACCTTTTTAAAATAACTTTCAATAGTTTCAAAGCGAGTGATAAAAATAGTGAGTAAAAAATGATAGAAACGTAAACATCCCCTCGGGCAAAACCTGTACCATAAACCGCCCCTCTGGCATAATATCAACAGAACCAGCCCCTCGGGCTACCTCACAATCACTCGTAATCAGCCCGTCGGGCAAAACATGAATCAAGAACCGCCCCTCGGGCAACATAGATCAAGAACAGCCCCTAGGGCTTCAATATGAAACAACAACAGCCCCTCGGGCTACAACACATCACACACACTGGGTACCCGTGCTCACTGGGGTGTACAGACTCCAAGAGGGGTCTCTTACGGCCCAAGCGCAATAACAAGCCATCTCGTAGCATAATCAATCCGGCCCTCAGCCTCACATAATAAACAGAATCATCACACTGGGTACCCGCGCTCACTGGCGGTGTACAGACTCCTGGAGGGGCCCCTTACGGCCCAAGCGCAATAATAAGCCATCTCGTGGCATAATCAAACAGGCTCTCGGCCTCATATCAATCACAAGCCACCTCGTGACATAATAAACCAGGCCCTCGGCCTCTCATTTATCACAATCGGTACCACATGCTGCGGCGCGCAGCCCGATCCCATAGTGTCCTCACAACACAGGCCCTCGGCCATACTCAGTCAGAATCTCACAAGTCACACGGGCAACAGTAAAACAATTACTCGGCTCAAAATCATTTATGAAATCAAAAGGAGTGAATAAAACCGAGTTATGAAAACAGTAAGAATATAACATGACTGAGTGTAAATATTAAATCAAAACAGTGAGGTAAAATAGTAATAAAAGCCCCTAAGGGTCCAAACAATCGGCACAATGCCCAGGCACGGCATTTAGCCCCAAACACAATAATATTTTCCAAAGTATAACAATATCGAATAGTTTTCAAGTAAAACACGCGACTTAGTAGTCGTATGGGATGGACCAAGTCACAATCCCCAATGGTGCTCGACCCCACGCTCGTCATCTAGCATGTGTGTCACCTCAAAGTAGCACAACGATGTGAAATCCGGGGTTTCATACCATCAGAACAGTATTTACAATCATTACTTACCTCTATCCGGTCCAAACTCTAGCCCGCGATGCCTTTGCTTCTCGAATCGGCCTCCGAATGCTCCAAATCTAGCCAAAAGCGGATTCATACCATCAAAATATGCTAAGGGGACAAAGTCCACTTGAAAATATCCAATTTATACCAAAAATCCCGAAATTGGCCAAACCCAGCCCTCGGGCCCATGTCTTGGAACTCGATAAAGTTTATGCCAATATGATCCTCATCCTCCCACGAGTCTATACATATCAAGAACACTGAAATCGGAGTTCAGTTGACCCCTCAAATACCCATTTTAAGGTCTCTTAATCTCAAGCCCTAATTACCCATTTTGCACTGATTTTTCCCAAAATATCACCACTAATTAGTCCTTTAATCACATATAAACGAGTTATGAAGTCAAGAATCTTACCTCCAAGAAATTACCCTTTGGTTCCCTCTTCAATCCTCTCCAAAAAGCTCCAAAAAACGCACAAAAATGGTGGAACTTAGGCTAAAAGTTGCGGAATGGGTCTTTTAATACATTCTGCCCAGCTATTTATTTTTCTTAACCACGATCGCGGAAATACCATCGCGATCGCGAAGCACAACTTTGTTCCCATAATTTCACTCAACGTGATCGCGGATAAGCCCACGCGAACGCGATGCACAGGACCTTACACCTACGCGATCGCGAATAAAGCCACGCGTTCGCGATTCATAACTTGCCTACCTCACGCGATCGCGACTCGTGTTACGCGATCGAGAAGCACGACCTGATTTGCCCCCATCAAAGCTCTACGCGATCGTGAGGCTCCCTATGCGATCGTAGAAGGAAAACCTGAAACAGCGGAAGCCAAAAATCTGCAACTTCTCACTATTCATTTTGGGTCCGTTTAACCACCCGAAACTCACCCGAGGCCCTCGGGACCTCAACCAAACATGCCAACATATCCCATAACATCATTAAGACTTGTTCGAACCTTCGGAACACTCAAAAAAACATCAAAACACCAATTTTGCATCGGATTCAAGCCTAAGAATTCCAAAAACTTTCAAATTCCGCTTTCGATCAAAAAGTCTATCAAACCTCGTCCGAATGACCTGAAATTTTGCACACACATTCAAATGACACAACAGACCTATTGCAACTTACAGAATTCCATTCCGACTCCTATATCAAAATCTCACCTATCCACTGGAAAACGCCAAAATCTCAATTTCGCCAATTCAAGCCTAAATCTACTCCGGACCTCCAAAAAACATTCCGATCACACTCCTAAGTCCTAAATCACCTAATGGAGCTAACCGAATCATAAAAATTTCAATCCAAGATCATATACTAACAAGTCAAAACTTGGTCAAACCCTTCAAATTTTAAGCTTCCAACTGAGAATTGTTCTTCCAAAACCATTCGGATTACCCTGAAAACCAAAACCGACGATTTACATAAGTCATAATACATCACACGGGGCTAGTCATGCCCGAGAACTAACGAGCAAAGTGCAAACGCTCAAATCAATCGGTCGGGTCGTTACAGGTACATACAGAGATTAAGGGCAAAACTTGGAACTAATAAGGTGTCAATGATGAAGAATGGAATTGTTTTAGTGCGATTTGATTCTGTGACTGGGAAGAATGAAGCAATACAAGGGGGATTTATCATTTTGACAATAAGCCTTTCATTGTGAAGTCTTGAAATCCGAATATGGAATTCACAAGGGAGGAACTCTAAACTATTCCAATATGGGTAAGGCTACCGGGGTTGGACTTCAAGGGTTGGAGTTCAAAAGGACTTAGTAAGATTGGTAGTTTAATTGGAAAACCATTAATGGTGGACCAAAATATTGAGAACAAGGTAGGTCTGAATTTTGCAAGGTTATTGATTGAAGTAGAAGTGGATACCAAATTGCTTGACAAGGTATTTTTTAGGAATGAAAAGGGAATGATTATTGAGCAAAAATTAGTTATAATTGGAAGCCAGTACTATGCAAATGTTGCCATAAGTGTGGACACACTGAGGAAAATTATAGAAAGAAGAAAGGGATATAAGCTCATTTACAAAAAAGAGCAGGCAACGAGCAAAATGGTAGAGACACAAGTAGAGACAGAACTGGGGGGGGGGGGAGAAGGCTTAGGTTCAAGTATTGAAGGGACCTAATGGGCAATGGGAATATACTAAGAACAAGAAAGGATGGGTAACACCTCACAACACAAGCAAACAAACTAAGAGGCAACAACAATAAGAGACTATGCAGCAAACTCCTTTCAAGCTCCGGATAAGACAGAATAAAGCAGACAAATACATAGGAGCCCAGTTTAAAATGAGGGAGGTAAGACTGTACCTCTCTCTGGAAATGGATAATATGATGAGTTGGAATGTTAGGGGATTGAATGCCCCTAACAAGCAAAAGGAGGTAAGGCTCATATGCAGTAGAGAAAATGTAGGATTAGTAGGTTTATTTGAAACAAAAATAAAGATGAAATTTTTTGAAAGAGTGGCCAATAATATGTTTGGAGGATGGCAATACATAACTAATCTTGACTACTGTCATAATGGTAGATTATGGGTAACTTAGAGACCAGACTACTTCCAAGTAAATAGAGTAAGTGGTACAACTAAAGCACTTACTTGCCAAGTCCATAGTATCACTCTCCAGAAGAAATTCTTACTAACCATGGTGCATGCTCACAGCACCAGGGAGGAAAGGAGAACTTTGTGGAGTTACGTGGAGAATGTAGGCCGGGGATACCAATAACCTTGAGTGATAATGGGAGACTTCAATGCAGTCTCGAATATTGATGACAAAGTAGGAGGGAATCCAGTTAGCTTAGCAGAGGTGGTGAATTTTCAAGAATGTGTGAAAGTATGTGGATATATAGAATTGCCTCATCAGGGAAGTAGATATACATGAAATGATAAGCAAGGGGATAATAGGGTGTTCTCCAAAATTAATTGGGTATTTGTCAACAATGAATGGTTGAATCAGATGCTAGATTTTAATGACATTTTCCTAACAGAAAGAATTAGAGACCATAGTCCAGTGAAGCTAGCACAACTCGGCACACCTAGGAAAGCAAGAAGGCCTTTCAAATATTGTAATGTGTGGTCAACAAACCCACAGTTCAATAGCATTGTCAAGGAAGGGTGGGAACTGGAGGTGGAAGGTTGTGAAATGTTTAAAGTAGTAAAGAAACTCAAGGGGTTGAAAAGGAAGCTGAGACAACTTAATGGCCAACACTTTAGGAACATTATATTTAAAGCTGTTGAGGATAGAGAAACACTACCTCTCATACAACCGGAGATGCATAACAATCTAAACAATGTAGAGTTGCAGCAGAAGGAAAGAGAATTGCACCAGAAATTCAAGAGATCTTCCTATCTAGCTGAAATATTTTTACAACAAAGGAGTAAAGTATAATAGATTAAGCTAGGAGATGATAATACCAGGTATTTCTTCTCTGTAATAAAACATAGGAGGCTACAACAGGCTATTACACAAATGAAAAACAATCAGTACAATTTACAGCAGAGCAAGATGAGATTGCAAAGGTGTTTGTAGAATACTATGAAGAACTTTTGGGGAAAAAGGAAGGCATACAGGCAAGGCTTGGCCAAGTGTTATGAGATATGGCTGCATGTTATCCATTGGCAATCAAATGAGTTGGTAAGGAGCTATTCAGGAAAGGAAGTGAAGCAAGCTATGTTCAACATTGACAGCACTAAAAGCCCTGGACCAGATGGCTATGGAAGTGGGTTTTTCAAAGCTGCATGGAATGTAATTGGCTAGGATATAACCAGATCAGTCTTAGAATATTTTGACAATGGTAAGCTGTTACAACAGCTTAAAACTGCTATTATATCCCTGATTCCTAAAGTCCCTTCACCATAATATGCTAGCCAATTTAGGCCCTTTTGCTACTGCGCTGTATAAATGCATATCCAAAATGATATATGCTAGACTCAAGAAGGCTATTATACAAGTAGTGGCTGAAAATCAGGCAGCATTTGTAGAAGACAGACCCTAATACACAATGTATTGATCTGTTATGACCTACTCAGGCACTATAATAGGAAAATTTATCGAGGTGCCTAATGAAGATTGACATAAGAAAAGCCTATGACATGGTAAGCTGAGAATTCTTAGAAGAAGTTCTAAGGAGCTATGGTTTTCCAGATTCTTTTGTCCATATGGAAATGACCTGTGTTTCATAAACTTAGTTCTCTATCAAGATCAATGGTGAGAGGTATGGGTATTTTGAAGGAAGAAGAGGACTTAGGCAAGGTGATCCCATGTCACCTTTGCTGTTTGTCCTAGTTATGGAATACCTATCAAGAACTCTAAGGAAAATGAGTGATTTGCCAGACTTCAAATTTCATCCAATGTGCAAGAGCACTAAGCTAACTCACTTAATTTTTGCTGAAATTTGATGATATTTTTCAAAGGAGATATGAAATCAATTTCTAGAGTTATGGAAGCATTGCAACATTTCAGTAAAGTATCAGGCCTAACTGCTAATCTGGATAAGTCTAATATCTTTATAGCTGGTGTAGATAAGGAGGTCAAGTAGAGTATACTGAACAGAACATGGTTCTCTTTAGGCAGTCTACCAATGAGGTACCTAGGATTGCCATTATCTTCAAAGAAATAGAGCAAGATGGAATGTTACCAGTTGGTGGATAAAATCATTGACAGGATAAAAAATGCATACTCCAGACAGTTGTCATATGCTGGCAGATTACGATAATCATGCAGTGCTATTTCAATATATAATTTTTGGGGTGCTATGTTTATATTACCCCAAAGTGTGCTTAAAGAGGTAGATAGAAAATGCAGGGACTACCTGTGGGGGAGCTCTGAGGAGAAGAGGAAGTTAGCTCTGGTATTCTGGGAGAATGTCTGTAATCCAAAAACGTATGGTCGCCTTAACATAAAGAGTTGCAGGGAGTGGAACATTGCATCAGTAGGAAAATTGCTATGGTAGTTAGCTGATAAGCAGGACCTATTATGGGTAAAATGGGTATTTGGAGTTTATATGAACGAAAGAGGCAATATATGGGAGCACGGACCACCTACAAATTGTAGCTAGAATTGGAAGAAGTTGAATGCTTGAAAAACACAAATGCTAAACTTTTATCATAGAGGAGTGTACCGATTGACTGATAATAGAGTGTACTCAGTGTCCAGAAGTTATAATGCTTTAAAGGGGAGCCTAGTAAGAGTTAAAGAAGCTGACCTTATTTGGAGCTCACCAATGCTGCCAAGACAGAGATTTATTGTATGGATTGTGATGGTAGACTAGAATCCCGTATTTTAGTCATAGTTTGCACTCTAATCACTGTATTTTATTTGTGGTTGAGCTTAAATAATGGTGATTTGTGCTTATTACGTGTTTTATGTCTTGCAGAAAATGATTCCGAGCTATTAAGATAATTTAGAGCTAATTTGAACAAGTTGGAGCTTTGAAATCTGAGTAAAAGCCCAAGAAATTAAGTCGGGATCACGTTCGGGGGTCGAGGACCAAGTCTGGATGATAAAAAGTGAGAAAATAAAATTACTCTGAGAAAATTACACTACCGCCCCACACCATGCGTAGCGGAGCACGGGGCGCTAATGCAAAACTCCTGCAGAGTGAAAAAATAGGTCTCTGAACTTCTCCACTAGTGCCCCGCATGGCGCGTTGCGCCTTTGTGATTTTCTCAGAGTATTTATCCTGTTTCGGCTTGGAAAGGATAGATTCGTCCGGACCCATTCCTACATGGTATAAATACACCAAAAAGACATTTTTGAAGGGGCTTTTTTGACCCTGGAAGCTTTGGGAGAGCATTGGAGGCTACAAGACACGAGATTTTATCATCTTTCCATCAATTAAATATGGGAGTTTGGATTGTAACGTGAGATTGATTTTTTATCATTCTATAATTATATTTGTGATGATCCTCCATGATTATGGAGTAGTTTCCCTTAGAGTTTGATGGATATAGTATTTTGATAAATATTTGTGGGATTTTAACTCTAGTTCATGCTTGAATTCGTTTATGGAATTTTGAATTATTGCAACTTTATTCATCAGTTTATTTAATCGAAAGAGGAATATCTTGGTGATTATCTTTGCATTATTTTATTTGATTTAATTCATTTATTCTCTTAAGTAATCGAAACAGTTTGTTGAATTGTTGATTGAATCAAGTTAGGAGAATATTTGAGAGACGTTTTCCTAAGGGCCAATCCATTAATGCATGCTTGCATACTTTACAGTGCTTATATTATTTCATCTCGTAGAGTTAAGATTTAATCGAGAGAGGAGTCCTGACTACATATTTGAACTAATCATCGAGTGAATCCGTAAGAATCATTAGAACATAGAGTGAATTAAACTAGAGTTAAGTCCCAAATAGCTATCTTGCAACTATCCAATCACAAACCTTACTCCTCACATTGATAAGAAACCAACTCTGCTAATCTCTAATTCCTTGACGTCAATTGTCAATTCTTTAACTTTAGTAGTTAACGTAGTTCATAACCATTTAACTCAAGTGTTGATCCTCTTGAATAGCAATTAAACCAGAAATTACTTGAACATTGTTTAAATCCAATCCTTGTGGAGATGATATTTTACTATACTATCTTTGATTAATGGTGTCAATTTCGTGTTGTGTTTTGCACTCGTCAATTTTTGGTACCATTGTCGGGGATCGGAAATCAATAGCGATCAAATTAGTTTTTTTAGTGCTAATTCAGGAACTTATTTTATTTTTCTTTTTTTCAATTCTTCACGGGTTTCCTATTCCTGTGCAGGCAACAGATTGACGTCTCTGGTGTATGACTCGATCTTTTTCAAAGGAATTAATTCCATACAATCCATAGGTAGAAAAGAGCCTATGATAGTTGAGGAAAGACAAAGAACTCACTGGAAAGTTCTTGGGGCAACCTTCAACCCAAGAACACATGGCTAATAATAGTGAAGATGAGGTAAATTTAGCTGCAAGAGAAGCAGCACAGCTTAGAGAAGAAGCTGCAAGGATAGCAGCTGAGGTAGCCCGTAGAGCTGTTGAGGATACCGTTGAAGATGATAGGGGACGAAGATTCAATCTAAATCGACCCTTGATTGAAGACCAGTTCGAGAATGCGGTACCCAGGCCTGGTAGGGCATTGGGTGATTACGCCAGACCAGTCTACAATCAAGGACTGTCTAGTGTCAGACCTCTGCCAGCAGCAGCAAATAATTTCGAGTTGAAGCAAGGATTGCTTCAAACTATTCAGAACATATGTGTCTTCAGAGGGAAGGTGAATAAGGATCCTAGCACTCACTTGATGGATTTTGAGGAAATCATGAACACCTTCCAGTACAAAAGAGTGTCGAAAGATGCAGTCTACCTAAGGGCATTCCC
This sequence comes from Nicotiana attenuata, assembly GCF_001879085.1. Lineage (NCBI taxonomy): Eukaryota > Viridiplantae > Streptophyta > Magnoliopsida > Solanales > Solanaceae > Nicotiana > Nicotiana attenuata. The sequence continues at coordinate 2,078,450 of NC_031992.1, forward strand.
ATTTTCACTAAAGGATGACGCAAAGCACTGGCTTCGTAGCTTACTAATGGGGTCGATCAGGACATGGAAGACATGGCTAAAAAGTTCTTGACAAATACTTCTCAGCTGCAAAAATAGTGAAATTCAGAAGGAAAATTCACAACTTCTGCCAGACGGAAACTGAAATAGCTTTCGAGGCTTGGGAAAGATTCAAGGAGATAGTGAGGAAGTGTCAGCATAATAAGATTGAATTGTGGATGCAACTCCAGGACTTTTGGGATGGACTGACACCTCCCTCACAATGAACTCTGAACACTAAAGTTGGAGGTCCTTTAATGAAGAAGACTCCTGAGGAGATTGTGGTAATTCTTGATGAGCTCTCTGAAGATGCTAACCAGTGGCCTGCTGAGAGTAATGATAGAAGAAAATCAGTTGGGATTCATCAAGTAGATTCTAACACAACAGTGCATGCCCAACTAGAAGCCATGGCCAAAGAGATAAGAAAGTTGACCTTAGCCAAGGTCCAGAGCCAACCATCACCAGTTTGTGATTTTTGTGGAATGGATCATCCAACGCATGAGTGTCAAGACTTAGCTGCAGATGAAGTGGTAAATGCTATGGGAAGATTTGATGAAGGCAACTACCAGAGTGGTAATAATTTCAATTCTATGGGACAGCGACATCCAAGCTTTTCTTGTAATTCACCGAGTGGTAGCCTGAACTCATGGCAGCAAAATAACTCCAGACCCTAGGGACAAGGAGCTCCAGGTTTTCAAAGTCAGCAGAGGCAGCAATATCAGCCTCCACAATCTAATCAGTCGAGCATGGAAGATCTAAAGAAAGCCTTTATTATTAAGACAAATGATAGGCTTGAAACCCATAGCTCAGCTATACGAGAACATGATGCAGCTATCAAACAACTGGGCACGGCTTTTCGAAACCTGGAAAGACAAGTTGGGCAACTAGCTGCTCTATTGTCTTAGACGGTTCCAGGAACGCTCCCTGCTGATATTGCAAGAAATTCAAAAGAGACAATAAATGCAGTGTCTTTGAGGACTGGGCACGAGTTGGAGCATCCCATAGCAAACCAAATGGATGAGCCGACTAAAGGACAGTAGAGATTGTGGAGGAGTAGAGAAAGGATAACATTCAAAAAGGTGCAGTGGTGGTTTAAGATGGTCTAAAGAAGAAGGGGAAGACTAAAGCTCAGAATAAGAAGAAGGATGGAATTTCACTGAATGAGGAGACTAAGGAGAGCAAATACATGCCTGCTCTACCTTAACCACAAAAGCAGAGAAGCGAGAAGCTGGAACAACAATTCGGGCGCTTTTTAGAAGTGCTCAAGCAGGTGCATGTGAATATACCTTTTACAGAGGTGCTCTCGCAAATGCCAACTTATGCCAAATTCATGAAGGAAATATTATCTAAGAAGCGGAAAGTGGAAGAGACATCGGTTGTAAAGCTGACAGAGCATTGTAGTGCCATCTTGCAAAATAAGCTCCCTAAAAAATGTGGAGATCCAGGGAGTTTTACTATACCTTGCTCTTTAGGAAGTACGAAATTTAAAAAATCCTTGTGTGATTCAGGTGCTTCCATTAATCTTAGCCTTTCTCTATTTTCAGGGAATTGGAGTGTGACGAGCGCAAAACACCACTTAAATTATGCTCGCTAATTAAATATAGTATAGTATAATATCGTATCCACAGGGATTGGAGTTAAACAGTATCCTCGTAGTTTCTAGCTTGATTGCTATCCAAGAGAATCGAAAATTGAGATTTATGTGCTTATTACCTAAAATTAACTAAAAATCTAAAGCTATTAACTAATGACAATCAACACAAGGAGTAAGCAAAGAAAGATATCAATGGGAGAAAATAGAGTTTTGACAGGATAGGTACAAGATAATTTTCTGGGATTTAACTCTAGTTAATTCACGTCTAATATTCAAGTGAATCTCTCAAATTCACTCAATTATTAGTTCAAACGTTTAGTAGAAACTTCTCTGTCGATTAAGTCTCAACCTCACAATATGAACCAATTTAAGCTCGATGAAGATATGCAAGAATGCATAGTGGATTGGTCTTTAGGAGAACCACTCTCGGTTATCCTCCTAACTAGGTTTAATCAATGATTCAACTAGCCTCTTTCGATTACTAAGAAAAATTAATGAACTCAACCAACAATATAATGCAAAGATATCATAAGTTATGCCTCTCTCTATTACATGAACAAGTGAATATAGATGCAACAATTATATCATCCAAAAATGCTTCAATACATAAAGCTAGGGTTATAATCCACAAAATACATACCAATACACCAAATCCATCAAACCCTAAAGGAAATTACTCCATAGACATGGAGTAATTCATCACAAATATAATAAAAATATAGGAAAACATAAATTCAATCCAAACTCGGGTCTTGAGTGAGGAAGGAATGATGAAATCCTCGTGCTTTTGCTCCTCCAACTCTTCCTTAGCCTCCTTAGGTCGAATATGTGTCAAATGTCCAAAAAATAATATTTTTCCATGTATTTATACCAAGTAGGGTTGGGCCCAAACGAAACCACCTTCTCCTAGCCGAAATAGGATATTGGCTCTGTAAAAATTGCACGGACGCGCTACAAGGGGCGACATGCCATGTGAGGCATTAGTGGAGATATTCAGAGAGCTAACATATAGCATGCAGCAGAATTTTGCACAGTTGCGGCGCCCCACGCGCTGCTCCACGCACCGCGGGTATAGGATTTTCTCACAGTGATCCTTTTGCTCACTTTTTGATGTCCGGATGTGGTTCTCTACCCCTGAACGCAATGCCAGCTTAATCCTTTGGCCTTTTATACAGACTGCAAAGCTCAAATTAGCTCGAATTAGTTCCGTAACATCTACATCACTCGGAATCACTCATACAAGGCATAAAACACACATAAGTGCAAAACACTAGCGATTAAAGCCCAAACACAATTAAAGTGCAGTAAATTACTCAAACTACACTTTATAAAGCCACGACCTTTTTAAACAACTCTCCTAACTCATCATATCAATATTATTAAAAAATAGATTAAGTACAAATGACGTAACATCTTCACCTCAAGATTTGACTCATAAGCACCACACATTTTTCACAACTCGCTCACTTACTCTAACACAGAGGTCAATGACATTACCTTTCCTTCATGAATCGAGTGCCCTCACACAACAATAGAAAGTAGTTCCGCACACAATAAAATTTAAGAACAATCAGGAACTCAAGATTGAAAAAAATCGCTCACTCTCAAAAACAGCATTCATATGCCACAAAAGACGTACCATAAGCTTGCCCGTACTGTAATACTCTACTAATTTGAGCTCATTCCTTCAAGGATCAAGTAGGACTTTAATTGGTTGTAATGTAGGTTGCGGGACGAGTAGGATACATATAGATATAAGAGTGACCACACCTCCCTAAGCACTTTTAATACATACAATTATTCAAAATCCCACACTTATGTCAAACCATCATTCCACCTTACATCAATATATATTAACTCCCTACTTCTTTAAGCACAATTGCATCAAGATTTACCACTATCAAGGAATATTTGCACAACAATACAACATTTTTTTCTTTCTTTTTCAATTCAAGTGTTTGCGTTTTCAATACATTGCACCTTTCTTCTTGTTTCAATAGTTCCACTCAAAAGCCAAACCAACATCCCACACTTTGAGTTTTACAAAATTCATAACAAATTCAAGTGCTCACGAGAGGTGAAAATGTTCAAATAGATGGTCAAATCAAACAAATGGGTAAGGCTTGTAATGTGGTTGCCAAAGAAACAGGATTACATGCTCAAATGGGTTAACTAAGATACATAACAATTAGTTGGGTGATAACATATAACTGGCTTAACAAAGAAATACCTATATCACTTCCAAGACTGAATACAACTACTATTTCACTTTGCAAGCACATGGGGCAAGTTATAGACATCAATTGCAATGCACAGCATAACACAAAACCTCACAAACACATGGCACATAACTCACTCAGGATCGGACTCATCAAGATACTCTAGTCAAAGCAGTTAAGCAAAGTTAAGATCATACAATTAAAGGTACTTACACAGAAGTCAGTAACTGACCTAAGCGTCACAACTAAAGCACTCACTATTCTCAAGGCATAATAAAGTCAAGAGATATTGCTTCTAATTTGATATATATCACAAGGTTTCCTACTAATAACAAAAATAAAACTAACTATAACCGGTTCAAACAAACCCTTGGAAAGAACCGCGGCCCAAAGAAAAACTAAGGGGGAATTATTACACTGCCTAACAAAAGAAAATCTTTTTGTCTTTTTTCCTTCGACTTTAATCCCCTCTATTTTCTAAATCACACCATTCGGTCAAAATCGGTCATCGTTTCTTTACCCGATAATTCTTTCATCATTCTCGGGTAAAGAGGGGTAGCTGTTGATACTCAATTTTTCCCTTATATTTTATATATACCTTCAAAATAGTGCATATGCATCATCATTTGATTTATAAGCATACACAAATATTTTTCATAATTTTTAAAGACTTTAAACCAATTTATTCTTGCATTTTATTATATATAAATATCCAATAATTATCCTCCATATTATTTTATGATGATTTAATTATCTTAACTTATCATTTTAAACAACGTGGGGTTTTAAATATTTTCAGTGCATTTCTATAATTATATTTTGCATTTTTAAGGCTAATTGCATATTTTTGTAATAATGGCCCATATGCATGTATAATTACATTATTTATACAGAAATGACTTTCTATATTGTTATAGTGTTAAGTAATTATTTTAAATCATTTTAGTGCACAAATAATATTTTAATTATTTATTTATTGCTTTTATAAATTATTTATTTATTAAAATTGGGTATTTAAAAAGTAGCCTAAATTCCTACTCAATTTCGGACCTAATAACCCAGCCCAATTACCCCATACACTAACCCAATTACCCAGGCCCAAAGCAAAACCCCTTTATTTTTTAACCCAACGGTAACCCATTCACACGACTGATCGGTTCCAACCCTATACCACTATAAAATGGCAAGAGTGGTCGATGCGGCTTTTACCTAAGGGGTCGGGATCGATTTCCACAGAGAGCTAAATTGGTTTGGAATTGGATTTCTATCTAATCTAGCTATGTGCGTTGTTCTTAATTGCACTTCCAATAATGCTTTGTTTGGTTTCTATTCTACTTTTAACACTAACGAAGGATGAAAATAATCTAAGTACAATATTTTTTTGTAAGGGTTTTCTCAATTAATAAAAGGCACTAGGGAAGTGACGTACACCTAGGTGAGTATCTAATGGGGTCTAAAACTTAGGGCAAACTTGTTATAATTGGGATCATGATATAACCATTGCACATAACTACTCACTCTATACCTCTCGGTAGTTCGAGTGACTTTGCCCGAATTGGCTTTCTCAAGCCCAATTGGGTGTCCAAGCAATGCAAGAAAAATTGGCTTAAGTCGGGTATTACTATCTCTAGGTTTAACCCTTTAATTAGGGCTATCAATCTCTTGAATGGACCCCAATTCCTTGTTAGCCTGGATTTCCTAGACTTAGTCTCTCTTTCTCAAGAAGAGTCTAAGTCAAATAGGCACGAATCAGTGTTTGCAACCACCAATTCAACAATTAAAGCATGAAACAAGCTAAATATCATTAACCCATAAATAATTAAGCCCTAAAATTGAAGATCCATTAAATACCCACACTAGGGTTGGGTCACAACCCTAGCTAATGGGTTTAGCTACTCATAATCAAGGAAGAAATCAAAAGAGAAGATGAAATATAAGCCATAGAAAGTAATTACAAGAGTTAAATCTAAGATTAATAGTTAACAATGCTCTAAAATTACTCTAAAAGGTAAAAAATGGTTGTTCACGTGCTCCAGAAAACAACAGATACCCTAAAAATCTGAAAATGAACTATTTATACACAGCTGAAATTTTCGGACAAAAATGCCCCTATGGAGGTTCCGCTAATAGTGTAAAATTGAGTGCTCAACACTGGGACATCCACGGCCGCACAAAAGCAAGCGCGGACTGTGTTTCTTCTCTTCTGAGCTTGGTCTTGACTTGATTCCGCTGGGAGCGAAAAATCAACCGCCTCAGCGTAGTCTTCAACCGCTGCCGGAAAATATGTTCGCGGACCGCGCTCTTCATTTGAGCCGTAATCTCCAGTCCTCTGATTCTAACTTTTGCCCGCAGCAGAATATGGACCACGGCCGCATCAAATAATTTCGAAAATGCCGCGCAATTTCACCGCGGGCAGCGGTGTCTGTTGAGCCCAAAATTGCATTCCCTGAACCTCAATCCGCTGAGAGCATAATTATGGTCACCTCAGTGGTTTAACTTCCGCGGCCGCACTATTTCTTTGCTGTCAACGCTTTTAGCTCAGCTTTGAACTTGTGCAGGCTTCACTCCTTTATGAGCTGGTTATGACTTTCTTGCATCATTTTAACCAAACACTTCAAACAAGCACAATAAGTTAGTTTTCGGGAATACTTCTCCACATTTTTGATCCAAAACCTAAGCAAAAATGAGCATAAGATAGGCTAGAATCCCTAGTTATCAACTCCCCCAAAATTAAGCTTTTGCTTGTCCTCAAGCAAACAAAGTAATTCCCACCTCCTCAAGATAAAAGAAAGGAAAATTTCAGCTATCCTAAGGTGACTTCATCATGCATCAATTGGGACTAACAATTACCTCAACTCAAATGCATTATTAACAACACACAACCTTTTTAGAACCATGGCTTTAGTGCGACACAAAAGCATCAAGAGTTGACTCAACTCATCAAGGAAATCTTTCTACTACATTGGTCATAGTGGAACCCAAATTCATACTCCTTGACTCTCCATATGTAAACCTCACTTTAGATTGTAGCACTCAGAATAAGGACTGAGGAAAGTTACACTCATCTCTCTCAAAGGAAGGTCACAAGTCCGGCTCTAAGTACCATAAGCTTGCCCCTCATGTGAATCACCACTAATGAAAGCTCACTCAACTCAAGATCATATAATGCTTTTGCGGGAATGTAATGAAGGCTTTTGGTTCAAGGTAGGATATATCAGTCTATGAAGGTTCTCATCTTTCCTTAAGCACTTCATTTTCTTCATTTCGGATCACATTTTCTTGACTCTTTGAGTTATTTCGGATCACATTTTCTTCATTTCCTTTTTCTCCTTTCTAATCATTCCAAGCCTTTTATCTTTGCTTTTATTGAATCTCTTCATTTTTTTTCTACATTGTTCACTTTCTTTTTGACTTTTTGGCTTTTCTTTCTTTTCTTTTTGCCTTCCCTTTTCTTCATTTTGTACCTTTTATCACTTTTGCATTTCTCGTCTCTCCCCCCAAACTTATACTTTTGCCGATTGTGCTAAGGAAAGATCGGGTGCCAAGAGAGGGTCATTTTAGAACGGATAAAGGCTTGTATCATGGTTATTAAAAGAACAAAGGCTATGGCTCAACCGGGTTGACTAGGGATAGCATATTTGGTGGATATGGATGCTTTCAAGTCTCAATTTGGATCAAGGAGAGCCTATAATCACTTCTCAAGTCGAGCTACACTTAGGATTTCGCCTAGACAAACATTTAGGGCAAGTTCTAGACTTATTGGCACGGAACATGAATTTGCAAATCAATACCTCACCTCACAAGCTTTTGGATTGCTAAATAGATAGAGTTGAGGGCCCACAACAAACTTGGATAAGATTTGAGTAACACAAATGGTCCCGAAAAACCACTCGATGATTGTTTAGTCAACACAAGAGTCTAAAGGTCACAACTATCACCATCCTTTACACATCAATTTGTTTCTAACCATAAGGTCAAAGGTAAATGTGTTAGGCCCAAGTGAAACTTTGCCTGACACACTTTTGCTCACTTGCTACTATTTACACAAAAATAAAAAGAAAACAGACTCAAACCCTTAAGAAGGTTGTCATGCCATCCATCATCAGGAAGAGCCACCCGGTTCACACAAATTCCACCTTTGGAAAGAACAGTGGCATTAAGAAAATCAAGGGCTTATTGATCACGAAAACTTGTAAAAGTAAGAAGCTACCAATTGAAAAAGAAACTACTAAATGAAATAAGAAGCTATGCTATTAAGGAAAGTTGCAAAAGAAGTTATAAAGTAAAATACGGAAAGTAAACTGAATATGTACAAAAGGGGATTGAGACGAATATACATAAGAGGGGAAATGAATATATACATGGAAAAGTAACTTTATATACATACCGAAATTGAAAAATAACGAAAAGTGAAAAATAAATGATAAAGTTATATACATACCAAAAGTGAAAAGTAGCAATAAAGAAAAATAAGTATCATATTTACATTCCAGTATCAGTCAAAATAGGACCACCCCCCAAATAAAAACTAGCATTGTCCTCAATGCTAATGGCAAAAATAAGATCAAAGAGGGGTTAGAGAGTAAAGAAAACTCCCTATGGGTCCTCTGTCTACATAGGGTACTATGGCTGAGTCCCTGGGTCACCTCCTCGTGGTCCTGTGGCTGACCTGAGGCACCTCCGTCAGGGTCCTCCAGCTCAATCTCCACAACATCAGCCTGGGGAATCAGTCGTCTCCTCACGGGCTCTCTATCACCCTCCTGCACTGGTGCCTGTGCTGCCTGAGCTGCTGGGAATTGCTCCTCCAATAGTAGCTCCAATGGGATGTCGCCAGCTGATTTAATCTTTTCCATCTCCCCTCTCAGCAGCTTCACTGACCCCTTTGAGGCCCGAGTCTTTTTCAGCTTCTTCGTCTGCTTGCTCAGATCTGTAATTGCTTTTCCTTGAACTTCCAAAGTATCCATGATGAGCTTCTGTTTGTCCAGGAGCTTCTTCTGGTTGTCCAAAAGCTCCTTGAGAGATTCCTCCACTGAAGCAGGCACCCGGGGCTGTGCGGGAACTAACTGGGCTGCCACTGTGCTTGATAGGACAGACAGCTTTGATGTTGCTTCCTGCATCCAGTTGTTGATACTGGAGAGAGTCTGGTTCACCCTATGTGCAGTCAGAGGGTATGCTGATGAAGAAGGCACTGAAGTGCATGGTCCTGTGGAAGTCTGTGGCATGGCAGAGGAGGGCTCAGAAACAGTGGCCACCACTGCTGGCTCTTCAGACTGGCCAGTGGAAGTAGTAGCTTTGCCCTTGGCCTTGGGGTTGTCGGAACCCTGAAGGTTGTACCAGGGGAATGGCCTCTGTGGTTTCACCTTTGTATCAAAGTCCCTTCCCTCGACTTCCTGATCCTCCAGGTACATAGTGATGAAGTTCAAGAAAGGGTATGAGCTCTCATTCTTGTTGACCACTCTAGTGATCACCCTGGACATGATATTCCCAACATTGTCGGGTACCTCGCCATGATGGCCCCCACTATAATCGCCCGGGAGACCGGCATGTCACTGTCATGAGTAGTGGGGTCTAACCGGCTGCACACAAACGTCTCCCAACCCTTCGCCTCGAAGCCCAGGGTGTTCCTGTAGATTTGTACCCCAGGTGTCAGCAAAGCAGGAGTAGTCCCCGGAAGAGCAATCACTGATGCCAACCACGGGCGGACTGACTTATCCATTGCCACCTTCTCCAGATACAAGGACTCATCCTCATCGTTGAACCCAGCATAGTCGTTTAGAGTTTTTCCATCAAATCTGATCTTCTTGTTCTGGACTATGGTAAAAAATATGCCCTTTTTGAAGTGGGCGACATTGGCATAAAACTCCTTCACTAAATGCTCATTGGCATCCGGCAGCTCGCTTGTGAAGTGTTTACACCCCACCCTTTCATCAAATTGCCTCTTCACACTGGGGTTGTGGGGCAGAAGATCCCTTTCTATAAATTGACGCTCAAGTATGAGTGACCTCTGAGGCCACTATTTCCGAAATTTATGGTAGGCTTGCTCACTGACAAATCTTTGCTGCCACACCAGTGGGTTTCTTGTTCTTGCCAACCCTCCTATTTGGGTGTCACCACCCCTCCCATCATCAGGTATCTCAGCCTCTACATTAATTGGTTCTTGTCTGGGTGGAGAAACTGGAGGAGAAGTTGATGCTGAGGATTCACTACCTTCCGCTGAGCCATCAAATGACTCAGAGGAAGCAGAAGAAGTAGGAGAAACAGGGGGTGTAGGCTCATTTCTCAACTGGAATCTCTCTTGGAAGTTTGGTACATGGGTAGGCACAGAATCACCCTCTGAGGCTTCCCGGGAAGGAACATAGTCACTACCCTCGGAGTGGGAGCGGCTCTGTCCGCAGCTTTGATATCCTTCCGCATTTTCCTAATGGATTATCGGACTGCTAGGGGTAACTTGATTTTCCCTCGTCCCCTACCCCGGGAGGACTCTGGTCTCCCTTTTTGTTTCTCGCTTCCACCTCTAGATTTTACCATTGTCTGCATACACAATCAGTGAAACATCATTAGTATTGGTGCTGAAAGAATCAGTAAGGAAAAACAAATGAAAAGTTGACAATATTTCACAAGCACAGATCCGCTGACAGCGGAAAAAGGACGGCGGCCGCGGAATGGTTACTGCTGATAGCTGAAAAGAGCCGTAGCCGCGGAGGAATGGGGATCACACTACCCATCCTCTAAATCTAAAGAACCGCTGAGCACGAAATTTGGGCGCGGAAACCGCTGTCCGCGAAAAAACAAACGCGGCCGCGGACCCAATTTGACACTTCTCTGAACTTTAACTCCGCTGACCGCGGAAAATGAAGCGTGGCCGCGTAAAGCCAGCCGCTATCAGCGGAATTTCCACCGCTGACCACGGAATTCAAACCAAGTCAAACTCAAGTTTTCACATAAACGCTGACCGCGGAATTACATCCGCGGTCGCGGAATTCACAAATTAACTGGGCAATCCTAGGGTTTCACTTTTTCAGCCATTAACAAGTACTATGAACATTTCTAATCCCTACTAGGCATGCCCAACAAGTATCATCAAGTATTTTAGCAACAACCAATTAGCTACTACTTAACCCTGATTGAAACTAAAAGAAAAGAGGAAAAAGTTAAGCTAAAAGAAAAGGAAAATAAAATTATAGAAGAATTTCTATGCTTTAAACATACCAGTAGTTTGAATTGGTGATGGAAATTAACTTCTAATTGGCGTTATGCAGTTTAGGGCTCAAAGGAACGGATATGAATAGTAACTTTTCTTTTGAGAATGAAAGTGGCGAAAAGGGTAAAAGGTTTGATGACTTTCTATTTATATTAAAAAAATCGGGACCCACAAACTTTACCTGGCGCGGCCGCGGAATTCCACCGCGGTCCGCGCTTTTACCTTTCAGAAGGGTTGCCTGTTCAACATTTCCGCTGAGAGCGAAAAAATGTCCGCTACCACATTACGCCTCTGCGAAATGCTTCCGCTGATCGCGGAATTTTTAGCGCGATCAGCGGTCCAGTTACAGACTTAGCCAAATTTTCTCAGTATTGTCCTGCACTGCATCAAACATTCCTACGCACATCTCACAACCAGTTAGTCCAAAACAAATCCTACACTAAGAAGAAAATCAAAAAGAAGAAAAACACATGGGTTGCCTCCCAAGAAGCACCTGATTTAACATCGCGGCACGACGCAGGTTACCATCAATCATTTGATATGGACCATTGCCACCACGTGGCTGTCATCAAACTTACCAAGATAGTGCTTCACTCTATGTCCATTAACTCTGAAGATTTTACCATTTTTGGTTTTCAAATCAAGAGCACCAAATGGAGTTACATGCACCAGCTCAAAAAGGCCACTCCATTTTGACTTGAGCTTTCCCGAAAACCGTCGCAACTGAGAATTGAATAGAAGAACCAAATCACCTTCCTTGAATTCCTTGATACGGGCATACTTTTCATGAAAGTACTTCATCTTGTCCTTATACAAGGACGAGCTGGAATAGGCATAGAACCTAAACTCATCAAGTTCATTGAGTTGCTCCACCCGAAGATTTGCTGCAACATCCCACTCAAGATTTAACTTCTTCAAAGCCCACATGGCCTTGTGCTCTAACTCAACCGGAAGATGGCACGCTTTCCCAAATACCAACCGGTACGGAGACATACCAATTGGAGTCTTGTAAGCAGTCCTATAAGCCCACAAAGCATCATCCAGCTTCTTTGACCAGTCAGTCCTATTTGCATTAACAGTTTTTGACAATATGCTCTTTATCTCCTTGTTGGAGACCTCAACTTGCCCACTAGCCTGAGGATGGTAAGGGGTTGATACCTTCTGATTGACACCATACTTTGCAAGCAAAGTGTCAAATGCCTTATTGCAAAAATGAGAACCCCTATCACTGATGATTGCTCTAGGAGTGCCAAACCTTATAAAAATATTTTTCTTCAAGAACGCCACTACACTCCGTGCCTCATTGTTAAGAAAATCCACGGCCTCAACCCACTTAGAAACATAATCAACGGCCACCAGAATGTACGTGTTGCCACATGAACTCACAAAAGGCCCCATGAAGTCAGTGCCCCACACGTCAAATATGTCAACCTCAAGAATAGTGGTGAGAGGCATTTCATCCTTCTTTGAAATTCCACCAGCTCTTTGACACTCATCACATCTCTTCACAAACTCACCCACATCCTTATACAATGTAGGCCAATAAAAACCACAGCTAAGCACCTTTGAAGCCGTCCTCGCCCCACCATGATGACCACCGTAGGGAGAGGAATGACAAGCATCAAGAATACTCATTTTCTCCTCTTCCGGAACACATCTCTGGATCACACCATCATTACAAATCTTGAACAAATAATGCTCATCCCAGTAGTAGTCCAAGCTATCCCGTTTAAGCTTCTTCCTTTGGTTAGAAGAGAGCTCACACGGAACAATGCCGGTCACAAGAAAGTTGGCAACATCCGTGAACCAAGGCATGCTATTCACAGATACGGAGAGGAGTTGCTCATCAGGGAATGAATCATTAATTTTGAAGAGCCATCACGGGGCCTCCCCTCCTCCTCCAAGCGGGGCAAGTGGTCCGCCACTTGGTTTTCACACCCTTTTCGGTCAGCAATCTCAAGGTCAAACTCTTGAAGCAATAGAACCCATCTCATCAACCGAGCCTTAGAATCCATCTTTATCATCAAGTAGCGGGGTGTTGCATGGTCAGTATGAACTATCACCTTGGCACCCATGAGATAAGGCCTAAACTTCTCCATTGCAAACACAATTGCTAGCAACTTTTTTTCCGTCACCGTGTAATTTACCTGAGCATCATTCATTGTTTTTATTGCATAATACACCGGGTGAAACATCTTGTTCACTCTTTGACCCAAGACCGCTCCTACCGCAACATTACTTGCATCGCACATGAGCTCAAAAGGTAAGCTCCAATTGGGTGCGGTAATAATGGAAGTGGTCGTCAGTTTGTACTTGAGAAGTTCAAAAGCTTTCATGCATTCATCATTAAACATGAACTTTGCATCCTTTTCCAATAATTTGCACAAAGGATTCACTACCTTAGAAAAGTCTTTGATGAACCTTCGGTAGAAACCCGCATGCCCAAGAAAACTCCTATCCCCTTTGGCTGAAGTAGGAGGAGGAAGCTTTGAAATCACTTCAATCTTCGCCTTGTCCACCTCTATACCGTGCTTTGAGATCTTATGGCCGAGGACAATACCCTCCTCGACCATGAATTGGCATTTATCCTAGTTGAGCACTAGATTTGTCTCTTCACATCGAGCCAAAACCTTGTCAAGATTCTTCAAACGGTCATCAAAGGAGTCACCCACAACACTAAAATCATCCATGAATACTTCCAAGAAATCCTCCACTATGTCCGTAAAGATAGCCATCATACACCGCTGGAAGGTAGCCGGTGCATTACACAAACCGAATGGCATCCGTGAAAATGCAAAGGTCCTGTACGGGCATGTGAAGATGGTTTTCTCTTGATCCTCCAGTGCAATCAAAATCTGGTTGTAACCTGAGTACCCATCCAAAAAGCAGTAGAAGGCACGCCCAGCAAGTCTATCCAGCATTTGGTCAAGAAAGGGCAATGGAAAATGATCTTTGCGGGTCACTTTATTTAGCTTTCGATAGTCCAAGCACACCCTCCATCCGGTGACAGTCCTGGTGGGAATCAACTCATTTTGCTCATTGGAAACCACAGTCATACCACCCTTCTTCGGCACACATTGTACCGGTGAAGTCCACGAACTATCCGAGATGGGGTACACCACCCCTGCATGTAGCCACTTGATCACCTCCTTTTTGATAACCTCTTGCATAGCCTCGTTCAACCTCCTTTGATGTTCCACGAAGGGTTTGGCATCATCTTCAAGAATAATCTTGTGCATGCAAAAGGCGGGGCTTATTCCTCGAATATTAGCTAGAGTCCATCCCATTGCCTTTTTCCTTCTTTGAAGCACCTCCAGTGTGGCATCTACCTGCACGTTAGTAAGACACGAAGAAAGAATAACAGATAAAGTTGAACTAGGGCCCAAGAATTCATACCTGAGGTGTGAAGGCAAAGGCTTCAACTCCAATATGGAAGTTCCTCAATTGAGGGTTTTGTTGGCGGAGTCTTTCTGTTCTCAAGATCCAAAGAAAGCTTACGGGGCTCATAAGAGTAAGAACCCGTTCCGTGCAAAGCATTGATACACTCTACCATACCTTCATTCTCAGTCACATCATGGTTCAACAATACTGCTTCTAAAGGGTTCTCCACATTGATCATGGCACTCGTGTCGTCGACTATCACCTCCGTTACAAGATCCACAAAAGAGCAAACTTCAGTACTATTCGGCTGCCTCATTGATTTGCATACATGAAAGATAACTTTTTCGTCACCCACCCGGAAGGTGAGCTCCCCTGCTTCCACATCAACCAATGCATTTCCAGTTGCTAGGAAAGGCCTTCCCAATATTATAGGCACCTCATAGTCGACTTCGCAGTCGAGAATCACAAAATCAGTAGGCAAAACAAACTTGTCAACACGGACAAGAACATCATCAATAATACCAAGCGGCCTCTTCATTGTTCTATCCGCCATTTGCAATCTCATTGAAGTAGCTCTCGGTTGACCAATACCCAAAGTTTTGAACACGGAGTAAGGCATCAAATTTATACTTGCTCCCAAATCACATAAGGCCTTTGCAAAATCTGCACTCCCAATGGTACATGGAATGGTGAAAGCACCGGGATCTTCAAGCTTTGGAGCCATCGAGTGCGCAATTTCACTTACTTGATGAGTCATTTTGATAGTCTCACAATCCATAGATCTCTTTCTAGTCACCAAGTCTTTCATAAACTTGGCGTAACCCGGCATTTGCTCAAGAGTTCCCACCAAAGGAACATTGATCGACAAGCTTTTCATCATCTCAATAAACTTCTTAAATTGGTTTTCATTCTTTTGCTTTGCCAGTCTTTGAGGGGTAAGGTGGAGGAGGCCTTGACAAAGGAACCTTAGCCTTGGGCACTACCATTTCCGGTATGTCTATCACGTGTTCCCTAGAGGGCTCACATCATTTTGAGTCTCCACCTCATTATCATGAATATCAATTCTCACTTCCGCATTCAAATTCTCTTCACTCACTTGCTCATCAACTATTGGAACATCATCATCTAGCACTTCAACCTCATCACGCACAACTTCCTTTTGCTTGTAGGTATTTGCTTCACTACCTCTACCACTCCTTGTGATCACCGCCATTGCATGCCCGGTATTGTTCCCACCCTTTGGGTTTACTACCGTATCACTAGGTAGAGCCTCCTTAGGGCGACTGTTCAAAGTTTGCAAAATCTGACCAAGTTCAACCTCCAAGTTTCGGATAGAAGTATTATGGGATGCCAACTGGGCATCGGAGTCGATGTTCTTTTTCATCATTTGCTCAAACATCATCTCAATCCTTCCCATCTCATTGTTTGATGAGCTAGGACCTTGGGACGGAAATGGAGGCGGGTTGTTTGGTTGTTGATACATCGGAGGCCTTTGAAAGCCTTGCCCCCAATTCCCTTGATTGCCATTATTCCAACCCCCTTGATTGTTGTTTCCTCCCCAATTGCTATTGTTGCCACTCCAGTTGCCCTAGTTGTTCTGGTTGCCCCAATTCTGATTGTTGTTCCTCCAGTTGTTATTTCCCTGTTGGTTTTGATTCCCCCAATTTCCTTGGGATCTCCACTGTTGTTGTTGGTTTGGAGCATTGCCCCGTTGTCCTTGGTAATTGTTCACATACTGGACTTCTTCACTTTGATCGTCATACCCATCATCTTGGTTGAAACCACTACTACCCTGCTCATATTGATCCGGATTTCCTTGACTTTGTTGACCTCTTTGTCGCCTCTTGTTGACCAACATGTTTACCCCATCCATAGCATTTACTTGTCTTGGCGCTTGAACTTGCTGCAGTTGAGCTTTTGCCAACTGGTTCATTGTTGTAGTCAACTCCGCTATTGCTTGGCCGTGGTCATGGAGCTCTTTGTGCAGGTGAATGACTGTGGGATCACCTTGTGGCACATTAGCTCGTCTTTGCCACACCGAGGAAGTATCATCCATCTCATCCAATAACTCACACGCCTCAGCATAAGGTGTGTTCATAAAATTTCCCCCTACTAGCTGGTTCACTACACACTGATTGGTCGTGTTAATGCCAAGGTAGAATGTTTGCTGGATCATTTCTTTGGTCATGTCATTGTTCGGACATTCTTTCACCATTGCCCGATACCTTTCCCAGATCTCATGAAGTGGTTCATTAGGTTCCTGTTTGAAGGCCAGGATCTCATCTCTCAAAGTCGCCATATGCCCCGGCGAGAAAAACTTAGCTATAAACTTGTCGGCCAACTCATCCCACGTAGTGATAGAATGGTTGGGAAGTCTTTCGAGCCAGTCCAAAGCTTTCCCTCTAAGTGAAAAAGGGAACAATATCAATCTCAATGCATCCTCTGACACATTAGTCTGTTTGCTTCCCCAGCAGGTATCCACAAAGCCCTTGAGATGTTTATATACATTCTGATGGGGAGCACCTGTGAAGTACCCTTGTTGCTCCAATAAAGTCAACATCACATTTGTAATCTGGAAATTGCCCGCCCGGATCCGGGGTGGGACAATTGCACTTGCGTAGCCTTCATTTGGAAGCACCTGAGGAGCCACTCGCGGAAGAACTGGGGGGGGGGGGGTCTGGAATATTGTCATTGGCCTGGCGGCCCCTTCTTTGAGCTTGAGGTACTAGAGGCACCTCATCTTCACCATTATCATCTACCTCCTCCCCCGGAACATTTCCAATAGGATCATTGTTTGCCATGTTGTACCTGAATCGATTAACTCGCACTAGTTAGTAAAACAGAATGAAAGAAAAACAAGACACAAAATTAGTCAGATAGATAGCAAAAACCGTTTTAGCTCCCCGGCAACGGCGCCAAAAAGTGATCGGTTCCAACCCTATACCACTATAAAATGGCAAGAGTGGTCGATGCAACTTTCACCCGAGGGGTCGGGATCGATTTCCACAGAGAGCTAATATTGGTTTGGAATTGGGCTTCTATCTAATCTAGCTATGTGCGTTGTTCTTAAGTGCACTTATAATCATGCTTTGTTTGGTTTCTATTCAACTTTTAACACTAATGAAGGATAAAAATTCTAAGTACATTATTTTTTTGTAAGGGTTTTCTCAATTAATAAAAGGCACTAGGGAAGTGACTTACACCTAGGTGAGTATCTAATGGGGTCTAAAACTTAGGGCAAACTTATTATAATTGGGATCATGATATAACCATTGCACATAACTACTCACTCTATACCTCTCGGTAGTTCGAGTGACTTTGCCCGAATTGGCTTTCTCAAGCCCAATTGGGTGTCCAAGCAATGCAAGAAAAATTGGCTCAAGTCGGGTATTACTATCTCTAGGTTTAACCCTTTAATTAGGGCTATCAATCTCTTGAATGGACCCCAATTCCTTGTTAGCCTGGATTTCCTAGACTTAGTCTCTCTTTCTCAAGAAGATTCTAAGTCAAGTAGGCACGAATCAGTGTCTGCAACCACCAATTCAACAATTAAAGCATGAAACAAGCTAAATATCATTAACTCATAAACAATTAAGCCCTAAAATTGAAGAACCATTAAATACCCACACTAGGGTTGGGTCACAACCCTAGCTAATTGGTTTAGCTACTCATAATCAAGGAAGAAATCAAAAGAGAAGATGAAATATAAGCCATAGAAAGTAATTACAAGAGCTAAATCTAAGATTAATAGTTAACAATGCTCTAAAATTACTCTAAAAGGTAAAAAGCGGATGTTCACGTGCTCCACAAAATAATAGATACCCTAAAAATCTGAAAAAGAATTATTTATGCACAACTAAAATTTTCGGACAAAAATGCCCCTACGGAGGTTTCGCTGACACCGTAAAATTAAGCGCCTCAGCGCTGGGACATCTGCGGCCGCAAAAAAGCAAGCGCGGACCGCGTTTCTTCTCTTCTGAGCTTGGTCTTGACTTGATTCCACTGGGAGCGAAAAATCAACCGCCTCAACATAGTCTTCAACCGCGGCCGCGAAATATGTTCGTGGACCGCGCTCTTCATTTGAGCCCAAATATCCAGTCCTCTGATTCTAACTTTCGCCCTCAGCGGAATATGGACCGCGGCCACGTCAAATAATTCCACTGCCGTGCAATTTCACCGCGGCAGCAGTGTCTGTTGAGCCCAAAATTGCATTCTCTGAACCTCAATCCGCTGAGAGCGTAATTATGGTCGCCTCAGCGGTTTAACTTCCACGACCGCACTATTTCTTTGTTGTTAGCGCTTTTAGCTCAGCTTTGAACTTGTGCAGGCTTCACTCCTTTATGAGCTGGTTATGACTTTCTTGCCTCATTTTGACCAAACACTGCAAACAAGGACATTAAGTTAGTTTTCGGGAATACTTCTCCACATTTTTGATCCAAAACCTAAGCAAAAAAGGAGCATAAGATAGGCCAGAATCCATAGTTATCAATGACCCGCCCCAGCCCCGTTTTAAAATCCTGGTCGTTGGTCTCTAAGATCAACGGCCTAGAATTAACCTACCCCTTTTAATTACCCCCCTTTCACCCAAAACCCTAACCCATTTGCCCACTTACCCGCCGCTCTCATATGCTCTCTACTCTCTCTTCTTCTCTGAAGAAACCCTAGCCGCCGTCACCCTTAATCTTCTCTGATTCCGTTTCAAACATGGAATCAATCCATGATTTACTTACCTATTTCGTAATACTCTATCATTATACACATTATTCTGGCATCACTTAGTTCTTGCCCTTTATTTGGCAAGAACTACCCCTCAAGAATGGGCCAATTAACTTTGATTCTGTGAAGATCTGGATGATCTTCCGTCTCTATGCATGATATATTGAACGAACCCTTATACTTTGGTCCGATTCAGGGCGTCAGTCTCAATTAGGGTTTGAGATTTTCCCCTATTCTTTACTGATTTCTAATTGATACTCTTCCTTTTTTGTGTTTGACTGATATTTTCCTTATTTTGTCTAACCCACCGTGTTTCTCTTATTTTTACTTTATTTCGGCCTAAATATGACTCTAATTGATCTTTGTATAATATTTTCCTTATTCTCTGTTGTATTCCCTTATTTTTAATGATATTTTCGTGATTATGTTCTCTTATTCTCTGTTAATTTACTGAAATCCCTTGTTTATGTATCATTTACCCTAAAATTGATTCTGACTGATTCTGGTATATCTTTCCTATTTGTGTTCGAATAATTTGTTTCCACATTTACTTGTTTAATCTCTGCTATATAAACCCCTCTAAGAAGAGGTTTGAACCCGAGACTTTGACTATTGTTTTCCCACTACTCTCTCGTTCACTCACTGCTATTTTCAAACTCTCTGAAACTATTGAATAACCTCCTCTGTGCAAGCACTGCTCGGAGCCCATTCTCGAGGCTCTTTTGAACTTTGAAGCATCGGGGATTTGGGGTTTTTACTTCTACACTTTGCATTCTTTTAACCTTGCTAGTGGTTAGTGTTTAAACCTTCATAATGTTTAATTTCATTCTTTCTTTCTGCACATGTATCTGAACTTTGGTTTGACTGGGATGGTGTTCATCTTTGATATCATTCTGTGTTAATTGATGCCTGAGAATGGTCTACTGTTCATGTCATGTTTCACCATAATTTGCATCCAGTGATCTCTTATCTCCTAGGATTATTTCTATACCCATATAGCATCTTAACATGTCAATTTGGACTTCAGTATTGTGGTTGTATGTTGATTTGCATGTTATGCTTAATAATGCCTTAGCTCTATGAGGAACCCTTTTATTTAAATGAACTTTCAATGAATCCTGTGTATATTGGAATGTTTTTAAGACCTATTCAAACTCGTTTCATGCTGTCCTAGATTTCCAACTCTATTTTTTTAAGACTCTTGTGATGGTATATTTCCCAGTATGTCTTGGTTTATCTATTGTTCTCTCCTTTCAATGGTTATCAATATGTATATCCCTCTATTGTGTTCAAGTGTTGAGACTAAGTTTAATTTAGACCCTTAGATGTCCACTAGTGCAACCTATGGATGCTTGCGAACATGTCTCTTCTCCTAGTTCCTATGATGTTCGTTTATGTGATACTTTGCTATGTGCACCTTGCTGAACCTGCTAGCTTGCTTGACTGTTTGTGTTGTATGTTCAGTTCAGTGATCTCTATCTACCCTACTTACTTATTACTTTGACATTCTAAATTCCTATTCTTAGCCGGCTGAAAGCCAAGGCTATCTAGGTTCTGTTGTTGGCCTCTCTAGTGTGAGCACTGCTCGGGGTCCAGTTGAGGCCCTTGTGAACTCTGACACACTAGGGCTAGGCTCTAGTCACTCTTCAACTTCTAAACTGTCCCTAATACCCTACATCCCTATCATGTACTGTGTTGATTACAAGTGGTGCAATATTTGGTGTTGTGGTTCACTAAAAGGTTCTGAACTCTCCTATGGACCTATGATCGTGTGGTATGCTAGGCCGAAAATGTTGAAGGCCCAGTAAGGCTAGGTATTTAGTTGTTTATTTGGGCCTGCTATAGGCCTGTCTAATGCCATGTAATATTGCTATTTTACTTATTAATCTGGGCCTGTAATAATACTTATTATAAACAATGGGGGTGTTAGTGAAAATGGGATGGGTAGAATTTTATATCTACATGCCATGGCTAGATAACATGCCTATATGACTTGACAATATGTTTGTTATATGTGTTGAGCCCCATAGAAATCATGATATTAGGAAATCACACACTTCACTTAGCCTGCCTAGTGCTTGTACAAGCATGATCTTTGACTAAATGTTTTACCTGCTCTTATATTCATTTCTGTCCATTCACTAGATATTACGCCTGTAGGGAATGAGCGTTAATAATGTGATGACCCAAAAGGTCATCACTTGTTTTTAAATTAAATTCTGCATTTCGAGGCCTTAAAAACCTCTTTTAGCATCACCTCAATTTGCGTGCGCAGTCCGGGCGCGTAGCCGGAAAGCCTATATGTGAAAATCTGTGAAAAATGATAAATTTTGACTATAAAATGAATTAATTTGACTTCGGTCAACATTTTGGGTAAACAGACCCGGACCCGTGATTTGACGGTCCCGAAAGGTCCGTAGGAATATATGGGACTTAGGCGTATGCCCGGAATCGAATTCCGAGGTCCCAAGCTCGAGAAATGAATTTTTGAAAGAAATTGTTTTCTGAAAAATATAAAGGTTTTTGAAAGTGAAATGTTATGTGAAACCTGAGGTATCGGGCCCGTATTATGGTTCCGGAGCCCGGTACAGGTTCAATAAGATTTATATGTGTTGACGGTAAAGTTTGGTAAGAAACGGGATCCATTTGACGTGATTCAGACCTTAAATGCAAAATTTGATGTTTAAAGAAGTTTTGAGAAATTTCATTGATTTTGAGGTTTAATTCGTTATTTAAGAGGTTATTTTGGCGATTTGATCGCACGGATAAGTTCATATGATGTTTTTGAGTTAGTATGTATGTTTGGTTTGGAGCCCCGAGAGCTCGGGTGAGTTTCGGATAGGCGTCGGAGTGTTTTTGGACTTAGAAATCTGGTATTTCTGCTGTTGCTGGTGTCTGAGTTTTTAACTCTATGCGATCGCGTATTAACCCTCGCGAATGCAGAGCACAAATTGGGAGGAGGGCAGGTTTGCAATATGCGAACGCGTAGACCTGGGTGCGAACGCGGAGCTTTGGAAATTTACTCTACGCGAACGCATCGGGTCAGTCGCGAACACATAGAGTAGGAAGGGGCCTGGGGGCTGGGTAGTTTTAACCCTATGCGAACTCGACCCCTAGCTCACGAACGCGTAGGTCAGGAAAGTCAAACCTATGCGATTGCATAGGCCTGTTCGCGATCGCGTAGTATATTTTTGCCCAGTCACTTAAAACAGTAGCTGAAACGGGAGTCTTCATAATTTTCATAACTTTTTCTTCCAAACTCCAAATTGGGCGATTTTTGAAGGGGGACTTCACCACAAATTCATAGGTATGTAATCTTAGACTCATTTTTTTCAATTTCCATTAACACCCATTAGATTTCTAGGCTTAAATCATGTCTTTAAGGGTAGAAAATTAGGGATTTGGGTAGAGTTAGGGTTTTTTGTATATTTGGGATTTAGACCTCGTTTTGGGGTCGAATTTTGGAACTAATTATATATTCGGGCTCGTGGATGAATGGGTGATCGGGTTTTGGTCCGAACCTCGTGTTTTGACCAAGCGGGCCCGGGGTCAATTTTTGACTTTTTGGGAAGAATGATGGGAAAGCTATAATAAGCATTGGAATTGAATTGCTTAGCGTTTATTGATGTTATTAAGTCAATTAGGTCTAGATACAATTGATTTGGAGCCGAATTCAAAAGGAAAAGCGGTGTTTGAGGTTTGAGTTGGCCGTGGAAGTTCGAGGTAAGTGTTTGGTCTAACCTTAGCTTGAGGGACTAGGATTCGTGTCTTATTTGCTACGTGGTAATTGTGGAGTACGACGTATAGGCATGGTGACGAGTATCTATATGTCGGTGTCAAGCATGCCCGTGAGTCTTGTATCATAATTGTTATGACTTCGTTGTGATTTATTGTGCCTCATATGTTACTATCATCATTGTTCCCTTGCCGGGATGTTTGTTTTGATATTATTGTTCCCTTGTCGGGATGTTGTTGAAATATTATTGTTCCCTTGCCGGGATGTTGTTATATTGCTCTTATTCCCTTGCCGAGATTCTTCGTGGTTGTTGTTGATTTGTAACTAGGATCGGGTGGCACACCTGCCACGAGATAAATGAAATGGGAGCGGGTGGCACGCCTGCCACGAGATAAATGAAATGGGAGCCTGGCGTCACGAGATATATGAAATGGGAGCGGGTGGCACGCCTGCCACGAGATATATGAAATGGGAGCGGGTGGCACGCCTGCCACGAGATATATGAAATGGGATCGGGTTGCATACCTGCAACGAGATACGTGAAATGGGAGCGGGTTGCACGCCTGCAACAAGATGAGAAATGAAAGTGAATTCTGTCTTTGTTTTCCTTATCCTTGTTAGTAGTTGGATTTTGGTTCCTTTATAATTCTCTTGATATTCTGTTTTACCTGATATTCCCCGTAGCATGTTTTCCCCCTCCCATCTTTACTTGTTTATTCTGTTTTACTTTTTGCTGTATATTATATAACTGCACAGGTTTATTTGGTAGTCTGGTCCTTTCCTTGTCACTACTTCGCCGAGGTTAGGCTAAGCACTTACCAGCACATGGGGTCGGTTGTGCTGATACTACACTCTGCACTCTTTTGTGCAGATCCCAATGTTGTGGATTTCGGACCGCAGTGAGGTTTCTGCTTCTGGTCCATCAGGCGACCCGAGGTAGTCCTGCAGGCGTCCGCAGGCCTTGGCGTCTCCCTCTAGCTATTATTCCTGTTTCTTTCTTGTATTTCCAGAGACAGTGTTGTATTATTTCTTTCAGACCTTTATTTGTAGTAATCTTAGACAGTCTGTGAAATTGTGACACCAATCATGGGTAGTTTTGTGATGGAATGGTATTAGCAGTATTATTAACCTTGAAATTTAAGTCTTCCGCTTGTTAAATTTTGTTGATTATTAACTGTTGGATTATAACTGTTAACGAATTCAAAAATGGATTAAGGTAATCTGTTCAGTAATTGGCTTGCCTAGCTCACACTAGTAGGCGCCATCACAACTCCCAAGGGTGGGAAATCCGGGTCGTGACAAATAACCCCCTTACAACCTGCGCCACACTCAATAGATATCATGCCTTAGGATTTTAATTTCTTAAATTCGTTGTTACATCACAGTCTGTCTAGAAAACATGCCTATAGGATCTAAAATCAGTTTCAATTACAGAAATCATGCATATAGGATCTAAAATCAGCTTCAATTATAAAAATACCTAGCTATCATACCAAAAGGTTTAATCTCTTATACCTATAAACAGTAGGCAACCATGTAGGTTTCAGAGATTGTAAACTGCCTGCTTATAAAAATCCAGAATCACATAGAGATCCTGCCCATAGGTTTCTGGAACTTTGACTTGTTAAAATAATGCAACTATCTTTGTTAATTAGTCCACGTGCATTTGTTGTCTAAGTGCGGAGGCCAACTTGAGCCCTTATTTGCTTATAAGTGAAAGTCCAAAATATTTTGTATGTCGCCTAGTATTTTTCATTTTTGAGCAGCCTAAGTTAAAGTCTAGGACCACCCGAAGATAGAAGTCCAAATGCCTCCTGGACCATAGGCATGGGACGGGTAGTGCACGCATAGGGTACGACTTAGAATTGACTAGTGCGCTTTAGGTAAAGAACTTAAAGATAGTAATTGGGTAGCAGGAGATGATAGTCTGTGCCCGCTGAATAATATGAGTAACACCCACCTTGAAGGATTTACGAAGTATTATTTATGTTGCACGGGGTGATCTTTAGGCTAAAAAACTTAGGATCCCCCCCCCCCCCATCTTGCCTTTCGTCAATTATTTGTGTTTAATAATAAACTTCCCAAATTCCTTATTTTTCCTGCACTTGATCTCCTAGACTAATTCATTTAATTGAGTTCGGTCGGGACCCACAGTTGTGGACCTCGGAGAGTGCCTAACACCTTTTCTTCGAGGTAATTTCGAGCCCTTACTCGATCTTTGGTGGCGCAAACTAGTTAAACAGAGTTATCTGCAAATAGGTGCCCTAACGCACCTTAATCCGTTAGATGGCGACTCTCTCTTTTAAAAAAACCTTCCTTAAAAGAGTTGTCACGTGTCGAAACCCGATTTTGCGAGAAAAAGGGGCGCGACAAGGTTTTGTGATATTCTGTGCATGTCGGTTGATGTCTAGAACTTGCCCCGTGTGTTTGCAAAGCGAAATAGTAGTCTTGTTCAGTCTAGGAAGTGATATAGGAATTTCTTTATTGAGCCAGATATATATTTTTACCCACCTAATTGTGATGTATCTTAGTTATCCCCATTGAGCCTGTAATCCTATTTCTGTGGCAACCACACTACAAGATTGACCTCTTTGATTGAATTGTCTATTTGTTTGAACCTTTTACCTCTTGTGAGTACTTAATTTTGTTATGAGCTTGTAAACGCTAAGTGAGGTATGGTCGGATTTTTGAGTGGAACTATAGAAAAAGGAGAAAGGTGCACTGTTTGAAAAATTGTGAGATCCACTTGTGGAGTATTGGAAAAAAAGAGTTTGATTGAAAAAGAAAAAAAAACAAAAAATAAGATCTTAGAAAAAATTAATTTCTTGCTAGTAGTAATTCTTGCTTTGCTTGTGCTTAAAGATATTGGGAGCTTTATGTTATTTTGTATGAAGGTTGGGGTTTGGTTCAACATAAGTGTGGGGTTTGAATTGATAATGTGTATGTATTAAAGTGCTTAGGGAGGTGTAGTCACTATATCCAAATCTATCATACCCATCCTGCAGCCTACATTACAACCAAATTAAGTCCTACTTGATCCTTGACTGAATAAGCTCAATTAGTAAAGTATTACACTACGGGCAAGCCTATGGTATGTTTTCGGTGGCGCATGAATTTTAATTCTGAGAGTGAGTGAATTCTTTCTATCTTGAGTTCCTAATTATTCTTGAAATTTATCATGTGGAGAACTACTATCTATTGTTTGTGTGAGGGCACATGATTTGCGAAAGTAAGGTGAATTCTTTGACCTCGGTGTTAGATTAAGTGAGCATGTTGTGAAAAATGTGTGGTGCTCTTGAGTCGAGTCTTGAGGTTAGGATGTTATGCTATGGTGCTTAGTTTAATTTAAATAGTCTTTGCATGATGCGTTATGGAAGTTGTTTGATAAGAAGGTCGTCTCTATGTGAAGTGCAGTTTGATTGCTCGAGGACAAGCAATGGTTTAAGTGTGGGGTGTTGATGATAGGCTAGAATCCTGTGTTTTAATCATAGTTTGCACTCTAATCATTGTATTTTATTTGTGGTTGAGCTTACATAATAGAAATTTGCGCTTATTACGTGTTTTATAACTTGCAGGAAATGAGTTCGAGCTATTAAGATAATTTGGAGCTAATTTAAACAAGTTAGAGCTTTGAAGTCCGGGTAAAATCCCAAGAAACTAAGTCGGGATCATGTTCGGGGGTCGAGGACCAAGTCTGGATGTCAAAAAGTGAGAAAACAAAATTACTCTAAGAAAATTGCACTACAGCCCCGCGCCATGCGTAGCGCGGCGCGTGGTGCTAGTGAAAAATAGGTCTTTGAACTTCTCCAGTAATGCCTCGCATGGGGCGGTGCATGGCGCGGTGCGCCTGTGTGATTTTCTCAGAGTATTTATCCTGTTTCAGCTTGGAAAGGGTAGATTCGTTCGGACTCATTCCTACATGGTATATATACACCAAAAAGACGCTTTTGAAGGGACTTTTTTGACCTTGGAAGATTTGGGAGGGCATTGGAGGCTACAAGACACGAAATTTCATCATCTTTCCATCAATTCAATACTGGAGTTTGGATTGTAACGTGAGATTGATGTTTTCTCATTCTTTAGTTATATTTGTGATGACTTTCTCCATGATTATGGAGTAGTTTCCCTTAGGGTTTGATGGATATAGTGTTTTGATAAATATTTGTGGATTTTAACTCTAGTTCGTACTTGAATTCGTTTATGGAGTTTTCAATTGTTGCAACTTTTTTCAGCAGTTTATTTAATTGAAAGAGGAATATCTTGGTGATTATTTTTGCATTATTTTGTTTGATTAATTTATTGATTCTGTTAAGTAATTGAAATAGCTTGCTGAATTGTTGATTGAATCAAGTTAGGAGAATATTCGAGAGACGTTTTCCTAAGGACCAATCCATTAATTCATGCATGTATACTTCACAGTGCTTGTATTAGTTCATCTCGTAGAGTTAAGATTTAATCGAGAGAGGAGTCCTAGTTACAAGTTTGAACTAATCATTGAGTATTCGTGAGACTCATTAGAACATTAGAGTGAATTAACTAGAGTTAAGTCTCAAATAGCTATCTTGCACCAATCCTGTCACGATCCTTACTCCTCACATTGATAAGAAACCAACTATGTGAATCTCTAATTCCTTGGCGTCAATTGTCAATTGTTTTACTTTAGTAGTTAACGTAGTTCATAATCATTTAACTCAAGTGTTGATCCTCTTGAATAGCAATTAAACCAGAAATTACTCGAATATTGTTTAAACCCAATCCCTGTAAAGACGATATTTTAATATACTATCTTTGATTAGTGAGCATCAATTTCGTGTTGTGTTTTGCGCTCGTTCAATTGCAAGCCAGGAGAAGCTACTTACAAAGGAAAGATTACACAGGCTCAATATACAAGTAGAAAGTTGTATACGGTAAAAATCGATGGCCCGATTTCACGAGCATCACGGCATCTCGAGGGCTTCCAGTGTTCGACTCCGAGAATCCTCGACGGTCGATTTCGAGACAGTTCGACTTCGAGATGTTATGAGTAATGACCGGCCCCGCCAATGTGAATCACCGGTCTCAACGACTCAAGGTGGCATTCCCAAGGCACGTGACTAGAGCTGACAAATCCTAGTGGACTAGTCTGAAAATGAATCAAGGCATTAGGTGGCTATACCTGCCCCATATCTTTGTAATTAATGCATCTTGTACAGTGTTGGGACCCCTCTTCATATATAAAAAGGATCCTTGTCATTTTGTAAACATCGGTTGCTCCATACTAAAATATACAAGAACATTCTCTCTGCTCTCTAACACATTCTCTTAAGTTCATTACTTCATTTATTGCTCACATTTATTGTGTTCTATCCATTTTTCTTCATTCATTGCTTATTATTGGCCATAAAGAGCCGTCATTGATTCTATTATAACTGTTGTCCACCGATTAGCCCCGATAGCTCCCAGCCGAGCTTCGAACTCGACCCCGAGGTGCTCAAATAAGCCAGCTAGAGGCTCCAACCTTTAGTCATTCGGTTTGGTCATCACCCTGCTCTTAAGCTCTAATCTCGTTTCTAAGTCTTTCACATAGCATCAACTGCTTAACAACTAGCATAAAAATAGATCACGTATTTTTAGAACCTCACATAATCAAATTTAATTGTTATTACCATTTTCACGATAAACAGTTTGGCGCCCGCCGTGGGGCTAAATAAAATAGTAATTATTTTCTTGCTAGTTTCACTACACAAACGCAAGTTATCTTTCACACTTTTTCTTGCCCAAGATCTTTGATTTCAGGTCAAAATGTCCGATTCAGTAAACAACCACGGAGAAAATGGTGTGGATGTTCCAGGTGCTAGTGAACGCGCCAGAGCCAATTCCTGTGGACGCGGTCTCGCGCGACGCCCAGCACGTCGACATAAGCTCCCACACTAACAGGAGCGTGCATCAAGGCAACCAACAAGAAGCCCAGAAAACCCCCAGCTAGGGAAGAACGAGATGTTAGCCTTCACGTTATTTTTGAAATGTTGCAGGCACAACAGCTGGCTATTGCTCAGCTGTAAAGTCACCAGAAGACTCCTAGCACGGTAGCACCGGGGACGGCTCCCCCAGCCGAGCAGATACCAGAGAGATCAAGCAAAAACGGGTCGGCAGCCGACCCCGCCATCGTAAGGATGCTCGAGGACCTCACGAGGAGGATCGAATCGGGCGAGAAGAAGATAGAGGCCAACGATAAAAAGGTCGAGACCTACAATTCCAGGGTCGACCAGATTCCAGGAGCACCCCCGATCCTGAAAGGTGTGGATTCAAAGAAGTTCGTGCAAAAACCGTTCCCACAGGAAGCGGCTCCGAAACCCATTCTGAAGAAGTTCAGAATTCCAGACCTCCCAAAGTACAATGGAACCTCAGACCCCAATGAGCACGTTACTGCTTACACCTGTGCGGTAAAAGGCAACAACCTGAGGGACGATGAGATCGAGTCCGTCCTGCTGAAGAAGTTCGGGGAGATGCTTTCTAAAGGGGCAATGATGTGATATCACAACCTGGCCCCAAACTCGATAGATTCTTTTGCCATGCTAGCGGATTCTTTCATCAAGGCACATGCTGGTGCCATCAAAGTAGCAACAAGGAAATCCGACGTCTTCAAGATTAAACAGAGGGAGAATGAGATGCTGCGAGAGTTTGTATCTCGCTTTCAAATGGAACGGATGGAACTACCACTAGTCTCCGATGACTGGGCAGTGCAGACCTTCACTCAAGGTCTGAATGAACGAAGCTCGGTAGCTTCGAAGCAGCTGAAGCAGAATCTGATTGAATATCCCGCCGTGACCTGTTCAGACGTTCATAACCGGTATCAGTCAAAAATCAGGGTCGAGGATGCCCAACTAGGATCCCCCTCGGGCTCGGTATACCCAAGCAGGCTTCTGGCGAAGGATCCAAAGCCGAACAAAGAAAGGTACCAGCCATACATCGAAGATAGGAGAAACACCCCGAGGCGCAACATACCCCGCAACGACCGAAGGATAGACCGAGGATAGAATCCTTGGGGACTCGTCAACCGAGCCGGATTTGATAGGTACACAGGGCCAATGGAGGTACCTTGCTTGTCAGAATACAACTTTAACATCGACGTATCAGACATCGTGTTCGCCATCAGTAAAATCAAAGACGCCAGGTGGCCCAGGCCCGTACAATCAGATCCTTCACAAAGAAATCATAACTTAGTATGTGAATTTCACAATACGCACGGCCACAGGACCGAAGATTGCCGACAACTCCGGGAAGAAGTGCCCCGATTACTCGCCAAAGGTCACCTACGGGAATTCCTCAACGACCGATCCAAAAATCAGTTTCGGGAAAGAGAGGTGACCAAAAAGAACGAAGCAGATGAGCCGCAACATGTCATCCATACATCTTTTGAGGTATTGACGCCCTGCGGGAACCCTCAGCCAGGAAAGCAAAAACATTCCTCTATAGGGAAAAGCAAACTTGAGGCCCTATCTCGGCTCTGCTACGGCGCACTGGTAGCTCGGCCAATATTATCAGATCAAAGGCGACAGAACAGCTCAGACTGCTTAACCAAATTATGCCTGCCTTTCGAAGTCCTGAACGGACCCAACTGGGCGAATAAAATAATGAGAGCGGAAATCGCCATACCGGTCAATATGACCGGCACGGCCCGAAACACCAGTATCTCCACCATCAAGGGGCTGAAGGATAAACGAACAATGAAATGGCGATAGTGAACTACATCTTCGGTTAAGCCAGAGTAAACAAAGCAGAAGATCGTACTGCATCCTCATTACAAGCGACCAAAACGTATCAGGGCTCGAAACATTGTCGACACGTTCTACAATAAGGTATAACCGCCTGCCGATCCTTTCAGTTTTACTCTACGATAACCTGAGTGCAGGTATCCAATCAAAATGACTAAAGCACTTCTCAAAGGCCTTAGGTTTCAAAAGCATGCGTTGCACTCTTTTCCTTCGCCCGGGTTTTTATCCCAATAAGGGTTTTACCGGCAAGGTTTTTAACGAGGCAACACCTATATGCTACCTAAGGAAAACTCAAGGAGAATTCAAGTCTTCTCTTGCAATCAACCTCGAATACTGGGGGGCATCCCCTCGGAAGATCACCTTCTCGGAGAAGCTAAGATATGCTGAACAGGGTCCTGATAGGAAAAACAATGTACCGGGCCAAACAGTCGAACGAACCGTGCCCGCATAGAATAACCGAGACCTCGATAGCAAAGACATGTATGCTCAAGCAATCGAAGAATAATTTCCATCAAAGCATTTCACGCCTCAAAAGAGACTCGGTATTTTTGCATAAACGGCTCCTCTATTAAAAACGTCCCAAAAACTCGGGGACTGGCGTCGACAACTCAAAACAATGCGACCCCCGGGTCGGAGCTCCTAACTCATAAACCCTCAATGAGGCAACACTGAGATCACAAAACATCTTCAGAGCCAAAAATGTCCCGAACACTCGGGGACTGGCGTCGAAAACTCAAGTCCACATGACCCCCGGGTTGGAAACTCCGGAATTGTAAGCCCTCAATGAGGCAATACCAAGTTTGCAAGTAATGGCTCCCGAGCCGAGAAATCCTCGATAACTCGGGGACTGCCGTCAATCGCCATCTCCATCGCAATGGCTCCCGAGCCAAGAAATCCTCGATAACTCGGGGACTGCCGTGAATCGCTATCTCCATCGACTTATCAAAAATCCAAGGCCATAAGACCCCAAATGGGCAGCTTCGGTCTCGTAAGACCTGTATAAGGCAACAACAATATCTGTAAGACCTCAAGGAAGGCATGAACCATACTTGTACCAAGTATCCAAAACTGTAAGACCTCAAAGGCATGTAAAACTTGTAAGACCTTACTAAAGGCATAAACTCGATCTCAAAGTTAAGGCTATATATCGAACTTGTAAGACCCCTAAAAGGCATACCATCGATATAGACGCTGAAACTACTTCACTCGTGACTAAATGGCTCCGGCCAAACACAAATGACTACGGTCACAAGGTTGTACCAGCCAAACTAACGCGACTCGGGGACGCCCGACCGTCGCTACAAAATCACAGGCCTTCAATTACTTCAAATCTACTTCGAAAAGAACCGGTTAAACAGGCTACGCTCGACATAGGCAAAAGAGCTTCGACCATGTCAGCTCCTAAATACCGGCTTCGAGATACTCAGCCTCCGAGCCGAACCTCCCGAGGTGCTCGATCATCGCCATATAACGACTCGCAATCGGGGTTTTTTATTAAACCGCCGATGAGTCAGGCAAACACTTTCAAAAAATCCTTATCGAGGGAAAAATAAAGCCTACATAAAAGGTCACATCGACCCAAGGCGCAAGAGCCATTGTCGCCAGCCCACATAAAAGGTCGCATCGACCCAAGGCGTAAGAGCCATTGTCGCCAGCCCACATAAAAGGTTGCATCAACCCAAAGCGTAAGAGCCACTGTCGCCAGCTCCAAATTCAAAAAATTGAGGGTCAAATGAGCTCGAGTCGAAACCCAACTCGGAGACTGAACCCAAAATAGTTAACTAAATATGCCCAAGAGCAATGTGTAAGAGTCACTGTCGCCAGCACATACAGAAGGTCGTACCGACCCAACGCGTAAGAGCCTAAGGGCCAGCCCTAAATTCAAAATCTTGAGGGTCGAATGAGCTCGAGTCGAAACCCGATTCGAAGGCTGAACCCAAAATAGTTAACTAAATATGAACCATTGTCGCCGGCTTATACTATAATGTCGCATCGACCAGACGCGTAAGAGCCCACGGGCCAGCCTAATGAGCCCCAGGGCCATACCACGAATCTAAGGATTCCTCTCAACTCAAAGACCAGTTCATCTAGCTAAAATCAAGGCAAAAAGAAATGCAGGAGAAACAAAACCGCGAGGTCTCCTCTTTATACATACATGCGAAAAAATACAAGTTCCATTTACAAACGTGCTTTGAAAGTACTATGTACAGAATCAGAAAGTGAAATCTAACCCCTTGGGGACTATGGCCCATCGGCCTCATCCTCGCTATCCTCGGCATCGGAAAGAAGTGCCTTAGCGCCACACTCGTCCGCCCTTGCCCGCTTCACCTGTTTCGAAAGGTCAAAGCCCCTAGCACGGATCTCTTCGAGGGTTTTCCTTCGAAACTTACACCGAGCATATTCCTTGCTCCTGCCCTCGTGATCGAGAACCTTTCTCAGTTCAGCTTGAGCATCGGCGGCATCCTTCAAATAGACCGCCACTTTCTGGTCAGCTGCGGTTCGGCTCATTACGGCTTAAGCCCGAGTATCCACAACCTCGGCCTTTATCTTCAAGAGCTCAGACTCGAGCTTCGTAATCATATCTGCTCGAACCAAGCTATTATCACGAACTAAGCGAAGTTGAACCTCAAAAGTAGAGGCTTTGCCTAGAGCACCCTTCTCCGCCGAAGCCTGAGTGTCCGCCTGAGCCTTTAGCTCATCATACGCACGTTTGGCTCGGCCAACTTCGTTTCGAAGGCGCTCTACGCCTTCCGTATTTTTCTGCAACTGGAATAAATGAAACATTAGCCTCAGGAGCTAAAAGAGAGAACACACACCCGCTCGGAGCAAAAACTACCTGCTCCTTCAAATAGCTCTCATAATTCAAGCTCCGACTCGCCTCATACCGTAAGCATGCCAGCTTGACTTCCCTTTCATTGTAAAGGAGCCTAAGGGATTTCTCCTCATCCAAAGCTTTCAGCAGCCTGGCCTCACGGCGAAGCAGCTCGGACTTAAGCTTGTCAAAAGCCTGCAAAGGATAACTCAATAAGGAAGGGAAGGTACGAAACTCGAAGGGCCTGTGCCAAAACTCACCACAGAGTGAAGCCGCTGAGATTCCTCGAAGGTCGAGCGCACATCTGTTAGCCTGGCCGCCTCAGCTCCGAAAGAGTCGACCCCGGTCGAGGCACGATTGCTCGGCGCATATGATCCCAGGTTTCGAGTATCCCTCGAAGTACCTCCGATGGAAAAAGAGGACGACAGCGGAGGAGAAACAACCTTTCCAAAGCCAGAGATCGCGGGCGTGGCAGGCTCAATCAATACTTCCACTCCGGGCCCCCGATCCAGGTTCACCTTGCTTAGAGCACCGCCGCCCTGCAAAGGTATCTCTTGCTTATTGGTATCATTCTTTAGCCCAGAAGCTAGAAACCCTTCTCCCTCTCCAAAGGGGAACAGCCTCGCCTCAGGAGGCTCCCCGATGCCTACAATAACAGGGTTAGTACGCAGAAAGAGAAAGTGTTTTTCCAACTGAAAAAAGGGAAGGGAACAAATCGCACGGCACATACTATGATGCTTTGCCTCCCATCTGCCCCTAGACAAAGCTCGCCACTTACGCTCATCGCAGGTCGAGTGGGCCGCCAACTCCCGAGCCTAATGTGGCAGATCAGGGACCTCGCACGGCGTCCATGAAATTGCTGCACAAGAGGGAAAGAAGGCACACTTACGGAATACTCCTTCGCCATATTTAAAAAACTGCGAAGGCACGAGTGTACAACTTACGAGTATGATTCCATTCCTTAGGGAATGGCATAAACTCCACGGGGATAATATCAACAGTCTATACTCGGACGAATCAACTCATCCACTCCCGATCTCCGTCTTCTTCATCATCAACAATGAAAGGCGTGGCCGACCGGCATCGTAAGGTTAGCAGACCTCGATGGTGAAAAGGTCGGTACAACCTGATAAGATGACTGAGCATGAATTCAAGCCTTTCCTTCTCCGCAAAAAACCTCATCATCAATACTATCCGCCAAAAAGACGGATGAATCTGCGCCAAGGTGACCCGGTATTTCCGACAGAAATCAAGCACAACCCTATCAGGGGGACCTAGCATGAAGGGGTACGTATACACGTTCAAAAAGCCCTCAGTGTGATCCATAATGCCCTCTCCCGAGGAAAGTACACGCAAAACTACCTTCTCCCCCGATCTACAGTCTCTCCTCACTGATTCGAGATGCTCCTCTCCTATTAAAGAAATGAACTTCGAGGCATAATCCCGATAACCTCGAACGTTGGGAGTCTCTTCTGGCGAGGGATTCCCTCCCGAAGCAAAGCGCCCAGAGTCAGAGCTCTTTTCTCCTTACTGAGCGGATTCGGGCATAGCATCTATGGCTATAGTAAAACGAAGGAAGGGGAAGTGAAGACTTGGGCAAAAGTTTTGAGTTAAAGGAAAATTGGCACAGGAAAAGAGAACTCTATGAAAGAGGATAACTACTCAGAATAGTAGAATCATCAAAAGGGCGAAGACAACCCTATATATGGAAAAAGCGGCGACCACCCGCCTGCCTTGAAGGCCGGTTAAAAATGTTGACTAAAGCTTTTATTGCTTCTGAAAGACGCGTCGGCGGAATCGCCTCGGTCACTTCACGACCGTATCCTACACTTGACGTCGCCATACGACGTTTCAAGGTCGAAAACCCTGCGTCAACCAAGTCCCGAGGTGGTACTCGACCTCGAGGACCTCCATCAAAAAGAAGTTAGGCTCCAAGAAGCCGTTGGAATCATTGCAAGTCCCGAGGTGGTACCCGACCTCGAGGACCTCCATCAAAAAGAAGTTAGGCTCCAAGAAGTCGTTGGCATCATTGCAAGTCCCGAGGCGGTACCCGACCTCGAGGACCTCCATCAAAAAGAAGTTAGGCTCCAAAAAGCCATTGGCACCATTGCAAGTCCCGAGGTGGTACCCGACCTCGAGGACCTCCACAGAAAGAAGACAGGCCCCAAGTAAACCATTAATATCGCTATAAATCCCGAGACGGTACCCGATCTCGAGGGCCTCCACCAAGAGGAAGATTGGCTCCAGAAAGCCATCAATGTCATTACAGGTCCCGAGATGGTACCCGATCTCGAGGGTTTCTCTCAAGAAGAAAATAAGCACTTAAACTTTACTCATATGGGTTTGGCCTCGGGGTACCATCTACACCCGGGTAAACCCTCATCCGGGATCTATCTACAACGCCTTAAGGCTATCTACGCTAAGTTCAAAACAATTTTCTAGGTGGCCCGGGTTTGAGCAAACCCCCACTCGGGGACTGCTCTCGAAAGCCTAAAGTCAGTCTCTATTCAACTCGAAGTCAGGGCCTCGACGACCCGAGTTTATCAGTCCAATCCGGGCTCGACCCTAGGAACAGAAAAGGGTTCTGCGGGGAGCTGTGTTAATCAATCACAAGTCAGAAAAAACACTCGCCCCCGGGCTCGATATATGTACCAATCGGTGGGGTCAAGCACTCAGATTATTCACAAGCATAGATAAAGGGAAATATAGCATACAACAGCGACGGATTGAAGAAACATCTTTTCCATTAATAGAAAACAGTTACAAAGCCCATGAAGGGTCCTTACATATGATTACAAAGGCCCACGAAGGGTCCTTACATATGATTACAAAGGCCCACGAAGGGTCCTTACACAGAAACAAAGAAGCAAAAAGGTGTACATATATAATTAAAGCCTAGAGCCTAATCTGTTCTCGGGGGTGCATCCTCGACGGCAGTATCTTTGAGCGCCATCATCTCGGGGTTCTTGTCTCGGTCTTCCAAAGTGGTATCTCCAAGGGAGAAGATGGAGAAGAGGAAAGTGGGAGAAGCAGAAGGGGATGAAAAAACGCCATAGCCCGCCAAAGGGCAAAGGTTTCTACCAGGCCAAGAAGATCACGGCCCGGTAGAAGACTTGGCGAGCGTCGGCCTTACTCGCATGGCTACATTGAGTCCACTTCTTGGGACATTGTGCCGTGCGAGTTACCAGCCAGAGGTGTCGCTTCACCCCACGGAAAGCGAGAGGGATGAAGTGCCACACCAGGCGGGGGTAGGAGAGTGAGCAGCGGTGTATAGTCTGAACACCCTCGTGAGCAGCGGTGTATAGTCTGAACACCCTCGTGAGCAGCGGTGTAGAATCCAAGTATCTTCCCAAGTCGGAAGAAATCGGCCCCTACCTCTTCATCTGGATCCAACAACAACAACAACAACGACAAGGCAGTGTGATCCCGCTCGATAAGGGAAAGCCCTGAAAAAGGGTCGTGGATTAACTGGCGGAAACGTCACCATGTAACCTCAAGGCTGTGGGCCTCAAACATGAGAGATATCAATGGATGAGGATGAAGAGAAGGAAGAGGTGGAAGGATATTGGAAAACACTTGAATGAGGAAATGGTTCCAGGAGGTTCTCTTTTATAGGGGGTGGCAACGTAACCGGCGGCCCCATTAATGCCCTTGAAAGACGTATCGGCAGGAGCAATTAATGCGTTTCTAAAAAATGGACTGACGACGATATTATTATTTTGAAGAATAAAGGTCGACAGTGCAGTGAATAATTCTGGAAAAGTGGATTGACGGGACGCTTCAGTTATCACAAAGGCTGACGACATCAATATGACATCACCACGGGAAGCTCGAAGAGATGGGTATCAAAGTCGTTTCTTATCGTTCCACTCTAAGAAACGCGGGGACTATCTGTATACGGTAAAAATCGATGGCCCGATTTCACGAGCATCACGGCATCTCGAGGGCTTCCAGTGTTCGACTCCGAGAATCCTCGACGGTCGATTTCGCGACAGTTCGATTTCGAGACGTTATGAGTAATGACCGGCCCCGGGACAATGTGAATCACCGATCTCGGTGACTCAAGGTGGCATTCCCAAGGCACGTGACTAGAGCTGACAAAGCCTAGTGGACTAGTCTGAAAACGAATCAAGGCATTAGGTGGCTATACCTGCCCCATATCTTTGTAATTAATGCATATTGTACTGTGTTGGGACCCCTCTTCATATATAAAGGGGATCTTTGTCATTATGTG
The DNA here is from genome assembly GCF_001879085.1 of Nicotiana attenuata. Taxonomy (NCBI): domain Eukaryota; kingdom Viridiplantae; phylum Streptophyta; class Magnoliopsida; order Solanales; family Solanaceae; genus Nicotiana; species Nicotiana attenuata. The sequence goes on from NC_031992.1 coordinate 2,116,154, forward strand.
AACGTCGGTTGCTCCATACTAAAATATACAAGAACATTCTCTCTGCTCTCTAACACATTCTCTTAAGTTCACTACTTCATTTATTTCTCACATTTATTGTGTTCTATCCATTGTTCTTCATTCATTGCTTATTATTGGCCATAAAGAGCCGTCATTGATTCTATTATAACTGTTATCCACCGCTTAGCCCCGATAGCTCCCAGCCGAGCTTCGGACTCGACCCCGAGGTCCTCAAATAAGCCAGCTCGAGGCTCCAACCATTAGTCATTCGGTTTGGTCATCACCCTGCTCTTAAGCTCTAATCTCGTTTCTAAGTCTTTCACATAGCATCAACTGCTTAACAACTAGCATAAAAATAGATCACGTATTTTTAGAACCTCACATAATCAAATTTATTTGTTATTACAATTTTCACGGTAAACAAAAGTGACAATTGCTGCTTATGTGAGGAAGGAACCACGGAAACTCAACGCCATCTGTTTGTTGAATGTAGATAGATCACTAAAGTATGGAATGCATTGACAACAATACCAATACAGAAGAAAGGAGTGATGTAATGTATACAGTGGATAAAAAGAAGACATTGGAGGCAATTCAAAAAAGAGGTTCTAGCAGCAACAAGGGGTGCGATGAATTATCATACATGGCAAGGGCGAAACTGAAAGATTTTTAGAAATACAAATGTAAATACAAGTTTTGTTATAGCACAGATTCAGAAAGAGATAAGAGAAAGAATAGGATTAGTGCAATACTCAAAAAAACTAGTAGATGTTATAGTTTGATTCAAAAGCTATGTAATTAGTTTGAGGTTTTCTTGATAGGTCTAGGTCATGCTCATAGAACCCTTCCTAGAAGGTGGCTATGACCCTAGATGCTCATGAGTTGTATAAAGTTTTTTGTTAATGGTAATTTCACTGGTTATTACCAAAAAAAAAAAATTGGAAACTTACAACTTTTAATGAACTATTACAAATCAAATATATTATATTATTTGATTGCGAAAATTATAGTTGTGAAAAGACTAATGAACGTAAAATATAAAAATTTGTCACTTTACTTTCAGATACTACAACACCACGATCTAAAACAATTTTAGCGCCTAATCGCCGGTATAAGCTGCTCAACTTGGTTTGGAAATGGAAGACTCAAATACTTGGGCTTACCCGTCAGTGCTCAAGTCCATTCAGGCCCATTACTGGCCCAATTTTTTTTTATTGAAGCCCAATTAAATGTGGGCTTGGGCGCAAAGTTTGGAGTTTTCCTAAAAACTTAAATAGATAGCGTCAAATATTATTTGGATTTTGTGAAGAATATATATATATGCACAAGTTTGTACATCATGCCCTTTGCAATTTTAAATTAAAGAAAATAATATTTTAAATCTCTTATGTGTAAATGACAGATCTCTTATGTGTAAAAATAAATCTCTTATGTGTAAAAAAAAAAATAAGGTCATAAAAGTAAAAACAAATTTATAAAGAGCCAAAAAATAACTGACCCATATTTCTCAATGCATTCATATGTATTATTCTCAATGCAACCACCTTTTTTTTCTTTTCTTGAAAGGATTTTGATCTCCTGTAATATCCTTTCGACACTTGGGAGCTTTGTGGGAATAAAGGAGTCTTGTGCAAAAAGATAGTAGTAGGCTTTTAACTTATTTAACAAGTGTTAGTGTAATTAAAAATAAAAAATAAAAAATGTAAACTTAGAAAATAATAAAAATTCACTTCTCTATTTTCTTGTAAACTTATCTTTCTTTTTCAGCTCGCGATATTTCTATAGTGTTGCCACTTTCATTTTTGATAAACTAGTACTCCCTCCGGTTCACAATAAGTGATCAGTTTCCTTTTAGTACGCCTATTAAGAAAAGGAATTTTTACATTCCTATACCACATAGGAAACCTTTTTACCCTACATGTTTAAGGTTTGAGTAAATTACACTTAGTATACCAAATTACCAATCCTATACCATGCTTAATTAAGGGTCTAATTAATGGACTGTTTTTACTCCTTAATTAAAGGTATCCATATCTAATTAATGGGCAGTTTTTACTCCTTAATTAAAGGTATCCATATATCTCACGTTTCTCTCTCCTTACCCCTCACCCCCTCACCTACGTTTTTACCCATACCCCACATTCTTTCTTGTTCTTCATCCACGATTTCCACGATTGCAAGATCAATCAACCAAAGATGTCCTTGAGATGCATTAGCCAGCGAAATCTCATTATATTTGAATGTCGTGCCAATTTCCTCTGCAACAATTGTTTTTGGGTACCAAACAAATTCCCTCTTCTGAAAAAGTCAAAAATGAGAAATTTATTAGTAAAGAGACTAATATGAAAAGCTGCCGACAACTTCTCCAAACGACTTAGAAATACTGACTGTTGAAGCCCTCGCCTAGATTTACTGTTTGTCGTGTATTTTGTAGTGTAATTGCAGTGTAATTGTAGTGTAATTGTAGATTTAGTGTAATGGATATGATCCGTTGAAGCCCTTACATAGATTTACTGTTTGTAGTGTAATTGTAGTTAGTTTGTAGTTTATGTAGAACATTCCACGATTAATTGTAGTCTAAAATGTAGATATAATGTAGACACGATTGTGGATGATGTGTTTCCTGTTTGCCCTGTAACTGTAGGTAAATTGTAGTTATTCTTATATTAGGTACTTAAACTGTAGGTAATTTGTACATTCACTGTAGTTATTCTTATATTAGGTACTTAAACTGTAGGTAATTTTTGGATGTTTACCTCCAAGTTCTATGTAATATTTGTATATAACTGTCAGTTGAATATAAATTACACAACAAAAAATAAGAAATAAACACTCCAATCGTAGAATGTGTTATCCACAATTAATCTGCAAATTGTCTACAAAATTTTACAAAACTACAAATTAACTACATTTAACCTACATTATAACTATAATCTGGAAACAATTTACACATGGTAGTTCTTCAAGTTGGAATTGGCCACAACTACATTTCTTGTTTTCTAAACACACAATGTACCGCTTCACACCATCCAACACAGTATGTATATGATCTGTTGAAGCCCTCACCTACATTTTCAGAACAAACACAAAGAAAAAAATCAATATTAAAAATATAGTATCTACAATATATCTACATTTTATCTACAATTTATCTATAAATTAACTACAAACTACAAGTAAACTACAATTTGCCTACAATTTATCTACATTCGGGAGACATTGTATATTAAAATATTTTTTTTCTGCACCAAATAAAGAACTTATAGTCAAATTGTAGATATATGTAGTAAATTTGTAGATAATATCATAAAACTAAAATTCTAAGCATTTTCGAACTACACAAACCTGCATTCTCATCTACCACAATGGCATCAACTTCAAAATCTCTAAATCTGCCATAGTTATCCCAATTCCCATTCAATTTTAGCATTATTGGGATTTTTGACATGATTTCGTGTAGTTGAGAGAAAAAAGATGAAGAACAGATATAGGTTCGACAATTTGAGTACTGAGGACGATGAAGAACAATTTTGAATTCTACAATTTGTATTGCGTTGTTGAAGCTTCTGAAGCTCTGCGTTTTTTTTGAATTGTAGTGAAAGAGAGAATTACGCAGCAATCAGATCTCTTTCCATTTCAAATTTTGAATTTAATGTGGAAAGAATCAAACACAGATTTTGTGCCTTTTTTTTTGCGCGTTTTAAATGGCAGAATCTGCCTAATTATGGATTGGTATATAAATTATAGTTAAAGTATGGACTGGGCGGGTAATTAACAAATTATGCACATTTTTGGTAATAAGGTTTCATATATGGTATAGGAAGGAAAAAATCCCTTAAGAAAATGCTAAATCCTATACAAAAATACCTAGTATGACTAAACTACCCTATTAAATATTGGTCACATAGTTATAGTGAGGAGTGAGAAAACTTTTTAGGGATATGCACATAAGGGTAATAAAGTAAAAGCAAATTGAATTTTTTCTTGATTAGCTAATTGGACACTTCTTTTTAATAAAATAAAAAAGTAAACTGAAGAGGAGCGAGTACTATTAAAGTCGGCAACCCAACAGTATATAAGAAAATTTTCTTGTTTCATTTTCGTTACAAACTCAGACGCAAACGCAAAGTCAATAAAAATCTGAAAAGCTTCAGTAATAGCCATGGAAACGCTCACGTCTTACTCCCCTTCTCTCTCCATATTTTCTCCTAAATCCAAAGACCTTCCTTCTTCTGTTTCCCGTAAATTTGTCAAGTTTTCCGTTTCACGTAAAAGTATATTCACTAATCTTTCTCATATTTAAACATTTATTACCACTGTTTATTACTTTTAACACAAATTGTTTTTTTTTCTATTTTTTTCAGATAATGGAAATGAACCTGATTTTCAATCGGATGCCATTGACTGCACCAGCATCGTTCCAATCCTCAATAATCCTACTCTATCCAAGGTATTTTCGATTGATCTTTCTTAAAGTTGTAACCTTTTTCGATTTTGTCGGGTTTGCCCGAAATTATGGTAGTTTTTGGGATTTTGATTGGTGGGTCTGCTCTATCCAAAGGTATTTTTGATTGATCATACTTAAAGTTGCTATCTTTATTTGATTTAATTGTTGGGTTTCTATGAAATTAAGGTAATTTTTGGGTTCTGATTTGTGAGTCTGCTCTATTAGAGGTATTTTTTATTCATCAACCTCAGACTTCCCCGTTTTTCCTTTTTTTTTATTTGTTGAGTTTTCACGAAAAAGTTGGTGATTTTGAGGTTTTGTAGGTCTAATTATTTAAGGTAATTTTGATTCATCTCTCTCGTATATCCTATTTTTTATTTGATTTAATTGTTGGGTTTCCGCGAAGTCGTGGGGATTTTTTCCAATTGGTGGATCGTGCTAGAATTTTTTTGAATAATCATCCGCAAAGTTCCTTTCTTTGTCTAAATTCTTGTTTTTACGAAATTGTGGTGAATTTGGGGTTACTGAAAAAGAATAACGATAACAACTACGCCTCAGCCCCTAACAAAGTTGGGGAACGATCATACAAAGGTTCCATCAAGGAGTGAAATAGAACATGAAACCGTAACCTCCCAGGCGATGGGAGGAGTTCATTTCTCATCTGTGTGTCCATGAAGTTTAAATTGTTGGGTCTTTAGGAAATTGTGGTGAATTTGGGGTTCTGATCAGTTGGTTGTTCTGGGATTTTTTACCAGGATGCTGCGATGGGTTTGGTCCTTAGTGCGGCTAGTGTAAGAGGCTGGACTACTGGCTCAGGCATGGAGGGGCCACCCGTGCCTGCTGGTTCAGATTCTGAATCCAATACAGACCAAATTTCCACCTTCCCTTGGTCACTCTTTACTAAATCTCCACGAAGGCGTATGCGTGTGGCCTTTACTTGCAATGTCTGTGGCCAACGTACCACTCGTGCCATCAATCCCCATGCTTATACTGATGGCACTGTTTTTGTCCAGGTACTTGACTTACAATCACCTTATTACCTCTATTGAGCGTGTAATATATGGTAGTTAATTTATTTGGTTTCTTGTTTTGGCAGTGTTGTGGATGCAATGTGTTTCACAAGCTTGTGGACAACTTGAACCTGTTTCATGAGATGAAATGCTACGTCGGCCCCAACTTCAATCCGAATCCGGACAATGATATTGGCTTCAAGTATTTTGATTTGGATGATGACAACAACGATGGCATATTTCCCCTTTTGTAAGGTCTGGTAGAAGGATGTGTAGAGATTAGTGTTATACATTCCACTGCTTCTATTAGGCAATTTCTCTCCTCATGTGACTGTAAATAACAAGTATACCCTGTTAATATGTCTATGTTAATAATTGAATCTGTACAAATTGAAATATGCATGTCCATATGTCTAATCTTTGTTGATCTTAAATCTTTCGAGTTCTATTGTGGGATTTGTTTGGATGAGGGGCTCTGTGCTCCTTAATGTTTTTAGATTTCACGTGAGTTTGTGCTGCTGTTATTCTTATATGCGACGACTTTGTTCTGTATTTTCTAATCAAAGTGTCTCTTACGATTATTCTATCTATGCTGTTTTTTGTGTGCTTGGACATCAAAATCCCAACCAGTTTGGCTTTTGTTTCCATGTGCTTGCTAACTCAATAGTTTCTTTGTGTTTTTCGGTTTGAAGTTTTACACTATGGTTGTTTGTGGTGAACATGGTGGGGATTGTAGGGGTGAAGTAACAAAAAGATGGGTACTGATTATCTCCGTCGAGTATAAGAGTCAGATAATGAGGTAAAAGTAGAGCATATGATATCTTCACTGTCCCTTCAGAACTAGACTGTGTTCCTCCCCCTTCCTTCCCATTAGCTTTTACTGTGCAAAGCATAGCAATTTTGTATCTCTGGACTGTCATACCAGAGTTTATGTTTTTGCTGGTCCATCTTGGCTGTATATGCCTGATGTGATCTTGAGAAATCGAGAAGTATATGGTTCAGAAAGGGTGAAAAGAACAACATTGCTTTTCTCGATTGAGAAAATGTTCTCTTGAGTCTTGTAACTGGGTTGGAATGACAAGCAGCTCTGGATGCAGCGACTGTCAACTTTTTGAACTGGAACTTCTTTTACATTCCTAGCTTAATAAAAGACGGAGCATACTGATGCGTGATGCAGTGGTTGGTTATATTAGGGAATCCTTTGGATAAAGAACTTCCTATCCAGAATGGAACATTGCTTGATTTTGGTTTTGATTGAAAGAACCGTGTTACTGGGCACTTCACTTTAAGGCCAACAGTGGCTTTTCCTGCTTACCCTTTGGTGACATTGTCTGAGGTTTAAGGTCCTTCGCGCTAACTCTTCCTTACTTTTACCATAGGAAGAAGGGGATTTGTAGTATTTCATCGTATTTGAGGGAAGGAGACGAGGAAGATGCGCTATCTTGTATCTATATTATTGTTTCCATAGGATTGTGTAACAGTGGAATTTCATTAGTTGCCTTGCCTCTGATCCAAGTCATTGCTTCTAATTCCTTCTCCTACTCTGTTCTTCAGAAGTTACATGACTAGGTGGGCTAGAGTCTCCTCATTTGTCATCACTATTATTCTCTGAAGGCTTTTTAAGGTACAAGAATATATGAGTACAACTCTATCATGCTGGAGATTATACTTTTCTGCTATGTCCCATAGGATGGGCCTGAAGAAATCTTATTAAATCATGTTGTGCTGGGCCATGCTAAAAGAGTGTGCGCGCACAGTGGTCCGAACCAGCTTGCGCAGACTGGCTATTTCATTGGGTACTCAATGTCTTCCATCATTACAAGCAACGGGTGTTTATACCAAACTGTATCAATTTATCATGGTTAAGTAATTTTATTAGGTGAAGACATGTACTAATTAACAATGACCAAGTGAGATGCATCTATTTATAAACACGTCTGTGCGGGTAAGTTTTTACCAATAGCGACATCCTCTTTCCGCTTGGTTCTTTTACAAGTAGACCAATCGATTGAATGTTACAGGCCGAGATTTGAGTGTGGCGAAATAAAGTATCCATTTTATTTATCCAACAATAAGAGAAATACTAGGGAAACAATAAACTCAAAAACCTAGCTCCGCCTCTGGTTTGTTATATATGTCTGCCATGTTAATTGAAAGCAGACAGAAGGCAGAGACCTTAAGGCGTATACCAAAAACTACTTAGTACAGTTGCAGTACAACAGGAGTAAGGGGCAGTACGTTGAAGTACCCAACAAGAAGCATAAATATGAGTTTAAATTTTAAAGGAAAGTGTTTGCTAAATTTCTGTAGCTTATTCTGTCATCAGTCAATTTAGAAATGCGCATGGACTCTGGAGCATCAATTCTTGAACATTACAGGTTAGTCCTCTACCCTTATAAAGAACCTTATATTAAGCAATATTTAACTTCTATATATTTTTGGAGTGTAAATGATTTTTTTAACACGACCACGTTACCTAAAAATAACTACATACATAGTAATATCGTGCTAGAACAGGTAAATTTACGCAATAATTTTTTTAGCGTGTACATGTTAAATTTTTTTCTTAATCTTCTCCGACCTTTTTCCGGACCTTGCGTATAACAGGAGTTTAGTGCACCGTACTGCTATTTTTTTGCCTTTTTGGTTACTTAATCGTGTCTCATTCAACATCACACAATTACCGATAATGACATCTTTTTGAAGATAAGAAATGGAAGTTGGACAATATCATCTTACGACCTGCAAAAAGTGAGCACTAATTTCTATTAACATACTGCCACAAAGTTGGAACACAAAATTGGAAACTTCTGTTCTTTTAGTGGTGTTTGATAAACATTGGAAAAGGAATTCTATGTCATTAATTACCCATCCACCTGTGTGGTAGTGGCTTGAATTTTACATAAATTTACATATTTTTAAATCCTTTTAGCTATATATATATATATATTTCAAATGAATTGGGGTGGCAATATGGATTGCCACTTCTTTCATTTTGCTCAATTCATATTATCATCACTGCCAAAGATAATAGTATTTTCAAAGAATTATGTGTTCGTGAATCGCAAACTTGATTGTAGACTTTCAAAAAGTTAAATAATGCAAAATCAAAATCTACTGCTTGAAATTTATATTTTCAACCTTCTACTAGTGGAGCAATTTTGTGGTTCAACATTACTCGAGGCCTCCAATTTACACCTTACATAAACATATCCACGTCAGAATGAACATAATCCATATCAACCAATAGCATTCACTCACATCAGATAACAGTCCATCATCTCATCACATAACATCCACAAGTATACACCACTCATTTATGGAAAGAATCAACCTCTTCCTTCAGTACTCCAATCCACAACTTCTCATATTAAAACCCCATCAGCCCCTTCCCATCTTTTCTTGATTCCAAATTCTCAAATAGCTACTCAATAACAAAAGCATCAGAATCATATTATAACAATGGCCACAGTCACCTCTGCTGCTGTTGCTATCCCATCTTTCACTGGCCTTAAGGCTGGTGCTTCCTCAACTTCCAGAGTTGGCACCACCGCCAAGGTGGCTGCTGCCACCCCCGCCACCAAGTTGGCCGTAAAGGCATCTCTGAAAGACGTCGGTGCTGTTGTTGTCGCCACCGCTGCTAGTGCAATGCTTGCTAGCAATGCCATGGCTATTGAAGTGTTGCTTGGTAGCGATGATGGCGGTCTTGCTTTTGTTCCTGGAAACTTCAGTGTTAGCGCCGGTGAGAAAATTACGTTCAAGAACAATGCCGGGTTCCCTCACAACGTTGTATTTGACGAAGATGAAATCCCAGCTGGTGTGGATGTAAGTAAGATTTCCATGCCTGAAGAGGAATATCTGAATGGACCAGGGGAGACTTACTCTGTCACTTTGAGTGAGAAAGGAACTTACAGTTTCTACTGTGCGCCTCACCAGGGAGCTGGAATGGTTGGCAAAGTTACTGTTAACTAATTTCTCACCTCTGTATCATGTAAAACTTGATTTGAATTCGCATCATTTCACCATTTTCATTTCAATATTGTCCTTTTTGAGGTAAGGAGAACTCAGAAGAGTTGCATATTTATTGATGTTGCTGGGGATTTAAATTGTATCATGGTTGAGGTAAAACTTAAATAATGTCATTTTATGATTAATACAAACTTTTCTGGACTGTAATGTTGTTATTAAATTAATAAGTTCAACCTTTTCCCTGACTTGTATGGAATTTTTCATTCAAGTACATAATCGTAGTTTGTGATATAAACAGGAAATGTATTCTCAGAAATGAAAAAACTTAAGAATAAAATTGTCATTCTTTCAGACACAGATCAGATTATACAACAAATGGCCGAAAATTTTCACTCTACATATGTTGAAATTATATCATCTTTTTAGTTACTGTACATTTGGAGGGATTCTTGAGGTCATCACGAACAAGATGCTTTATTACATTATAAAGACAAAGAATGGTACAACAACATTAGTTAACACGACGCAGAATTCAGACAGAACCGTTTCTCTAGAAAAATGGTTAATTTATGGGCATTAGAAAGCTGGAAGAGTCATGTGGTCAAAGCATTAGGAAGATTGGTCCGAGCTCCTAGTACTTTACCACCAACATCAGGAAAATATTCATGACCAGGTAAGGAACTTACTTTCCCATCAGAATCTACTTTGACCGGGTACTTGAGAAGATGACCTTGTAAAGGTTTGAACTCCTCAGCAGTGAATCTGTTCCAATTATCTTCAGCAACCTTATTCACATGCTTCACACAGTCCAAACTTTCTGGCTTTGTGAAGCAATCGTCTAACTTGCCCATATGCTCTGCCCACAGAGACATTCTATAACCATATACCTGCAGCCGCACTTGTTAACTTTAATCAAATATGTCAAGGAGATCCTTTTGTAAACTGGCTAGAATGGATAACAAATAGTTTACTGCGATTATTTTTGCTAGTTATGATCATCACAAAAATGTTCTAGTTTCCTTATTTGGGAAGGAGAATGAGGGAAATAAAAACTCACTGACCTGGCCATGTGGATGTTTTTTCTTCTTAGCCCAAGTGTGGTGAGGCTGATATGCTCCCATAGCTATCTCTGTGTCTCTTGAACCAGCCATAGATCTTTGGTTAATATTAGCGGATCCTAAAATAACATACTCATCGTCCACTATCATCCCCTTGGCGTGTACATAAATCATAAACCGTCCAAATTTCTGGGAAGCTGAGATCTGATGACAGTGGTGGCATGGCAGAATTACTCTCATAATTATGTGCACTTAAAAGACTATCTATAATGATGTAACGTCTTAGATTTCTAAAGATTCATACAACCAAATCCGAATCTTTTGAGTTTTTCTTTTGTAAATCAACATCAAGTTGGTAAATTTTTTAAATTATATTTGTCACATAAAAGAAAAAAAGATTCAGATGCTACCATGCTAATCAAAAAGCTATTTGGAAAATATTTTTTGACTCAGTCCCTATTACTTGTCAAAAATTGTTGTTAAAAATATTCTTTTGGTTTATTATGTGGAACAGAAGACTTGATGGGTACTCTATTTGCAGGAAAAAAATGTGAAGAGGTTAAGCAGACAATGTAGTGCTATAAGCAAGAAAAAAAAAATTAAAGGAAGAAAATTACAGCTAAAGAAATAGTTTCATTTCACATGAGTTAGAACACATTCATTTCCTTTATTCCAGAAAACTAGCATGGATACTTGTCAGTACTGAGTGTAAAGTGACAAACATTTTTTTAAGTTTACTTAAAAGATTGCCTCAATGATTACAAATTTGCAATCAAGCACATATAGTTGGAGAAATAGCAGAATTAAAGGAAAAGAGAATATCCATAAGCACATAGAACTATAAATAATTCCAAGAACATCATATAGATTTTAAAGCATTGGTTAGCGAAAGTGGAATAGGCAGATATTATGAGAAGAAAGATTGCTACCACATCGCCATTTGAGGAAGCAGGGTTTGGCTTTGATTCTCCATGTAATTCTTCTCGATTACCCAGACAATAGAAGTTTAGATAGTCAGAAGGATGTACATCCTTAAGTTGAGAAGATTTTAGCTCTTGAGCGATGATTCCATACATCATTTTCATGGTTTGCCTCTGCAAGGGAAACAAGATAATGAGAATACAGCATAGGAGACAGACCCTTGAGGAACTGAGAACAATATTTGATGAGCTCGCCTGTCGCTGGCATAGAACTACAACTAAATCAACATAATAAACAGAGAAAAACTGAAGAACAAGAACTGTAATGTAATTGTAAATGGGGCTTGAACATCAAATAATGGAACAGCCTTTAGCCTAAAAGAAGACATTTTTTTTTTCAGGTAGATATAAACTCGAATGATTCAATTATCCACCAAACTAAACAGATTATCACGCCTAGCTCACTTATTGCCTTGTTAGTGACAAGAATTACCAAATTACGAACTGGTAATCGGAAAAGTTGGATCATTATATTTCAATTATCCACTAATCAGCTAATCACATTCTTATTTTATTATTAAAAGAATCACTCAGTCAAATAACATACACAAAGCTAACATTTAAAGAGTAGTACGCTGCATCACCTGCCAATACAGAATTTCTTGCACTGAAGCAGAAGTGGGGACTCCCTCAGGCCACATTGGAATGACAACATAAACAGAAAATCGCTCTTTTTCCCGAATTTTACTGGCTATCTTTAATGCAAGCTCCATGGGAATTAGATTATCAGCACCTAAAGTATAAGCAAAGTGTTATCAATTTAAAAGAAAAGAAATAAGTTGCAAGCAGAACAAAGGAAACCAATGTTTAGTGGTGTATTCTAGGAGACCAAACAGCCTCATTAAGATACCGCTCCTTGAGTATAGAAGATTCGTGTTAATGGGCATTATTGAGTGAAGCAGTACGCATGCAATGATGAATCTCAACTCATCGTAAGTCTTTAACACTTTGTTTGGTTAAACAAAGTGGAAAAGAAGGAAAGAGAAGCAGTCGATTGACATTGTTAACTTAAAAGAAAAAGGTTTATCTCCATAATACTCGGTAAGTGTAAAGGAAAATACAAGGAAAAATCTAGTTTCTTCCTATCTTACACTTCCAGAACTTGACAGAATGTTTCCAGAACTTGAAAATACATTTAACAGGGGTAAATAATTTTTTTTTTGATAAGGAAAATGTTTTAGTACGGGTAATTGATATATGTATATGTATATGTATAATGGTAATGCCTGGGCCCGCTTGTGAGCACCTCAAATAATCCTCCGATACCTGCTTGTGCGACCTCGCCATAATAGGTACCGGCTAAATCTATCCATAATGGCTTAAACAAATGGAAAGAAATCACCTTTTCTTTTGCCTTTAGTGGGATTTGAACTATGAGGGTAATTTAACTAGTTGTCATCAATATCACAACATTTCTCTCAACAATTGAAGGTGTCACAACTTTTGAAATGGAAGGGTTCCATTGCCTACAGTTTTACGTCGCTCTGTTATTTATTCATAACTACACAAGGTAAATGGCCCTTCCAGTCAAGCTTATTCACCCTCCACCTAAGCCTCCTCCTAACCCTCCAAACAGAGAATCAGAAAAAGTTACATTTTGCCAGAAATATTGGCTTTTGTGTAATATATCAACTCAGTTATGGTTCTTACTTTACTTTGACAATCCAAAAGCACAAAAGAAGATAAATAATGGGAAGTAAGATTAGGAACTGCAATAGTGACAATAAGAAACCTGCATCTTTGTATGAATGCCAAGCATATGATGACCCAAGGAAATATTGATTCTCAATATAGATAAAATGTTGTGCCTGTCTTATTGCCTGAATATATCCCATTTGGATGCTCTTATCGATCACCAAATTTTTTGCACAGACAAGGTTCTGCAGTGACAGAAATACCAAAGACCTTTGCCACTAAGAAACTTAAACAAATTCAATAAAGCTATATACAAGTGGCATGTGATAGCCAACTTTCAGTATGGACTTCAAGAAACAAGAAGCTACAAGAGTATGCACCTGTGATTCAGCCAAAAAAACATCTTTAGGAAATCCTTTCAAAGACCCTGAATCAATAGATCGGAAGACCTATAAACATTAAAACAACAATATTAGCTGGAATTAACTTAAACCTAATCAGTAACTCAATAATTTACTTTGTCAAGCAAAACGCTAGTTCTTATGAACCTGAACATGCCAGTTTTCAGGATCTTCTTCCTTGGAAACCCACAAAGATTGGTCATCATTCGGAACAGAAGAGGAAGGACTAATAATCCAAGAAATTCTTTCTATTTTGATCAAAGCATCGTCATGCCAATGAGATATCCTTTTTAAACGTCTTCCCAACTCTGACCATTTTGTGGCTTTTCTCCACCTCTGCTCAAAGTTTGTGAGCACATCATATGCAGCAGGTCCTTCAACCTTGCAATGCAAGTCATGCCATGGCTGTCTAGGTCCCTTGGTTCCTGCCTATTGAAAAGATAATATGTATATCTCTAGCAGGAAAGCCAAAGAGAGCACTCGGAAATAGATTTTCAGAGAACAAGTATAGCATCATTTTATATGCTTGTAAAAGATCAAGATAACTAAAAAAACTAAAATCAATTTCTTAAAGAAATAGATTTTCAATTGCCTAATATGCTACAGTATATCTTTGCAGGAATATTCTCAACATGGCAGGTCAAGGTTACTAAAAGGATGTATGCTCAGCTGTATCACATTCCACATCACAGAGGTCTAAACCACCAGTCAAAAATACTCACACAAAATGTTGGATTATGATAATCATCCTTGAAGACTGTGTCAAGATCAGAGAATAATCTATGCTCAGGTGTATCATAACGCCCATCACAGAGGTCTAGACCACCAAGGAAAGCTGTAATCTTCCGATTGTTGCCACTGGCTTGTGTGTCCACAATCACACACTTCTGATGGTGCGTATAAAGGGTTCCAACCACCTAAATATCATATAAACAGAAATGTAACTTGTCTGGAGTTCTGGATGGTTTAAACGAAAGGGACTTGTAAAGTTCGTCATATCTTTGGAGGGAGCCATATTATGCATGCACATAGAAAGGTGATTACATGTCTAAAAAGTGAGGCAGTACACCAGTTACTTCCACAGCATAATGTATAATGCATATACAAGCACATCTTAGACATTTACATATCCTTACCAGTTGAATTTTCTCTTGGCAGGAGAAAAGCACTTCCGTTAAGTTTTTGAATGTAGAGAAGGTCAATGGTTGTTTGGGGATGAAAAGAAAGAGAAAAAAGAAAGATGAAAGGATTAAAGAAAACTTAATTCGAATCACTAAAGTCCTGCTCTCTTACACCTAAGTGTAAGATGTCTATCCGACACAAAGATTTGCTAAGTGCCTGATATTAAAGTTGAATATTTAACTCTCTGCTTTTTCTTCCTTTCCTTTTAAGTAAATTTTCGACAAAGTTAAAACACCTTTCCACGTTAGGTCTCTGCATCTCCTATCTTAGATAAGAAATTGAATTTTTCTTATTGTAGGTCTTAAGTATGATAATTAAAATGGCAAAGAGCCAAAACAGACGAAGAGGCAGCAGTTCGCTATGCTGACTAATAATTTTGAGTTTCGGACTTGCACAATCAGAAACTGTAAGATTTGGACGTTGTCCCTAAAAGTCATAAATCGTCCATAAGTAGACTAGCATTTACTCAAGGAGAAACAAATATTGGTGTGGTACGAAGCATGCCTGTTGCTTGAAAATGCTTAGCTTACTGCTTGCATAACGAGGTGACAGCACACAAGTGACGGATGAGTGCTTGAAAAATTTCCGAGTTTCTTCATCATGAGTACACATCAGTCCATCCTGCAATTTAGAGCTCATTGAATCAGAAACAGGAGTATCAAAAGACTATCAAGTACATGAAAGTTGCTATTGTCATAATATATGCAATTAAGTTAAGACCATAACCACTTTATCAAAAACAAAAGTTAAGATCTTAATCCACAACCAACTCAAATATTTAGCAAAGCAGGGAAACATAGACAGGCAGAGGTAAGCCAGATGAAAGGCTACAGAACCCCACAGTCTGCGATTCAGTTATGGCCTTGAAAGGCCCTGTTCAGTCCGTAATTCATTTGCCAAGAATATACTCTTGAAAGGGTTTTAAGAAATTTAGGAAACAAGCACCAATAATCCTCTAGCTACATTTTCTATATAATCCACTAATCGCCATGATCAAAGCTGTAGACAGTCATCTGCTGTAGTCAGGCTACAACCTGCCAAACTTCAAACACAACTTGACCAATCAAAGTAACTTGGGACTGCACATACACACAGTAAAGCATAATAAAATGGTTATTGGTGGTTTCAAAGAATAGGTTATGGGATAGGCTAAACAAGAGCTTTAAATGAGCTCATGGAAGATGTGCAGCTATTCTATCAACTTTCAAATGTCTGTGAGGGTAATAAGTGTCTTAGGGTAGCATAGTCATTGTAGTAGGGTTAAAGGTAGCTTAAAGAAAAACATGCCCTCCAACAGATGAATCCAAGCATCTAAAAAGTGGGGTACTTCTCCTAGGTCACATTACACAAGCAGACACAATAACCAAAAATGAGCTCTTGATCTTGAAAGTAGGATCTTTTCACTAACAAATGTCTTCCGTTCTTCCTTCCATTAGTCCAAAACAGACAGAAAGGTGTCATTTCCAGATTTACCTCTCATATGTTCCAGCATGATGGACATTCCACCTACATCAGTTGGAACAAACCCAATGGACCCCGAAAAAGAGAAGAGTGACAAAAGCCACATGTCCATAGCAACTTCCTTTCATATGACACAACAACAGAAGCACCAGGTGACAGCAGTTTCTATTTTCCTTGTGTCATTGTCAGCAGTAGATATTGTTTTCTTTTTTCTTTTTACTGCTGACAAATATTGTGTTTTGTGGGCTGCATTCCAACTCCAAGCACAAAGATGAGTTCTTTTAGGACATTGAAGCACCAAATTGCCTTGTATGATTTTGGTGCTATATTTGTAACTGATATAATTGTAGTAAGAGTTCAGGGGAGACAGAGTTTGGGGACTTTTTGGTGTTTTTTTGCAGGTTTTCTGAGTGACTATCTGTGATAACATGAAAAGAACCAGAATTTTGACTTTCCATATTAGAAGAGGAAAGATACAGCCTAGAATAACAGCTTCCAAAATGAAAAGGAACAAAAATCCAATAAAGGAAAAGGGGGTCAGAGAGAACTTTATTACTGTACAATATAGATGAACCAACAAACATGTAAAGTTCCAAAAGGGAAAGCATATTAAAGTAGATTATTATAAAGTGCCTCACCAACTAGTCTAATACTATATAATACCAAGGTGCAGAATCTTAGCAAATTGAAAATCATAGCAAATATCAGACTTTCAGTTTCATACCGTTTGAATGAAGAATTTGCTGTGAGAAGTCTTATCATCCCAAACCAACAACAATACCCTCACTCCTTCCTCCGATTTATACTTAAGCAACTCCCCGAGTGTCAAATCCCCACCGCTCGGCAACGGCTTACTTGGCTCCCTAACCAGCTTCACCTTATGAAATATTGACCACCCAACTATATACACCAAATGATGTGCCTCCAATATCGCATGGCATATATCTTCCCAACACTTACTATGCTCGAACACCTTGTTATCATCCAATTTAATCTCCGGCAACATTCCATCTGGCACGTGAGCGTCCTGATATAAAGTAACCGATCCTCCGTGCCTCACCGGAAAATAACTCTCTTTTAAGCCGTAATCTTCTGATATGCCACTGTTATATAACGGATTACCGTTGCAATGTGTGAATTTCATTTGGAGTCTAATAGCACAATCAGGCTTTGGAGGTTTACCGTAAGGTCCAATTATAGGGAACCAATCGTCAATGAGCTCGCCGGACTTTATCTTCTGAGCTGGAACGGTAGCAACGCCGATGTAATCCGCGCCGAAAACGTCGTTATCCTTAACCTGGAATTCAACAACGGAAACAGGATGAGCTAGCGGGATTTTGAAATGCTCGTTCCAAACAGGATCCTGACAGTTCGAAATCACGCGCGTACGCGCTACAGTAGCGCCGGATAAGCAAACAGTAACATACGGATCGCTAGTTATGATTTTCCGGTGGTGACCTTTCCGGCGCCGGCGAGTGAAAGGTTTCCGGCAAACATCTAATGCTGTAAAGCAACGACGTAGACGTTCGGTAACCAAATCCATATTAGGTAACCGTCGAGCTTCTAGAATCTTCAAATCAAGGTCTCCATGTAGATGTATCACATTTTCACAATTCTCATCCGCCATTAATAATTATTAATACAAAACGATCGTAGAGGCAATGTGCTATATAAAATGTGACGGTGAAACGGAAACCGCCGGCTATGGTGGTACTCCGCCGTAGCCAACGGGAGGTGGAAAAAGTGTGAAGGTGGTGAGGTGGTTAGAGGAAACAGAAAGTTAGCAAATTAACATATTGCAGAGAAAATGGTGGCACGCACGCTGGTCGCATTGGAATTTGCAGTTTAAAATAAATCAACTATACACGTGGCGGCTTTCCGTGTTCAATGCGATGTGTTGGTCAATCGGTCCAAAATTCTTATTTTTGTTTCTAGAGGAGGATAGGATTGGAATGAATAAATTCCAAAAATGTCTCTTTAAATAGACACTCCAATAGATTCTTAAAGTTGCCTTTATGCCCTATTTAGTTTTGTTGTTGTTCGCTTATTCCAAAGTAAAAGAAATTAAAATATACAAGCGGAAATTTCGGGATAAAAGAAAACTTGTTCGAAAATTTGTCTAAAAAATCGACTAGTATATTTGATATATGATATACAAATATATACGATATAATACAATACAATATATATATATATATATATATATATATATATATATATATATAT